>NC_064645.1:74723762-75053450 GCF_023864345.2 Schistocerca serialis cubense
TTAATTTCCATGTCAGAGCTCATTTTAGTTTCGTCAGTATGTACTGTACTTCCCCGATTCACTGCCAGTTGGCGCAACTGAAGGAACGTAATGTTGACTTCTGTGCTTGTGTTTAAATGCGACTCATTGCTCTACAGTACTAGCAACAAGCACAGTAGTACATAGCATCAACAGGTTAGTGTTCATCACGAACGTGGTTTTGCAGTCAGTGCAATGTTTACAAATGCGGAGTTGGTAGATGCCCATTTGATGTATGGATTAGCACGGGGCAATAGCCGTGGCTCGGTACCTTTGTATCGAGACAGATTTCCAGAACGAAGGTGTCCCGACAGGAAGACGTTCGAAGCAATTGATCGGCGTCTTAGGAAGCACGGAACATTCCAGCCTATGACTCGCGACTGGGGAAGACCTAGAACGACGAGGACACCTGCAATGGACGAGGCAATTCTTCGTGCAGTTGACGATAACCCTAATGTCAGCGTCAGAGAAGTTGCTGTTGTACAAGGTAACGTTGACCACGTCACTGTATGGAGAGTGCTACGGGAGAACCAGTTGTTTCCGTACCACGTACAGCGTGTGCAGGCACTATCAGCAGCTGATTGGCCTCCACGGGTACACTTCTGCGAATGATTCATCCAACAATGTGTCAATCCTCATTTCAGTGCAAATGTTCTCTTTACGGATGAGGCTTCATTCGAACGTGATCAAATTGTAAATTTTCACAATCAACATGTGTGGGCTGACGAGAATCCGCACGCAATTGTGCAATCACGTCATCAACACAGATTTTCTGTGAACGTTTGGGCAGGCATTGTTGGTGATGTCTTGATTGGGCCCAATGTTCTTCCACCTACAGTCATTGGAGCACGTTATCATCATTTCATACGGGATAGTCTATCTGTGCTGCTAGAACATGTGCCTTTACAAGTACGACACAACATGTGGTTCATGCGCGATGGAGCTCCTGCACATTTCAGTCGAAGTGTTCGTACGCTTCTCAGCAACAGATTCGGTGACCGATGGATTGGTAGAGGCGGACCAATTCCATCGCCTCCACGCTCTCCTGACCTCAACCCTCTTGACTTTCATTTATGGGGGCATTTGAAAGCTCTTGTCTACGCAACCCCTGTACCAAATATAGAGACTCTTCGTGCTCGTATTGTGGACGGCTGTGATACAATACGCCATTCTCCAGGTCTGCATCAGCGCATCAGGTATTCCATGCGACGGAGGGTTGATGCATGTATCCTCGCAAACGGAGGACATTTGGAACATTTCCTGTAACAAAGTGTCTGAAGCCACGCTGGTACTTTCTGTTACTGTGTATTTCTATTCCATGATTAATGAGATTTGAAGAGAAGTAATAAAATGAGCTCTAACATGGAAAGTAAGCGTTTCCGGACACATGTCCACATAACATATTTTCTTTCTTTGTGTGTGAGGAATGTTTCCTGAAAGTTTGGCCGTACCTTTTTGTAACACCCTGTATATGCTAGTGCTGACATCTGCCGTTCGTCATTGGTTATTGCACGTTGACGTCCAACATTGGCGGTGGTCTCACTTATGTGACTGGACAGTGTATTACATGCCCTGACAGATGGATGTTTAGTACAATGAGAGTTACCTTAGAACACATTGCGTGAATTCACAGGAGCACTACGATACACATGCAGCTTTGAGCACGAAAGAGAATTTCCCATTCATGCTAAGCAAAACAATGTTATTTCCAAGTCTATTTGTGCTTAAGCTTCACGCAAGCTGAAACCGATTACAGTACCCCGTTACTGAATACAAAGAAACATATTTAGTTATTAAAACCGCGAACTTCGTTTAGAGTAAAAGCGTATTAAAACCGCATAAGCGGCACAAAGTTCGACAAGGGCTGCGGAGGCGGGACAAAGCCTCAGGGTGGTCGGTCGCCCGACGGCGGGGCGCAATATTTCCGTCCCGCAGAGTCCCGGTATGCAAATTCAGGGATTCTACGTTTTGCTGAGATTAAAACAGCAGACTGGCGTGCGTCCGGTGGAAATGTGAGGCACGCCGTTTCCAAACGCTTCATAAAACGGGGATTACGTTCCAGACAAATGCCAGATTTAACAGGCGAGTAATTGAAACGTCAGTGGCGTTTACAGCGGAGCAGCCCCGTCGTCAGATCCAGAACTTCCGTCGCGTCTCGTAAATACGAGGTAATGAAGTTAGAGGCGAATACACTCGATATGGCGGTGAGGACACGGTGGTGCGGGCAGAGCAATACGTGTCTGTGAGGATGGGTACAGGGACGCCCCACTGGCCTACGTAAATACCTCCTTTGTTTCCCTGCCCAGAGTTTTAATTAATTTCTCCTGGAAAGAACCTCATTTATGTGGCGTCCAGCAGTTGCGAATCGATGAGGCAAGGGAATGAAGGAATTCCGTTCAAATGTGACCGTTGTGGCGCAGGTGGTAAAAGAAACGCGCGGAGTTCAAAATTTCGTCCACCCATATTAGGTTTTCCACGATTTCCTCAAAGTGTTCAAGCTGCATGACGAACTGGTCACGAACGATTTCCTTCCCCATTCTGAACTTTCACTCCATATCTCATCGTGGACGAGACTATTTTTCCATATGTTGTGTGATTCCCCGTGGAGTGAGTTTGTCTACTGTGACGTGTGGTGAGAGGACGCCCACATATGGAACAAAAGAAAGATTATAATTTATCGTACCATCAACGACGAGGTTATTGCAGATGAAGCGGTATCACGAGTCAAGGAAGGAAGACAAAAGCACGTCACAGCTTCCCCAACCGCCCCCTCCCCAAATACTAATGATTTCCCCTAAGCGATTTATGGATCCAGAGTGGATATCAAAAGAAAGGTTTAGTTTGAATGAGGGGATAAATACTAGAACCACCGTCTTCTCACATGGACCACTGTGCCACATCGCTTGATCAAAGGATGTTGACTTGTGGTTTCTGAGGAGTTACAGCATTCAGTTGTCGAATGATTTTTCTGCACTGTGCAGTGTCTGCCCGATTGCGCTCCAATTTCCCGGCATATCAACTATATGGAGACACAGTGTGCACTATTTACCGTTCTGTCTATTGGGAGTACAGGGTGTTAGCTAATTTGTGCGAAAGCTCTGGCGAAGGGATACAGGACTTACGAAGGAGATTTCAGATATGCATATAGCCATTTTTTATTTTTTTTAGAGACACTTTCTGCATCTACATCTACATATCTACATGCTTACTCCGCACTCCACCATACGGTGTCTGGCGGAGGGTACCTCGTACCACAACTAGCATCTTCTCTCCCTCTTCCACTCCCAAACAGAACGAGGGAAAAATGACTGCCTATATGCGTCTGTACGAGCCCTAATCTCTCTTATCTTATCTTTGTGGTCTTTCCGCGAAATGTAAGTTGGCGGCAGTAAAATTGTACTGCAGTCAGCCTCAAATGCTGGTTCTGTAAATTTCCTCAGTAGCGATTCACGAAAAGAACGCCTCCTTTCCTATAGAGACTCCCACCCGAGTTCCTGAAGCATTTCCGTAACACTCGCGTGATGACCAAACCTACCAGTAACAAATCTAGCAGCCCGCCTCTGAATTTCTTCTATGTCCTCCCTCAACCTGACCTGATAGGGACCCTAAACTCTCGAGCAATACTCAAGAATAGGTCGTATTAGTGATTTATAAGCGGTCTCCTTTACAGATGAACCACACCTTCCCAAAATTCTACAAATGAACCGAAGACGACTATCCGCCTTCCCCCCAACTGCCATTATATGCTTGTCCTACTTCATATCGCTCTGCATGTTACGCCCAAATATTTAATCGACGTGACTGTGTCAAGCACTACACTACTAACCGAGTATTCAAACATTAAAGGATTATTTTTCCTATTCATCTGCATTAATTTACATCTATCTATATTTAGAGTTAGCTGCCATTCTTTACACCAATCACAAATCCTGTCCAAGCCATCTTGTATCCTCCTACAGTCACTCAACTACGACACCTTCCCGTACACCACAGCATCACAAGCAAACAGCAGCACATTGCTATCCATCCTTCCAAAACATCATGTGTGTAGATAGAAAACAACAGCGGATCTACCACAATTCCCTGGGGCACTTCAGATGATACCCTCACCATCGATGAACACTCACTATCGAGGACAACGTACTGGGTTCTATTACTTAAGAGGTCTTCGAGCCACTCACATACTTGGGAACCAATCCCATATGCTCGTACCTTAGTTAGGAGTCTCCAGTGGGGCACCGAGTCAAACGCTTTCACGAAGTCAAGGAATATGGCATCCGTCTGATACCCTTCATCCATGATTCGCAAGATATCATGTGAAAAAAGGGCTACTTGCGTTTCGCGGGAGAGATGCTTTCTAAAGCGGTGCTGATGCATAGACAGCAGCTTCTCTGTCTCAAGGAAATTCATTATATTCGAAATGAGAATATGTTCGAGAATCCTGCAACAAACCGATGTTAAGGATATTGGTCTGTAGCTTTGAGGATCCGTCCTTCTACCCTTCTTATATACAGGGGTCACCTGAGCTTTTTTCCAGTCGCTCAGGACTCTACGTTGGGCAAGAGATTCGCGATAAATGCAAGCTAAGTAGGGAGCCAATGCAGTACAGTACTCTCTGTAAAACCGAATTGGAATCCCATCGGGACCTGGAATTGGAATCCCATCAGGACCT
This sequence comes from Schistocerca serialis cubense, assembly GCF_023864345.2. Lineage (NCBI taxonomy): Eukaryota > Metazoa > Arthropoda > Insecta > Orthoptera > Acrididae > Schistocerca > Schistocerca serialis. The sequence continues at coordinate 74,728,453 of NC_064645.1, forward strand.
GGCTATTTATTAATTTTCAACCCATTCAGCTGCTTCACAATCCCAGGGATGTCTATCACTATGTCCTCCATACGGGAATCTGTACGAGACTCAAACGGCGGTATGTTTGTACGATCCTCCTGCGTGAAAGACTGTTAAAAATTTGCTTCGGTTCTGTCCTTTTGTTTTAAGTTTTTCAGCTTCAAGGTATGTTTCCTTGTCACATCTTGTTTGTTTTCTGAGTGTTGACTCAAAACCTTGTTATATTTATCTGTCACGGTGAAAGTAAATCAACAAGAGCTTTTGATATTAAGAACACAATCTGTGGTGGAGACTTACTCTATGGTTCATGTTGGACTAGTATTTAGTGTGTAGTGAACATTCGTCTCCTACCAGGAATCGAATCGGCTCTATCCGAAAGAGGCGCCACTGACCTCAGCTGGAGGGTGACGTGTCTGACTTCCGGTCACGGGTGTGACACCTGCTCGGCTGTATTCTTATTGGGACAGTGTGTATTGTACATTTTTTGCTAGTATGCAGGCTAATCACCACATGGTGGACAGGCACGTGATATATGGACCCGCCAATTACAATGCGTCTGAAGCCGAACGTTTGTCTTCTGAATGATTTCCTGATACACATATACTGAATAATAAGACCATTCAAATAAGATATGATTTCCGTTCTACCACATTTTTCACTGACAAAGCAAAAGTTTACCAGAAATGGAGCGCAGAATTTACGTCGCAGTCATTTGTGGTCGGATGAGAATCCTGTTACGTTCCGTAAAGAAAACATGAACGTCATTGTAGCATTAATATGTGGACTGGAATAACTGGAACAGATAATGGGACCTTCTCCATGGATTGCAGACTGGGGCAGCATACAGTGAATATTCAGTGTCCTGTTTAAATGTCTTCTTGGTAGAGGTTCCACTATGCTTACATCAGATCACGAGATTCATGCGCGATATGGTACCACCTCATTTTGTTCCACAAGCAATGCCCCTTCGATCTAATGATCTCAGTCGATTGGATTTTTATTTTGGGAAGCATATAGAAGACATACTGCAATCAAAATCTACTGCGAATGTTGTCATTCTTCGCCAGCTCGGGAAGATGGGTTTCAGTAGAGACAGCAGATATCTGGAATACGATGGCGGTTAAGACTGTCCATGGTGCGGTATTTAGAAGACTGTGTCAGAACTAATGGAAGACATTTCGAGCATTTCATTTAACCATCAACATTTTAAAGGAAAAAGTACCCGTAGAGCCAAGCTGGAATTTGAAAAAAAAGACGTAAACATGAAGCAACAAAAATGTGTCTGCAACAAAGAAAAACAATTGAAAGTATTTATATACGAAATTTTTGCTCCTTTTTTAAGCCCATTATCCATTCCACAGAGGTTCCCTGCACGCCAGTTAACACCCTGTATGTCGTGATGAGTGAAAGAAACTATAATATCAGCTACAAATAATATGTGGTATTTAAGTCTGAATATACCCACTCCACAAATAATGAACATCTAATAAAGAAAAATGAAATTAGGATGGAAACAGACATACATGTCTTGAGTGATATTAACAAATAAAGAAAATATGCAGTCCCCAAGAGGAATGTTTCATATAGAGGTCCATAACTAAAAATGAAAATATGCTCAGTGACATAAAGTAAGAAATAACAAAAGGACTGTAACGTCACTATTAACTATACCACAAATATTTAAATAGAATAATAAAAAACTTAGAAAGAAATTATTTGAAAAATTAATAAAATTAAAACCTGGTCCTAAAGGCCCATAATTTCCCTGTCAGAAACCAGAATAAAGGTGGAGTGATAGAGAAGTGACACCTCTTAAAAGAAATCTTGGTTCAGCAGGCTTTGTTGATAGTGTGGGTTTAGGCCCGTTGCCAAGGTTAAGGTGAAGACCTCAATGACAGCGAAAGAGAGGCAGATAGACTTCTGAATAGTGGAGCTGGCGAAAGAGGCAGCCTGTTGCCCATGGACAAGGGACACGACAGTTTTACGTATTACAGGTGGTACCCCGGCAGTACCTGTTTCACATGTTAGTGGAGGCTGGATTTGGCAATATTTCTGGATAACTACCTTGGCTTATTTGGGAATTCAGGGATGATCCTGGATTTCCTGTTCTCTACAATTTACAACTTGCAAAATCGAAAGTTCGATAACGGATGCACTGCCACTGGTAGTAACTCCGATAAGAAATCCACCGTTGTGTCCTGTAACCCACTAGCACATAGGATTCTAGGGAGTCCCAGCGTCTGCTGTGAAAAGAATATGGAATGAAATGTCGTCATCTAGGTTCAAGAGAACAAGTACTACTTTGCACCATTAAAGTCTCTCCTGAAAATTGGAAAATTCAAGGGATTAGAATTATTTCTGCATATAAATCATAAATATATTCGAGTGGTGCAGGAAAAGAGAGTCTTGGAACAAAATGTAGTATATGTACGGCATTACAGACTCCACAACGGGATCGCAGCAGTAAGAATAGTGGAAATGACGCCAGTGTTTGGACCAGCATGTTATGTAATCAACCATCATTTATAACGTAACAGATGTTAAATGAAAATATCCATCTCTATGGTCCATGATAATAATGAAGTGCAAGAATAAAAATGCACCATTATAAATAACTGTGCGCCTATAAATGAGGACAATAGAAGAAATCTGCAGAAAGTAAATCAGTTTTGGCATATTTAAGAAGCTAATACCTCCAGCGTATATAAATCTACGTTAAAGTGGTTCTCGGTGACTTCACTGAACAAATTTAGAAAGAAAAGTAAAGAAATTATAGCTGTTAAAGTGACCAAAAATATTGAATTTCATTCAGATCGCAATTTGCCTAAGGGTAAAATATGATTTCTTCTATCTGTAACAAAATGGAAACCCAAAATATAATAAAATGCATCTCCAGTTGAGCTAGTATTACAGTTGGAAATACTGAAGACTTTAGAGAAGAAAATGAGAACCCTAAAAATGGTGACTGGCATGAACTTCAGTGACAATTTATTAATGTGACAAAGTAAACTTCAAGGTTGACCAAGAATAAAAGGAAGACGTAGTGAAATTAAGAGTGTGTGGAAGTACTAGAAGAAAGAAGTGAAAATCGGAGATTTTCAAAAATATAAGAACGCCAAGATTCAGTCAATAAAGAAAACGAAAGTCAAAGTAAACTGGTAACATGAACAGAAGAGAAAAATGAAAGTAATTGATAAATCATTACCCTACAATTGTTAGTAGTTAAATGGCTGAAATGTGCTCACAGGAAAGTTGGAGCTCTAAAAAATATGTACTATTAATTAATTTTCTTTTCAGTACCGACCACTGACCATTTCTAGGATACATAAGTAAACCATGTTTAATTTGAAAAGAATATAAACATTCATTTGCAAAAACTGGATTTGTTCTCATCTGCATGATTTTCAGGTGACTGTAACAACGAATCGAAATTCAAATACAAAAACAGAAGTACAAAATGGCTATTAATAGCAAATGTGTTAAAGTTTCCCTGCTATGAACAATAATGTATTCATTTATAAACGCAAAACCTAGATCTTTCTCAAGGGATACCGAATAGGCGGACAAATTTCTAGTGATATATGAGCAATGGCAATGCAGTTTGTCCTGGAGATTAGTGATGAGAATTACATACCACACTTTGTGCTGCGACATTCCGAACTGAAAACGCCGCTGGCAGCCTCATCTATTCATAATGGGGCGTACAATACTTTCGTAACAGAGTTTGGTAAGCCATGCATATAAAACATGCTATGGAACAATGCGAGAAGTTCATTGAAACTCGACACGCTTTTACATACATCGCTCAAGTGTACGTCAAAGAGCTTCTCTGCTATGCACAACTTTCCGAACTGACTCTACAATTACCTCCTCTCTGAAGTTCTGTGACAAAACAACTTTCGCGAATACACAGTTCGCTGCTACAATTCAGTGCTGTATTTGCCAGGTCACAAGAGAAACGTCAGGCAGTATATTTATAACAGCACTGCGACGTTGAATGTAGTTGGATTTGGGTATCAAACGACAGTAATTAGAACACTTTATGGTACCATGTTCGAAAAATATTGTAATTCGTGTGAAATTCTGGCCCTACACTACGTTTAGCTCTGATACAAGGTTTGGTAAAAAAAAATCTAGTCTAACATTGAAAGAATAGACAGTGTTACGGAGTGAAAAGGAGTTGTAGTAAGATGTTCAAAGGACTGAAGTGCACACAGGTCTCAGTTTAACCGTCTTGCGAAAGGAAAGGTTCCGCAACCTGTTGGAAATAAATATTATTAATTACTCAGTCATTATCTTTCCCCCAGGAGGATTTCAAGTGTATTATCCATGCCGTGAAAGACAGTCACAGTACGACTGTGATCTCCTAGACAGCCCCTTCTATTCCACTGACGAATTTCTACTTAAAAATTGGCAGCAAAAAAACAGCTTGTTTTTAGGTGTACTTGCACGAGTAGGAATAAAATGATAATATGTTCTTTATTGTTACCAATAATCATGTAGACGTATCCTGCAAACTGACTTCAACATCATTTAGATGTTGTAGCGTGTCGATGTAGAAACGTTCAATTGATCTATAGAACGTGTAACAAACTAAAATTTTAATTTGAAATCGAAGGCGCCAGTGGACTTGAACAATATATTGCTTTGGAGCTGTAAAATGCATCATCTGCAATATACTGTACATTAAAAAAATAAACATAAAAAGACCCGAGACTGATCTTATTCCTGACCGATAAGTGGCATCAGCGTAATAACTATGGGCGCAGCCAGAACTACCAACAGTACAAAACACATGTGGATTATATGAGTCAGTTGTGAGCAGCACTGTTAAGCAGTAGACTTCAGTAGAAGGGAAATGTGGGACCCATCCCAGTCTGCATCTTTGTCAGATTTATTATAACACTAATCAATGTCATCAGATTTCCACTCACTTCTTTCCCACCACAATGAAATCACAGCCTATGATGGGAGAAATAACCCAACTGTCTTGTGTTTAAATTGGCGGAAAATTAACATAAAGTCAGGAAATGACCGAAGGCAACATTGTTGCCAGATTTCTAATGCTACCATTCAACATTACCAGATTTCACTCTCACTTCTGTCACATAATTATGACATCAAAATCCGATATAGTAGATGTAGCCCAAATGTTCTATGTTTAAATTAGTGTGAATTTAAAAAAATGGCAGGAAATTCAAAGCATTCTAGAGGGTGGAACTATACCAATTGTTCTAAGCATGAAATGGAGGACAATTGAAAAAATTTAAAATAGTTTATGTGTGTAAGTTTAAAATGGCAGGAAGTTAAAAAAAATCCAATTTTAAAATGGCTGAAGTACCCTTGATCTATGCTCATGTTTAATGATTAAATAATTTTCCCCACCCAGTTTGCTAGTCCACTTGTGCTGTTTAAACAGTTGCCACTGACACTGGGATGGGAATGGATAGGAGTGATTGCATAAGCATTTTATTTGGTTAAACAAATGCAGTGGGAGGGCTGCTCCCCCCTGGGTCAGTTACAAAGCGCCAGGTGATACACCATTCTGTGCTACCACATCATGACATGTCATGGGATTTTACTGTAGTGGCATCCTATTCACGAATGAGTGCTTGGCAATCCCACCAGGTACCTCCACTCTGAAGTGTGCCAGTTAATGTCAATGTTGCCAATGAAAATATGTCAGTCTTCGGTGGTGTCAGATCATTAATTCTATCCAACTGTGTTACATAAAAACCATCGGTTTGTGGCAGTAAAATGATATTATCCCCGAAGAAGTGGTGTCAGCTATAACTCTGTAGCTACTGCAGGCATGCTTGCTCAAAAAAAACCTGTCCCCAACAGTGTTATCAGGCTATCAAAAAAAATTGAATCTGCTTCCCATGAACAATAAAACTTTTCAGTAAAGACCAAGTGAACCGTACTTTATTTCTTTTCAGACAATATTCTTAAAAATTTATTTTATTTACTAGCGATTGATCAAGAACATTAACACATTTAATCACACTATGTGAGCGTGGAAGTAGTTGCCAGGGAGTAACTGATGAAATGAGAATCAAATTGTTTCTAACAAATGGGAATTTTATTCCTAAAAGCGTTTTTTTTTAAGAACGGATTAAAATTATAAACAGAAAGCACCCTCTAAATATCAAGTTAGAATTTATTCAGAGGCAGAAAGAACAAATTTTTGACTGTATGAGCTTTTGGGCTGAGAACCTTGCCGCCCCTTTTTTGACACGACCGCTCACAACAACCTCTGAAAGACTACACTGGTGCAAATCCGCAACACACCAGATTACTTTAAACTAAAAGGTTTAACAATTCACACAAGCACATAAACTATGCACCCCGTAGGAGGGATGGAAGCGCTACAAAACACTAAGATTAAAATATTAACTTGCCACCGAATATGCAACTTGATTTTAACTTCTAAGAAAAGTCTTACGGTGGAATGGTGCCAACTTTAGATACTAAAATGACCATTTAAATAAAAGCCCATGAAATGCAATCTTATAAAAATTATACAAGGTTGGCCAAACAAGTTAACATGCTCTACAGTAAACAGATACCGCCTCTCAAGATGATAGGCAAGATCAAAACATATTTCAGGAATTAGGCCGCTACACTCCAAGCAATAAATTCATTAACGCGCCGAATCCGACAGACATGACAGAGGCAGCTCCGAACGACAGACATACTAGCACTCCGACCGACAATCTGACCGATTTCCAACCGTCAGATCCAACTGCACAAACAACAGAGAATATCGGCCAGTGTCGAGTAAACCAAGATACTTACACCTTATAACTTGGCCTCACCAAGATCAAGGCATCAAACACTTCTCAAGACAAGTTTAAAAGAATACAGAAAACAAAAGTCACAACACTGTCAAATGACTACGGAAGAAGGCTGCGGTTTCTAGACAACAACACACACCACTTGTTATCACACGCGTGAACAGCTGAGGAAACAACAATCCACAAATAACGAACAAAATATAACAGTCGAGATTTAAAAAGACGTCACTAATTACTCAACTTGAGGATCCTGCTTCGGAGGAAAGCGAAACGTCGCATTCACAGCTAGCGCTTCCAAATGCAACACCGCGTGCCCGCCGCCAAAAGCGCCGGCATGGCTTCGCGCTGTGGAGACTACGTCGCTGCTCGTTTCCAACGAACTTACAAGGTCCAACCACATCCCGACTCGGAAAATGGTGTTCATCCTGAGGATCGAAGACGTCGTAGACTAAGACGACCGGCCGAGCAAACGACCAACGGCAGCCCGCTTTCGTCAACAGTGGTCCTGGCGAATACTAACACCCTACGGACCCGACTGTTGCTGGCTGCCAACTCTTTCCGACTGATACTTGTGTCAGTACTCAGCAGACCACATGTCGCCATCCGACGACAAGCCGACCGACCGACCAATGGCCTTCCGTCTGCCTCCCGACGCGTACTTGCACCGTGCGGACCTGCCTACTGCTGACTGCCAGCTCGTCCAACAGCGGAGTAACGACAGACCCGACAGTCCAGAACCAAACAGCGATTGAGACCTAGGGCCGACTGACTAACGTGCGAGTGTCTGCTTTCCAACTGACTATGTCGACTCACTGCATGGACTCCCAGACTGACTCCGAGCTCATAGCGCCCCTTAAATGCACGTGAACAGGCAACCTTTCCCCTTTCCCACCTGAGGGAGACACCAAAGCTGCGATTGCCACAGCGGCGCCACCGCCAGATACGGAGGGCGACTGCTTCACACTACGCGCTCTTCAAAACAGCAATTTTTACCATGGCTCACCAAGACTACTCATATGTAGGAGATAACTTTTAAGAATTTAGTGTATGTGCGTTACGCTGCCCAGAACACTCTCGACTGCAGGTTAAGTTCGCCGTCTTATACCAGTTTAACAGAACTATCATGGTAAACTACATATCACACTGATGAAAACTTAGGTCAACATTTGCATACAAGTTGCTTGTAAGTATGTGGTAATATGTGTACATAGACACATATGCCTTCTGAAACATGGGTTCAGGCCTCCATCTGCATTCCAAAGAAGCTACCTTACGTATGAGGACTACACCATGAGGCACCCCTTCATCACCAGAACAAGGTTCATCCTGTGACACTGCCAGTGCAACATGGAGCCCAGGCCTCATAAGGCACAGCACGCTCCCATCCTCCAGCACCAATGATGGACGCCCATGACCGGTCAGTCACTGAGCAGGCTCCAGTACCACCCAATTCTTCTCTTACAGCACCAGCAGCCGCAGACTTGTCTTTCAGAAGCTACACACTCCCCACTACATCTCCCCCTGTCCAGTCTGAAATCATTGAGGTGCTGATGCCACCCTTCTGGATCTAACTCCAGCATTGGCATACCCAGAGCCAGCTCCAGAAGCACTACTCTCACAACCGATGTGGTGCTGGCATGAGCTGTGATGATTCCAACCCTATGTGCCATTTCCTGGAGAGGTGGAAGAGGAATACTGGCTCCAGCAGGGACACAGAGCTATCGCAGTTGTTGCAGACTGCCCCTTACTTAGAGCTCAGATTTATTTTAGAGTCATCAGTCTACTGACTGATTTGATGCAGCCCGCCACTAATTCCTCTCTTGCATCAACCTTTTCATCTGAAGCAGCACTCGCAACGTATGTCCTCAATTATTTGCTGGATTTATTCCAATCTATGTCTTCCTCTACAGTTTTTGGTCACTACAGCTCCCTGTAGGGCCATGAAGACGTTACCTGATGTCTTAACAGATGTCCTACCATCCTGTCCCTTCTCGTAGTCACTGTTTTCCACATATTCCTTTCCTCTCCGATTCTGCGCAGAGTCCCTCAATCCTTACCTTATTTTCAACGTTAGTCTGTAGCACCACATCTCAAATGCTTCGGTTCCCTTCTGTTCCGGTTTTTCCCACAGTTCATATTTCACTACCATAGAATCCGGTGCTCCTAATTTACATGCTCAGAAATTTCTTCCCAAATTAAGATCTATATTTCATGCTAGTAGACTTCTCTTTGTCAAGAACGCCATTTCTGCCAGTGGTAGTCCGCTTTTGATGTCCTTGCTCTGTAAGTCATTGGTTATTTTGCTGCCTAGGGGCAGAATTCCGTAACTTCACCTACTTAACGACCATCAGTCCTGATGTTAAGTATCTCGCTGCTCTCATTTCCGCTACGTCTCATTACTTTCATCTTTCTTCGATTTACTCTCAAACATTCCATTCAACTGATCATGTAATTCTTCTTCAGTTTGACTCATGATAGCAATATCATCAGCGAATTGTATTATTCATATACTTTCACCTTGAATTTTAATCCAACCCCTGAACTTTTCTTTTATTTCCATCATTGTTTCTTCGGTTAATAGATTAAACAGTAGAGGGGGAAAGACTACATGACTGTTTTACACCCTTTTTAATCCGAGCGCTTAGTTCTTGGTCGTCCAATCTTATTATACCCTCTTGTACATATTGTATATAACCCGTCTCTCCCTATACCTTACCCCAACTTTTTAAGATTTTCTTACATCTTGCATTATTTTACATTGTCGAACGCTTTTTTCAAGTCGACGAATCCTACAAACGTGTCTTTATTTTTCTTTAGTCTTGTTTCCATTATTAAGCACACCGTCAGAATTGCCCCTCCCGTGCCTTTATCTTTCCTTAACCCAAACTAATTCTCATGTAGCACATCCTCAATTTTGTTTTCCATTCTTCTGTATATTATTCTTCTCAGCAACTTGGATGCATGAGCTGTTAAGCTGATAGTGCGTTATATCTCACACTAGTCAGCTTTTGAAGTTTTTCGTAATTGTGTGGATGATATTTTTTCGAAAATCAGATAGTAAGTCGCCAGACTCTTACATTCTAGACACCAACGTCAATAGTCGCTTTGTTCCCACTTCACCCGAATGATTTCGAGATTCTGACGAATGTTATTTATCCCTTTTGCTTTGTTTGCTCTTAAGTCCTCCAAAGCTGTTATAAATTCTGATTCTAGTACTGGATCCCACACTTATTCTAAATCGACTCCTCTTTCTACTTCTACCGCATCAGACAAAGCCGTCACTGTACTGTATCACCTATTTGCTCTCTCTTCTGTATTTAACAGTGGAATTTCCGCTGCACTCTTAATGTTGCCAGTCTTGCCTTTAATTTCACCGAAGGTTGTTTCGACATTCATATATGCTGAGTCAGTCCTTCCGAAAACCTTTTCTCTTTTGATTTCCTCACATATTTCTTGTAACCTTTTCGTCTTAGCTTCTCTGCACTTCTTACTTTATTTCATTGGTCAGCGACTTCTATTTTGCATTCCTCAATTTCCCTGAACACTTTTGTACTCCCTCCTTTTGTCGATCAACTGATCTTTGGTTACTCATATCTTCTTCGGAGTTATCTTCTTTGTACCTACATTTTTCTTTCCAACTTCTGTGATTGGCCTTTCTGGAGGTGTCCATTCCTCTTCCATTGTACTGCCTACTGAGCTATTCGTTTTTGCTGTATCTATAGTCCTTGAAAATTTCAAGCTTCTCTCGTCATTCCTTAATACTTCTGTATCCCACTTCTTTATGTATTGGTTCTTGCTAAGTAACCTCTAAAACTACTCTTCATTACTACTACATTGTGATCTGAGTCCATATCTGCTCCTGGTTACGTCTTACAATACAACGTCTGATTTCGGAATTTTTGTCTGACCATGATGTAATCGAACTCAAATCGCCCCCTATCACTCTGCCTTTTCGGAATATGTCTCCTCCTCTTGTGATTCTTGAACAGAGTATTCGCTATTACTAGCTGAAATTCGTAACAGAACTCAACTAGTCTTTCTTCTCACTCATTACTCGACCCAAGTTCATACTCTCCAGTAACCATTTCCTCTACTCCGTGCAGTAGAACTGCATTCCAGTCCCCCATGGCTATTAGATTTTCATCTTACTTTACACACTGTATTACCCTTTGAATATCCTCATATACTTTCTCTCTCTCTTCACCTTCAGCTTGCGATGTTGGCACGTATACCTTAAGTATTGTTGTCGTTGTTGGTGTGCTGTCGATTCTGATAAGAACAATCCTACCACTGAACTGTGGATACTAACACTCTCTCTGCCCTAGCTCTCTATTCATAACGCATCCTAATCCCGTTATACCATCTACTGCTGCTGTTGATATTATTCTATGCTCATCTGACCAGAAATCCTTGTCTTGTTTTCGTTTCATTTCACTGACCCCTACTATATCCAGATTGGGCCTTTGCATTTCCCTTTTAGATTTTATAGTTTCCCTACCACGTGCAAGCTTCTGACATTCCACGCCACCACTCCTAATGCGTCATCCTTTCGTTGGTAATTCAATCTTTTTCTCACGGTCACCTCCCGCTTGGCAGTCCCCTTCCAGAGGTCCGAATGGGTGACTGTTCCAGAATCTTGTGATGATGAAGACACCATCATGACACTTTTTCAATTTCAGGCCATATGTCCTGTGAATACACGTTATGTGTTGTAATGCAGTGGTTTCCATTGCCTTTTACCTCCTCATGCCGTTGATCACCACGGATTCTTCCGCCCTTAGGGGCAGTTTCCCACCCCAAGGACAAGAGAGTGCTCTGAACCTCTGTCTGCTCCTCCGCCCTCTTTGACATGGCCATTGGCAGAATGATGGTGACTTCTTATGCTAGAAGTTTTCGACCGCCAATGCTGATTATTAATCAAAATTTAAGCGGTGGCGGGTTTTGATTACTGTTCAAAGACTCTACTTCTAGACCAAGGGTGACAGTGCTGGTGTGATTGTGGTCTGTAAGTTGTCACCACAAGAAGAGCTTTTCGAGGAAGTCATATCCACGGAGTTCTTGTCACATAACCTGGCGGGACCCTCTGAGCACCAACAATCTATAGCCATGCCCCCGTAGCTTGGAGCAATCAGTGTCTCATGTGGTTTCTTATAAAGAACACTGACCAGTATTTGTTGACAACTGTGGCTGTCATTCTGTACTATGCATGGCTGCCAACCTTTCTATTTGTCTAACTACAGACTTTGTGTATTCATATTAACTACTTGGTTCAAGTGTATCAGTTTATTTCGCCGAATAAATGGTTCTCTTAGTTGCAGACTTCAACACTTGGATGGTTCACGATAACAGCTACTAGCTGTACTGCCCGACAAGCAGCTTGCATACATCAGACTACTTAAATTGGTCAAAAAGTTTTCTGTTAGAACGTTACATGGAGTATTTATTTGAAATGCACTATCTAAGGCTATGTGGAAATCTAATTAATGTGGGATTCTACTTAGATGTTGTGGGAGGCCCTGGAACTGGCAGCATAAAAGAAACTTAAATAGTGTCATTTCGGGACATACGACCACCGAAAGAATTAGATCGCTGTTTTACCAACAACTCTACATTGCGCAGTTTTCTGTGGTATAAAAACGTCAGCACACACCGGTGCGGACATTATAACTATATAGTTCTTCCTTGTTTTAGAAAAATTATCTTTTCATAAGGACAAATATAATGGACTAATTGTAAACTGCGCCACTGGCAATAAAGAAAAGACACTTATGTGCGAAACATGAATCCATAATGTTTTAGATTTGAAGGAATAAATTGTAAACAATGTCATCTTTGTAAAGCACTCTCCATCTTTTGTCTGGCGTACTTCTTTTGTCACTTCCTTCGTTATCTTATCTCCTCCTAGCCATGATCTCGTAAGGTATACGCATCAATGTAAGCGGCTATATCTTAGAATAATTACTCATTTTCGTTCAAGCAGTGTCGCATGTACATATATTTGGTACTACTAACCTCATTAATACGATATTGGAAGGTTGCAAAGTGCAAGTGTGGTTAGTCTTACTGTATGAACGGAATAACTTTCTGTTTATCGGCCATTGTGTGCGTGTCATTTCATTAAGGAAGTCATATTTCCAGGTGCGAATAAATCCGGTGCTTTCCAGAAATTCCAAACTTTCACCAGTACGAAGCCAAACAAGTTATTCCGAGAGAGCAATATTCTGGGTCTCGTAAAACTTCAGTCCGTAGACGTTTCGTCCATTTAATTCTATCGCCGCAAAAAACGGAAGCTAAATTGGTGGCGGCAAATAGACCGATAAATTCAAAATGCTCCTGTTTCATAAATATCTGTTTCTTTTCTATGAATCCAACAACACAAATGTGAGATGCTAAACTGCGTACATATGAAACTTCCTGGCAGATTAAAACTGTGTGCCCGACCGAGACTCGAACTCGGGTCCTTTGCCTTTCGCGGGCAAGTGCTCTACCAACTGAGCTACCGAAGCACGACTCACGCGCGGTACTCACAGCTTTACTTCTGCCAGTACCTCGTCTCCTACCTTCCAAACTTTACAGAAGCTCTCCTGCAAAACTTGCAGAACTAGCACTCCTGAAAGAAAGGATATTGCGGAGACATGGCTTAGCCACAGCGTGGGGGATGTTTCCAGAATGAGATTTTCACTCTGCAGCGGAGTGTGCGCTGATATGAAACTTCCTGGCAGATTAAAACTGTGTGCCCGACTGAGACTCGAACTCGGGTCCTTTGCCTTTCGCGGGCAAGTGCTCTACCAACTGAGCTACCGAAGCACGACTCACGACCGGTACTCACAGCTTTACTTCTGCCAGTACCTCGTCTCATACCTTCCAAACTTTACAGAAGCTCTCCTGCAAACCTTGCAGAACTAGCACTCCTGAAAGAAAGGATATTGCGGAGACATGGCTTAGCCACAGCGTGGGGGATGTTTCCAGAATGAGATTTTCACTCTGCAGCGGAGTGTGCGCTGATATGAAACTTCCTGGCAGATTAAAACTGTGTGCCCGACCGAGACTCGAACTCGGGTCCTTTGCCTTTCGCGGGCAAGTGCTTTACCAACTGAGCTACCGAAGCACTTGCCCGCGAAAGGCAAAGGACCCGAGTTCGAGTCTCGGTCGGGCACACAGTTTTAATCTGCCAGGAAGTTTCATATCAGCGCACACTTCGCTGCAGAGTGAAAATCTCATTCTGGAAACATCCCCCAGGCTGTGGCTAAGCCATGTCTCCGCAATATCCTTTCTTTCAGGAGTGCTAGTTCTGCAAGGTTTGCAGGAGAGCTTCTGTAAAGTTTGGAAGGTAGGAGACGAGGTACTGGCAGAAGTAAAGCTGTGAGTACCGGGCGTGAGTCGTGCTTCGGTAGCTCAGTTGGTAGAGCACTTGCCCGCGAAAGGCAAAGGACCCGAGTTCGAGTCTTGGTCGGGCACACAGTTTTAATCTGCCAGGAAGTTTCATATCAGCGCACACTCCGTTGCAGAGTGAAAATCTCATTCTGGGAACATACATATGGTTCTCCGAAAACTGGGAAACATTATATATTAATGAACGGAATTTATCCAGAAGTGAGAAATTAAATAAAACTACAAGTAGACGTAGTTCGTAAATTCGTAAAAGTACATCATTGTTAATGGCTACAACATGAAGTCAGACAATAATTGACTCATTCTGCAATAAAGCATAGTCCTGCTTACTACAGAAGCAGAATTTATTTGGCACTTAGACCTTAGAAAATTTAGTCGTTGGTAATTTTTCGTAATTATCACACATTTTGCAAAAAGGGCTGTAAGATCGCGTATATACATAATTAAAACCGCTCAGTTTGCGGTAGTGTTCGAGAATCGTTTCAAGAGAGTATTTCATTTTAAGTGTGATGATGCGCTGTGCACCACTACCATCTGTTAACTATTTACATACTCAGTGTATTACGATCAGCAGTAGTTTAGACTAACTGTGTTGTATGTTAATATGGTTCGCTCAAACGCAGAAATTAATCTATCAGTACCAGCAGGCGAATTCGCCAATGCAGACTGAAATAACACGATAGATGAGACGAGTGAAATTATACTGCCAGCTATAGACGAGACTATTGCCGGACTTGCCAGTGGAAAACCTGCTCCTATTACGCTAATGTTATGTAAACGAAATGCTATGGCTCCTGGCTAATGACTTTGCTTCTATGAAGCAGGAACAAGACAAGGTCAGGAATCAAATTGAGTAGTTAGAAACCGAGGTACAGTGCCTAGTGTACAGTGAACTGATTTAGAAATCATAACTGACGAGATATCGGGCTTGAGAGACACCATTAGAGGTACTGCTGAATTCGTACAGAAATGTACGACGCCTTGAAACCCACTCTTCAACAGGTAGTACCCAAGTATAAAATGTCTCCAATGCCCATGAAGGAAAATTAGATGAATTTATTTTTTTTCTAAAATGACGATCAAACTGCAGGAAGATTAGAAACAGAATCAAAGAAAGCAGCGCAGCAAAAAATTACTAAAGTGTGTTGTGGATAGAGTATTCCATCACAGGCTGTTGCAGAAGTCATAGAACACATACTGAAAGCTTTGACGAAGGATATACGTAAATGACAAGAGAATGTTCGAGAGAATGATAACATAGAAACAGAATTAAACACGTTAAGAACAGGTTAGGAATGACACATCCCAGGCAGCTGAAATAGCTGAGACTTGTGATATTTGTTATAGTCCAGTTGATGAGATGCATTCTAGAAATCCATTGCCACAAACGCATACAAATAGGAGTTTGGGGCGACAGCCTACTCTTTCTTCTGTTTCACTGCAGGAGAGTCCCCTTAAACGCAAATAATTTCAGCTGTTCATACAGAAAAAGAAAAGTGTACATCCCATTTATTCTATTAAATCTTTTAAAGGCGTGTTGCCCAAATGATGGTCTGACCAACCAAACATACAATACTATACAGGGTGGTCCATTGATAGTGACCGGGCCAAATATCTCACGAAATAAGCGTCAAACGAAAAAACTACAAAGAACGAAACTTGTCAAGCTTGGAGGGGGAAATCAGATGGCGCTATTGTTGGCCCGCTAGATGGCGCTGCCATAGGTCAAACGGATATCAACTGCGATTTTTAAAAACCGGAAATCCCATTTTTATTTCATATTCGTGTAGTACCTAAAGAAATATGAATGTTTTAGTTGGACCACTTTTTTCGTTTTGTGATAGATGGTGCTGTAAGAGTCACAAACAAATGGCTCACAATTTTAGACGAACAGTTGGTAACAGGTAGGTTAATGGTTTACAAAAATGTTTCAGACAAAACTTGATTACTTTTTTATGGAGAATCAGAATCTGCAATAAAAAATAGTGTAAAATATTTTTAAAAAAAAATTATCTTATATGAAATTGATAGAAAGTAATAAGTGTGTAATCTCTGTTGTTGAGATATATAAAAAATCTTCAAGCCTTCATGATGATAAAGGATAAGTTTTGGAGAGAAAAATAGATACACTACCATGTGGGAATGACCAAATAATTAGTTGATGATGTTTGTGATATATTTACAAGTAGAATGGTTTCAACTTTTATAAAATTCACATTTTATGATTTTATGTTTTCATTGGAAAATAAATCAGAAATATATTCTTTTTCCCTACAGTACATTCCGCGCTATCATAATCATATTTTAAACTCATCCTCCAAAGTTTAAACACAGCATTTTATATTAATTATTATGTTTAAATTATATTTTTATATTGAAAAAATACATTTTAATACAAAATTTTTAAGTGAATAAATCAATAAGAAAAATGAAAAGAAATCCATTTTTTTTGGCTATATCTTCAAGAAAAAAAGAGGTGAAAATGAGATGATCCGAAAATTCTGTTCCTAGATTCCAGGCTTGCAGCATTTCCTCTGTTTTTTGTTTAGAAACTGTTTTGGTTAGATACAGTTTGTGGTTTTTGGCTAATGAAAAGTTGCGAAATATAAAGTAAATATTTTGTAAAGTGACAGAAAATTTGACTTAATGATAGGCGAATGGTAAGCCATTAAAAACTATTTCGAAAACATTGTGAAGAATCTTTGGAAAAAGGTGTAAGTATTCGAAATATGATGAAAATATTAGCTCAAAATGGTCGAAAACTGATGAAAATGAGTGAAAAACTTGATAATTTTATCTATACGTTGGTGATAATTATTTTACATTGTGGTTTTTGGGAAAAACATGGAAAAATCTTGTTTTCCATGGTAACTTAGACAATTCTTGGCCATATTTACTCGAAATTTCGCGACTGTTTCGTTTTCTGGGAAACTGAGCCAGACACCTCAAACTATACTCACTGGCAACTAATCGAAATTCCATCAGAGCTGCCTTACAGCTAGCACCGGATGGATGGTGTGGACTTGTGGCTACCACATGACACATACTCATCTGATTACAAGTATTAGTCCAGCAGTCCATGGCTGTCCTATCTCTCTGCCTTCCACCTACTATCTCCCCCTCGATTCTCTTCGTTAGTTCTCTTCTGAAATATATGGTCCTTCAAAAATCACAATCTGACAGTGGCGAGGAATCTGCTGTATTTTTCCAGTAAAAGCACATTTGTTAATTAATGATACTGACTCCATCCAGCAGGCAGGACTTCTTCCTTTTCTTGGAAACTGATCTGGAAAACTCAAACTATTATTTAACGGCAACAAATCGAAATTACACCTGAGCTGCCTTGCACCTAACACCAGAACTTTCTGTATTGTGACATAGAACAGGCGCCCTTTGATACACATCTTGACGTTATAGTCAGCTCGACAGTCAATCTATAGATTCACCAATACTGCATTAACATAGGCATGGGAACCAAACCAACCCTCGAAAATATGCAGCAGATCTTGAAATGTGGTCAGCAGACATCAAGCTGTGCGTACCCATTAGAGCGACTGTAGCGAAATGTTGTCTTTCACAAGCCGACGTGGTGTTTTCAAGAAGGATCACGGAGAAAAAACGTGTCAGGACTACCTACAAGAGCTAAGGAATATTCTCTCCTCTGCAGCGATCAATTAATAGCGCCCCATGCCGACGTGTTCCAGTGAAGGAGCCTTAATACTTAGGCATGGCCCTTAGCACAGAAATGCCACATTCCTGAATGGACGCAGGTACCTGTGGGACATAGGTAAACCCCCTGCTGCTTTGGCCTGTCTGCAACCGTTCCTCCTGCAGGGGTAGATGGTGACGAATATCCCTCGCCTGTCTGCCCAGTCTGCCTGAGCTCAGTCCTTCAAATCTCTGAACTGTCAGCAAGAAAGTAACTGCTCTGTTATCTACACTGATGGCAGTCGCTGTGCCAAACAACACCCTTAGCTGTCCATGAGGAAGACGCTCTTCAAACGTGTACACAATTCGTTCATCTGAAAAGAGTGCATACAAAACTACATTGCAACCAATGCCAACCTTAATCTTTGTCCATCCTTTATATTGTTCATTGAATTGGTCACAGAACCTACTTAATGCGACAGAGGTACCGTAATCTGCTTATGCGGCATAACTGTGATCAGTTAGGTGAAAAAGAGATGAATCCAAAAGGAACTTCCGAATAAAAGGCTTCTCCACTATGTAAAGCTAGATAGGTAACGATGTATGATGACACAGTACTAGCGGAGACACAAGTTTTTTGGAGCACGCCATTCAGCACAATTCAATAACAGATAAATTGTTTTTATGAAATTCATATTTAATGTATGTCAGTTTTCACTGAAAAATAAATCAAATATGTGTTTCTTTCTTTCCTAAACTATACTCCCCTCCACGACAATCGTCTTTTAAACTCATAGCAACACTAAAATATGAAAAAATTCTCTTATAATAGTAGTCAGCACAAAGTGTCTATGAGACAACTAATATTTTCATAGATTCATCAAATAACACCTTCGATTTTTTAAAAACTTTTTAATGTTAAAATTTAACTGTTGTTAACGACTCAGAATAATATGATTGAAATGGGCAAGGGGTCACCAGTATTGGAGCATTAACGTATGGAAACATTTCACATCAATGAATGACGTTTCTTGTTACAAGACGTTGGCAGTCCTGTCTGCATTCAGCGTCATCCAGATGAATGGCTGCTCAAAATTTTGCACTGTTCCGTGGACAGTGGGAAGTGAGGGAATGTTTACCTGGGATTCCTGTGGTTATAAGTGAAGATACTGTGTCAGCTGAGGATTAGGTGAACATTGTAGTGGTTCACCTGCATCCTTTCATGCTTGATGTCTTCTCCAGTGGCGACGGCAGCTTCCAGCAAGATAAATGTCCATTTCAAAAGTCTGTCACCGTGCTACACTGACTTCAGGAACATCAACCCAAGTTGATACCTTGGCCACCAAATTCATCTGGTCTGAGCCTGACAAGACACATGTGAGGTCCTCTCTGGCGCTGGGTCCTGACTCACAAGCCTACTGCCCATTAGCTATACCAACCATGTGACCTGTGTCCATACAGGTTGGTCCGTTGATAGTGACCGGGCCGAATATCTCGAAATAAGCGTCAAACGAAAAAACAACAAAGAACGAAACTTGTCCAGCTTGAGGGGGGAAACCAGATGTTGCTATGGGTGGCGCGCTAGATGGTGCTTCCATAGGTCAAACGGATATCAACTGCGTTTTTTTTAAATAGGAACCCCCATTTTTATTAGATATTCGTGTAGTATGTAAAGAAATATGAATGTTTTTGTAGGACCACTTTATTCGCTTTGTGATAGATGGCGCTGTAATAGTCACAAACATATGGCTCACAATTTCAGACGAACAGTTGGTAACAGATAGGTTTATTTAAATTAAAATACAGAACGTCGGTACGTTTGAACATTTTATATCGGTTGTTCCAATGTGCTACACGTACCCTTGTAAACTTATCAGTTCTGAGAACGCATGTTGTTACATCGTGATTACCTGTAAACACCATATTAATGTAATAAATGCTCAAAATGATGTCCGTCAACCTCAATGCATTTGGCAATACGTGTAACGACATTCCTCTCAACAGCGAGTCGTTCGCCTTCCGTAATGTTCGCACATGCATTGACAATGCGCTGACGCATATTGTCAGGCGTTGTCTGTGGATCACGACAGCAAACATCCTTCAACTTCCCCACAGAAAGAAATCCGGTGACGTCAGACCCCGTGAACGTGCGGGCCATGGTATGGTGCTTCGACGACCAATCCACCTGTCATGAAATATGCTATTCAATACCGCTTCAACCGCACGCGAGCTATGTGCCGGACATCCATCATGTTGGAAGTACATCGCCATTCTGTCATGCAGTGAAACATCTTGTAGTGACATCGGTAGAACATTACGTACGAAATCAGCATAGATTGCACCATTTAGATTGCCATCGATAAAATGGGGGCCAATTATCCTTTCTCCCATAAAGCCGCACCATACATTAACCCACCAAGATCGCTGATGTTCCAGTTGTCGCAGCCATCGTGGATTTTCCGTGCCCAGTAGTACATATTATGCCGGTTTACGTTACCGCTGTTAGTGAATGACGCTTCGTCGCTAAATAGAACGCGAGCAAAAAATCTGTGATCCTCTCGTAATTTCTCTTGTGCCCACCGACAGAACTGTACACGACGTTCAAAGTCGTCGCCATGCAATTCTTGGTGCATAGAAATATGGTATGGGTGCAATTGATGTTGATGTAGCATTCTCAACATCGACGTTTTTTAGATTTCCGATTCTCGCGCAATTTGTCTGCTACTGATGTGCGGATTAGCCGCGACAGCAGCTAAAACACCTACTTGGGCATAATCATTTGTTGCAGGTCGTGGTTGACGTTTCACATGTGGCTGAACACTTCCTGTTTCCTTAAATAACGTAACTATCCGGCGAACGGTCCGGACACTTGGAAGATGTGGTCCAGGATACCGAGCAGCATACATAGCACACGCCCGTTGGGCATTTTGATCACAATAGCCATACATCAGCACGATATCGACCTTTCCCGCAATTGGTAAACAGTCCATTTGAACACGGGTAATGTATCACGCACTGGCGGAATGTTACGTGATATCACGTACTTATACGTTTGTGACTATTATAGCGCCATCTCTCATAAAACGAAAGAAGTGGTCCAACCACAATATTCATAGTTCTTTACGTACTACACGAATATTTAATAAAAAATGGGGGTTCCGATAAAAAAAAACGCAGTAGATATCCGTTTGACCTATGGCAGCGCCATCTAGCGGGCCAACCATAGCGCCATCTGGTTTCCCACTTCAAGCTAGACGAGTTTCGTTCTTTGTAGTTTTTTCGTTTGATGCTTATTTCGTGAGATATTTGGCCCAGTCACTATCAATGGACCACCCTGTATATCTTTCGCTGCGTACCTCCGGAAGCCTACCAAAGACAAGTCAAATCCACGCCAAGCAGGCACGCTACTGTATTGCCTACAAAACGAGGACCAATATGCTATTAAGCAAATAGTCTTAATGCATTTCTCATTGGTAGATATTAATACCATGGTAACATAACTACTTACCACGAAACGTTTTAACATGTATTCAGGAGTACTGAGTACTGAATCCCCTTTCGGTCTACCTCATTTGTATTGCGATAACTTCGGTAAACCACAGGAGGCTCATGGCAAAATGGTTTCGAAGGCACTGTCACGAACTTGCTGGCCATTGTTATCCTGTTTGGTGTAATTCGTAGTGGTGTCGAGATCTGCCAAGGTTACTTCATTGTACCAGTGACATGAGATGCGGTAATTTCATCTAAAGTGGAAACGAAGAATGGAAAATCCAGGTTGTAATGTAACAATACCAGTGAAGGAAAGTTGCTACTCACCATATCGCGGAGATGCTGAGTCGCGATAAACTCAATAAAGAGATTCATACAATTATAGCTTTCGGCCATTAAGGCGTTTGTCGGCAGTAGACACACATACACACACGGACACACACACTCACGCAAACCCAACTTGCACACACGTCTGCAGTGAGAAAATACATACTTATCCATGAAGGATCAATGGCGGTTATGTTAATAACTTTTCCGTTTGACCTACCGAGTATTAGTGATCTTCGTCATTCGGGAACTTTTAGATATGCACAATCGATTAGCAGGTGGATGCATGTATACTGAAGCGATAAATTAAATGAAGGTCTCGTCGAAAGCAGCTGATGGCTCAACGTTCGCGTCTGTTTCCACAGTAACTAGCAACTGCCAATAACGCAGCTGGAGAGTAATTACTTTAGCAGAAGTAAACTGCTTCTCTGAATCTTCAAGGCAGACAGTATATTACGGTAAGGGCGAAGAAAGCAAATGGCACCGGATGTGCTTCCACCGACAGAAGAACACAAGATGCTGCACATTACCGGTAGAAATGTTTGCTCCGGAACTTGTAAGTATTTTAGAAGCTCTCGATCACGCATTAAACTTCTCTGACAGCAAAATTATTGTTTTAACCAACTTCCAAGCATCAGTCATGAGCCCGAAAAACCATTTTGTATAGAGACAGAACAACACAGTCGTTTACGAAATTTTGCGATGGTCCAGTAGTTGCAAAATCTAAACGGGGTCCCATTAAGCTGGATCATACGCCGTGTGGCTAAACAAGATGCAGCTACAGACATGCCCTTTCCTCTAAAGTAGACTACCCCGCATCGATGTCCTGCAGGGACTTACAATGGCGATGAGAATGAGGTTAAACGAGGAATGAAGATGGGCGGCCAACAACTATGACCGGAACGACATAGTGTCACAAATAAAATCGCGTCTAGAAATTTCATGAATATATTTGATTTTCACTTTTCAAGAAGTACACTACTGGCCATTAAAATTGCTACACCAAGAGGAAATGCAGATGATAAACAGGTATTAATTGGACAAATATTTTATACTAGAACTGACATTTGAATAGATTTTCACGCAATTTCGGTGCATAGATCCTGAGAAATCGGTACCCAGAACAACCACCTCTGACCGTAGTAACGGCCTTGATACACCTGGGCATTGAGTCAAACAGAGCTTGAATGGCATGTACAGGTACAGCTGCCCATGCAGCTTCAACGCGATACCACAGTTCATCTAGAGTACTGATTAGTGTATTGTGACGAGACAGTTGCTCGGCCAACATTGACCAGACGTTTTCAATAGGTGAGAGATCTGGAGAATGTGCTGGCCAGGGCAGGAGTCGAACATTTTCTGTATCCAGAAAAGCCCGCACGAGACCTAAAACATGCGGTCGTGCATTATCCTGCTGAAATGTAGGGTTTCGCAAGGATCGAATGAAGGGTAGAGCCACGGGTCGTAAAACATCTGAAGTGTAACGTCCACTGTTCAAAGTGCTGTTAGTGCGAACAAGAGGTGACCGAGACGCGTAACCAACGGCGCCCCATACCATCACGCCGGGTGATACGCCAGTATGGTGATGACGAATACGCACTTCCAGTGTGCGTTCACCGCGATGTCGTCAAACACGGATGCGACCATCATGATGCTGTAAACAGAACCTGGATTCATCTGAAAAAATGACGTTTTGCCATTCGTGCACCCAGGTTCGTCGTTGAGTACACCATCGCAGGCGGTCCTGTCTCTGATGTAGTGTCGAGGGTAACCGCAGCAATGGTCTCCGAGCTGATAGTCCATGCTGCAGCAATCGTCGTCGAACTGTTCGTGCAGATGGTTGTTGTCTTGCAAACGTCCCCATCTGTTGACTCAGGTGCACGATCCGTAACAGCCATGCGGATACGATGCTTGTCATCTCGACTGCTAGTGATAAGAGGTCGTTGGGATCCAGCACAGCGTTCCGTATTACCCTCCTGAACCCCCCGATTCCATATTCTGCTAACAGTCAGTGGATCCTTACCAACGCGAACAGCAATCTCGCGATACGATAAACCGCAATCGCGATAGGCTACAATCCGAGATTTATCAAAGTCGGAAACGTGATGGTACGCATTTCTCCCCCTTACACGAGGCATCACAACTACGTTTCAACAGGCAACGCCGGTCAACTGCTGTTTGTGTCTGAGAAATCGATTGGCATCTTTCCTCATGTCAGCACGTTGTAGGTGTTGCCACCGGAGCCAATCTTGTGTGAATGACCTGAAAAGCTAATCATTTGCATATCACAGCATCTTCTTCCTGTCGGATAAATTTCGCGCCTGTAGCACATCATCTTCGTGGTGTAGCAATTTTAATGTCCAGTAGTGTAGAAACCAAAATAACATTAACTCCGGAAGAATACCCTGCCAATAGTAACTACAACCACATGAAACCCAATCTCGATAAAACTCAAGTGTGTGCATATCACCTACGCAACAAAGGAGGCAAGAAGAAAACCGAACATCACTTGGAAAGAATGCAATTTTACTAACTGTATTCACCCCCAGTACCTAGGATTAAAAATAGACTGCGATTAACTAACAAGCGACACTGTATAGGAACCAGACAGAAGGTGGGAACCAAGAACAAACTCATCCACGGACTAAAAAATCATCACGTGGGGAGCACAGCCGAGCGACGCCCGCTCATCCACTCTCGCTCTGCCGGAGAGTACGCTGAGGGAGTCTGGAGGAACTCTGCACGTGCTAGTCAAGTCGACGTGGCTCTTCATGAACGTGCCGCAAAATCACGGTGTGCCCAAGACCAACTCCAGTCGATAAGACATTGACACTCATGGCAGTAGAGGAGTGGCACCCATCATTCGCTGCTGCGTATTTCTATTTCATGAGGTCTGTATCATCTTGCATCACTATGCATTGTCGAGTACTTATCCTACACCAATAAATCCCAACAAGATGTTACCATTTTGTTTTACTACTTTGCTCCTTCGTCATTTTCAACTACAAACTTCCTCTCCTAAAGCTAAACTGGTCATGACCTAACATCTACATCTACATCTACATCTACATCTACATCTATACTCCACAAGCCACGCTACGGTGCCTGGCGGAGGTTACCCTGTACCACTACTTGTCATTTCCTTTCCTGTTCCACTCGCAAATAGAGCGACGGAAAAAGCGACTGTCTGTATGCCTCCGTATGAGCCTTAATTTCTCGTATCTTCATGGCACCCAGAGCAGTGTATCTTGGAGGTAGTTGAATTGTTCAGCAGGCAGCTTCAAATGGTCTAAATTTTCTCAGAATTGTTTCTCGAAAAGCACGTCGCATTCCCCCCAGGGATTCCTACTCTAGCTTCCGAAGTATCTCCTCAACACGTACGTGTGGTCGAACCTATCGGTAAAAAATCTAGCAGCACGCCTCTGAATTGCTTCGATGTCTTCCTTCAATCCGACCTGGTACGGATCCCAAACACACAGCAGTACTCAAGAATAAATCGCACCAGCGTCCTATATGCGGTTTCGTTTACAGGTAAACCATTCTTTCCTAAAACTCTCCCAATAAACCAGAGTCGACCATTCGCATTCCCTACCACAGTTCGTTCCATCTCATATCGCTTTGCAGAGTTATGCCCAGATATTTGAACAAGTGCATCGGAAGATTAGAGGTTAGTTCTTCCTACTCATCGGCATTAACTTATATTTTTCCATACTTAGGGCTAGCTGCCATCGATCACACCAGATGAAAATTTTTATAAGTCGTCTTGTGTCTTCCTAGAGTCATTCAACTTCGACACCTTATCGTACACCACACCGTCATCAGCCAGCAGCCGCAGATTGATACCCTTGTCTGGAACACTCGTCGTCGAGGGCAACATATTGTGTTCTATTACTTAAGAAGTGTTCGAGCCACTCACATATCTGTGAACTTATCCCATATATTCGTACCTTCGTTAACAGCTTACACTGTGCCAAAATCTTTCCGGAAATCTAGAGATATGGAATCTGTCTGCTGCCCTTCATCCACATCCTTAATTTTCTTGCTGATTCTGCTGCACATAGTTCTGGTTCGCCACTTACAAGCGTCATTACCATGCTGACGGTACTATAACTCTCGCATTTATCTACTCATAAATGTGTAGTTGACAATTCTTCCGAAGTTATATTGATCGCACACGCTATACTGTATAAAAGATTAGCAGCATCTTGCTTCAGTGTTGCTACTACTTTCAAACGAATACCATACGCTTCTTCTGCCTTGTCTCATCGCGAGCCCTTCTCGAATATCGCATCTGGTGCTGTATCCCCTACGATCCCCAAATCAACACCCATTACGCTCAGTCGCGTTAGCAGACGGATCCTACCATTCATAGTGACAGTCAGTGTACACTCTTCATCTGCTTGTTGTCTACTCAGTGTTTAAGGCTGGAATTCCTAGTACAGTCTTAATATTCATACTACATGTCCTTGTTCTCCGCCCGATAATTTTACTTTTCTGCGTGCTACAACTATCCCTCCAGAAAATTTCTTTTTCCTTCTCTTCGCCTTTTTCCTGGAACAAATCGATTTTGCTTCATTGAACTTGTGGTGTCACCGCCAGACACCACACTTGCTAGGTGGTAGCCTTCAAATCGGCCGCGGTCCGGTAGTATACGTCGGACCCGCGTGTCGCCACTGTCAGTGATTGCAGACCGAGAGCCGCCACACGGCAGGTCTAGAGAGACTTCCTAGCACTCGCCCCAGTTGTACAGCCGACTTTGCTAGCGATGCTACACTGACAAATACGCTCTCATTTGCCGAGACGATAGTTAGCATAGCCATTAGCTACGTCATTTCCTACGACCTAGCAAGACCTCACGCCAGTCTGCGTGAGCTTAAAAGCGTGCATTTCGGCCTCCTCTAGCAACACGGTGTTGGCTCTTCTGCCAACACTTCACATGGCGACGAGGATGGGATTTCCGGCGACGTCGACGCACACTATTTTTGGGACGAACACAGTCACCGTGAGAGAGAGTAACACTGGGCCGAGTGGAATTAACTACATGAACTTCCATGGGCGAAGGTTCACGAGCCTGAGTACTCTTTGTTCGATTCCGATTCCGGCGCGAAACAAAGGGCCTGGAATGGTTGTGAGTGTCCGTTCTGAGCTTTTCCTGGCAAACACTCTGAACATGTCCTTTTTCATTACAGGAAAAGCAAATAGCTTGGCGAGACAGGCAATTCTCACGCGAATGTCTAGTTGCACACCGCGGACATGATTTTAGCACTGCATTTGCTTGCTGGCACCGCACACGTAGCAGAGGGCTTGGCGGCAGCTGCGCGTCAAGTCGCAAGTGATTCTGTACCACTGTCGGTTCACGTTGCACGAGACAGTCGCTCTTGTCGTCAGCAGGACAATAAACTTTTTGTAGATTTGGACATTCATGGCCACGTGATACCATTCCAGCTTGATACCGGAGCTGCTGTTTCATTGATCAATAAAGACACGTACCAACAGCTAGGCACACCTCCGTTGCGTGCCGCAAATGTTAAGTAACTAGCTATTCCGGTCAGAATATCCCTGTGTTAGGACAGTGCAGCCTTCTTGCAACATACAAGGGACCAACAAAACTTGTGTCTGTTTACGTCATTCGTTCTTCTGCTGCAGTGAACTTGTTTGGTTTAGATTTATTTCAGTTGTTTAACTTGTCTATAGTAAATCAGGTCCTATCAGTGAACCAGACTGTGCCTTCAGCCAGTGTTGTCGTCTATGTGAAGAATTTGCAGACATTTTTGAAGAATTTGCAGACATTTTTGCACCAGGCCTAGGTTGCGCTAAAAACTATAAAGCACATTTGGAACTGAAAGTCAACGCGCAACCGAAATTTTTCAGAACGAGCGCGCAATGTTCCCCACGCATTGCGTGATAAGGTCGCAAGAACATTACACGATTTGGAATCACAAGGTGTGATTGAACGTGTGCAGGCTTCTCTCTGGGCATCACCCTTAGTAATTTTGCCAAAACCTTCCGGAAAATTGAGACTCTGCGTGGACTTCAAGGCAACAGTGAATCCCCAACTAGTGACTGCAACTTTTCCTTTACCCCGCCCGGAAGATCTTTTTGACAAACTGTGCCCGGGTAAATATTTTTCGAAGTAGGACCTAGCAGATGCGCACTTGCAGATACCGGTGGACGAAGAATCCCAGCGAGTTTTGATGGTTAATACGCATCTTGGTTTGTATCGATTCGAAAGACTGCCATTCGGGTGTGCATCCGCCCCTGCATTGTTTCAGCAATATCTACAAACTGTTTGTGCCTCGGTCCCTACTGCAGCAAACTATCTGGACGATATTGTGATCTCCGGAAAGACGGAAGAAGAACATTTAGCCAATCTCCGAACATTATTTCAGGTCTTGCGACAAAATGGTCTTCGCTTGCGGAAGGACAAGTGTGTGTTTTGTGCTCGGGACTTCCCCTACCTGGGCCATGTACTCAATGCCCAAGGCATACATCCGAGTCCAGAGCACCTCCGTGCCATACAAGACTTGCCATCGCCGCAGAATTTGAAGCAGCTACAGAGTGTGCTGGGAAAAATTAATTATTACCACAGATATGTGCCACATGCCTCTTCCATTTCAGCTCCGCTTCATCGCTTACGCCGTAAAGGTGTTCCGGTCGTCTGGACGACGGAATGCGAACGCGCCTTTCGCCAGTTGAAATCGGCGTTGCTTTCAAATACTTGCCTTACGCCACTCGATCCCCAGAAACCCCTTTTGTTGATGGTAGATGCAAGGGATTTCGGGATCGGTGCTGTGTTTGCGCACAAAGATGGATCACATGATCGCCCTATTGCCTTTGCGTCCAAATTGCACTCGTGATTTCTTGTATGGTCGTCACTTTACCATCATCACAGACCACAAACCTTTGACATCGCTTTTTGATCCGAACAAGCCTGTACCTCCACGTACAGCGCATAAATTCATTCGCTGGTCTATTTTCCTCTCGCAGTACCGCTACGATATCTTGTATCGGTCCACTGCTAAGCACGGACACGCCGATGCGTTGTCCCGTTTGCCTGTTGCTGAGAATGGAGCATTCGATTCCTCCGAACTTGCTTGCCTGTTCATTGATTCGGAAACCGATGACGTGGTCGAATCGTTTCCGATTGATTTTCGTCGTGTAGCTACAGCCACAGCTGCAGACCCTGTCCTTGCTACCGTTCTGCGTTTTGTTGCTATGCAATGGCCCTTGTCAAAGTCACGGATCGAGGATCCTTTGGTTCGCAGATTTTTTGCACACAAGGAGAGACTTTTTGTACGACGTGGTGTTTTGCTGTTGCTTTCTGATAATGATCAGTCCAGGGTCGTGGTCCCACGTTCGTTACAGTCCTCTGTCTTACGACTTCTCCACCAAGGACATTGGAATATAGTGCGAACGAAACAACTTGCTCGTCAGCACTGTACTTGGTTCGGAATCGATGCTGCGATTACGAATAGGTGCTCTTCTTACATGGCGTGTGCCGAACAACAATCCGCACCACCGAGGAAATTCTTTGCATGGCCGAAAGCCACTTCCCCTTGGCAACGCTTACACATCGATTTTGCTGGTCCATTCTGGAATGCTCGATGGTTGGTTGTGGTAGATTCATTCAGTAATTTTCCTTTTGTTGTCCGGATGTCTTCCACGACGTCATCTGCCACCATCCAAGCGTTATCCGCTATCTTTTGTGTTGAAGGTCTTCCACAGTCTATTGTTTCTGACAATGGCCCACAATTCATGTCCGCAGAATTTCAGTCATGCTGCAAGGCAAATGGTATTCACCATCTGACATCCGCGCCGTTTTCGCCTCAGTCAAACGGTGCCGCTGAACGATTGGTCCGGACTCTCAAGTCACAGATGTTGAAGTTGAAAGAGTCTCATTCTCGGGAGGACGCGTTATTGCTCTTTTTGTCTTCGTATCGCTCTCAGCCCCGAGATGGTCGCTCGCCGGCTGAGTTGCTCCACGGTCGTCCTCATCGAACCTTGATGTCTTTGCTGCATCCGCCGCATCAGGTTCCTGTGCAGCGGCAGACACCTGCTTTTGCCCCAGGCGACGTTATATACTATCGCAACTAACGAGGTTCACGGCGTTGGCTCTCAGGGCGCATTCTTCGCTGCCTCGGCCGCGCTATGTATCGGGTTTTGGGGGCCACTGGTGAGGTGCGTCGGCATCTCAATCAGCTGCGCCTCTTTCGTCGCACGGGTTCTGCCGCTCCCCGTGTGCTTTCAGCGACAGTGCCGTCCGGTCAGCGCCCTTGGGTCCCATCTACTGGCTCGCCTCATCCCCAGGTGTTGCCGACGCTGCCTTCCATTTTGCCCCATGGCGACGCGCCGCCGCCGCCGCCGCCTGTTCTCCCGCCGGCGACGCCCACAGTGGACGCTTCGCTGCAGCCGCCAAGCGCCTCCCTGGGTCGCGCGCCGCGGATCGCTTCCCGCGATCAGCTGTCCTCCGACATGGACCTCTTGCCCGCTCCGGACCAGATGTCGTCTTCGCCTGTCGGGTGCCCCGTTCTGATGGAGGTCGACCCTTCGGCCCCTTCTGTCTCTCTGCGGGCACATACACCGCATGTTGGCGTGCACCGTGGACTAGGTTTTCAGGCGTTTCCTAGCTCCCCTCGGACCGAATGGGAGGGTGCGGGTGGCACAGCCTCGCCTGTTGTTAGGCTCCCCACCTCGTCCATACGTCAACATGGGGTCCTCCCCACGGCGGGCGGAAGCCTTATACCACAACCGTACGCCGATTTGCGGGGGAGGAATGTGGTGTCACCGCCAGACACCACACTTGCTAGGTGGTAGCCTTTAAATCGGCCGCGGTCCGGTAGTATACGTCGGACCCGCGTGTCGCCACTGTCAGTGATTGCAGACCGAGCGCCACCACACGGCAGGTCTAGAGAGACTTCCTAGCACTCGCCCCAGTTGTACAGCCGACTTTGCTAGCGATGCTACACTGACAAATACGCTCTCATTTTCCGAGACGATAGTTAGCTTAGCCTTCAGCTACGTCATTTGCTACGACCTAGCAAGGCGCCATTACCAGTTTATATTGAGATTCTTATTAATGTACCGTCAAGAGCGGTGTACACCAATTATGGATTAAAGTTAAGTATTACATCAACTACGTACTTTATTTGCTACTATAAACTCCTTTAATTGTTCCAGACCTCACGCCAGTCTGCGTGAGCTTAAAAGCGTGCATTTCGGCCTCCTCTAGCAACACGGTGTTGGCTCTTCTGCCAACACTTCAGAATTCCCTATTGATCTAATTTCTAAGTTACTTGTCTTACTGTGTTCCTAATTTTCGCCCCTAAGTATTTTTTATTTACGTCTATTGTCTATGAATCAAAGTATCAATTATTTCGCATTGACGTTTCTTGTGCTTATTTGTCTCTGTCCTGCTTTTCCTACTATGCTTTTGAGAAATGTTCGTCCATTTCTAGTTACGGGAAGCAATCACATTTATAAAATATCTAAAGTATGCGTTCGGAGCGATGTAAAGCGGAACGACCACATAACACAAACTGCAAATGTGGCAAATGAAATACTGAGAATCGTTATAAGAAACCACATAATACGTATTTCATTCACAAAGGAGGTAGCTTACAAACCCTTGTTCAACCAGGACTTGAATACTGTTCGCCACTCTGAGATACGCACGACCTGCGCGGATAACAGAGCGAGTTCGCACGCCCCTTCTGGGGTTCGAAAAGGCGCGCCTGCCGCAGACAGAATGAGCCCGGCGCGGCGAATCTTCAACGAGAACCGGTGTGCCAGCCAGTCGGGATGTTGTTTTTAGGCTGTTTCTCACATTTGAGTAGGTCAATTATAGGCTGGTTCCCACATTTCACCTAAGCTAGACGATTCCCAAACTTTTCGAAAAAGTCGTCACAGTCACGCATAATTGTGATAACAAAAGGCGCAGGCAGATGGACTACACAAATTTCGTCCCAGGAGGAAGGACATCGAAAATTCAGAATAACATGGGATAAAGCAAGGAAAAAGTGGAGAAGTAGGACTGATGGGGGAAACAGAAAGATCGAATGGGGCATAGACCGTTTCGTTACAGCTCTATTTTGTAAGCGCGAAAGATGCTCAGCCAACTCCAGCGGGTGAAACTTCAATAGCGGCGTTCGGCTTCACAATGTGGTCCCCTACTAGAGTTCCGAGATCGTACGTTCCTAGAAGAGTTCAGTAATTTATTGCTTTCTCCTATGCACATCTCACGTAAGGACCACGAAGGTGACATTATATGAGGCTGAGCAGCCATCAAGCCGGCCGGAGTGGCCGAGCGGTTATGGTGCTACAGTCTGGAACCGCGCGACCGCTACGGTCACCGGTTCGAATCCTGCCTCGGGCATGGATGTATGTGATTTCCTTAGGTTAGTTAGGTTTAATTAGGCGACTGATGACCTTAGAAGTTAAGTCGCATAGTGCTCAGAGCCATTTGAACCATTTTTTTAGCAGCCATCATTCATCCAGTTGTCCTTTCACGACTGTAACAGGAAAAGGAGACAGTGCCAGTGGTACACAAAGCAATCTTCAGCAATCTCCGCACGTTGAACAACCGAGTATAGGTGTAGATGCAGATTTCGTTTATGAAGTTCATTATGGTAAAATAAATAATGATTCTACGATATAGATGATTCTTCGACTACCAGTAAACGGGGAAAGTTTCGCGGCCTCACTTCGAAAAACTACACTGATATGATACAAAATGAAAATGCCAGTCCTCTGAACACATCAAGTCATTAAAATTGCATCACGAAGATATGACGCAACAAATCTCAAGTTGGCATGTGATGTACCACAAGACTGGATGCGCAAACGGTTATGATTTAAATCCAATACAGAGTAAGATTGCTCAGCGATTTCTCCTTCAGAAATCATATTTGAACGATGATTGTTGTGAGAATATCGTGTTGCGACTGGTGTAAGAAGGAGAAACGGAGAATTTCGTCAGCAACCAGATTGTGGCTTATCGATACTGTGGTTTGTGGTTTCTGTGGTATTGCTCTTCGCATTGGTCGGGACACATCGACTCTCATACGAATATGGAACCTATGGATTGATGACGACCATACTCAACACTGTGCAGGACCATAGCACTAAAGAGAAGACGTATAGTGTGTGACGGACATAAGAGCATATATTTTTTTACTTCGTACCTTAACATAAATCAGTGGGTTACTTTCTTTTTTTAATTTTTTTCTTTCTTTTTTTTCCTATGGCGAACAGACTTCACACAAGTACGTCACGAATGCTGTGACCTGACATTTTGTGCACAGTCGTAACTGCACCACTAAGTGGATTCTCACCTATCAGTATAGACTGAACATTTTGCGTCCACGTGCCCACACTGCACACCTGACCTGGTGACCGGGGGAAATCAGCATAAATGGTATGTTCTTTCCACGTCTACTCGGAGGTACTAACCAATCTGAAAGCGTGCTTCTCCCAGTAACTCTATTGTTAGTCTGAAAATGACGTAAATACTGGTATAATGTTGTTTGGTACACCGTCCTCAGTCAATAACAGAAATATCTGCACTTATTCCTGTACACCCTGTCGGTCTTACAGGATCATATCTCAATGTCACACACCTTGAGTTAGGAAATGGGCCCGTTTGCATCAAGACAAGTACCCACACGGATAGGAAGATGATGCCTGGAGCACGGCGATCATTGTTGCAGATTCCCTTGATTCAGAAACAGCGACAGACTCGCCAGCAGTGGTTTCATCATCGTCATAAGGGCTCAGCACAAGGTGTGATGGTATGGGGTGCCATTGTGTGTAGTACAATACCATCGTTGGAGCGTACAGCTCTTAATTCATACATATTAAGAAACGTGAGTGAGCTCTATCTCCAAGGAGTCCATAACATCTTCCAACAAGATATCGCAAGACCACATGTTGCCACCTCTGTCGTGACTCGCTTGGACGCGGACGATTTTCGACTGTTTTCCCTGGGCATCACGTGCTCCAGATGTCTCATCTGCAGAAAACATCTGCTCTACCAGCTCCTTCCAGCCACAACGACTGATGAAATGTGGCGTAGACTTGAAGCTTCTGTCATCCAAGCAAAGTTCGAGTTGTTGCTGACGGAGATTGCAGCTCTGCGTTCAAAATTTTGCAAATCGCCTACAAATATAATCATTTATTTTTTCAACTAAGCTGTATATATGTGAACCACGTTGTTTGCCACGGTTCCTGTTTTTCCCTTGGTTTACTCCTGTTTGGAGTTTCCGCGCTTTCCTAGAGGACGTTGCGGAGCCTTCCCGAGCGCGCTGCTAGCGCGCCTGCTGGGAGGAGGCGCTGTGTGCCGTGCCGAGGGCGGAGGAGGCAGTTGAGACGAGTTTGGCCCTGGACGACCGTTTTGTAGCGGGACGCTCGGTCCCTCTGTGCTAAGTCGGGATGGGCCCAAAAATCCGGGGCGTGAGGACACAAGAGGCCGTAAATCTGTGGACAACGTTTGGTTTCCGTTCATGTGCTGGCGAAGCTATGAAGTTCGTCTGCGGCTGCCAATCACGTCCAGAAGGTTGTGTCGTCACTGAAAGTAAGATTTTTCACCTAGTTAGTGCAACGGTCGTTGTCTGGCGGGGCCAATCTCCCGGTGTTGTGGGACTTATTAACAACTATGTGGCAACGTTTCTCTGCTCTGTGATCGGAAATTGCCTTGCATGTATGTTACTGCCTCCTTGCATCATCGTGCATTTGAACGCCATGTTGACTTACTTGAGGCGCGCGTCGTAAAGAAAAAAAAAAGGAAAAATTTTTTGGCTGTGGACCTTCTGCAAGCCGTGGTTTTCCCATGGACAGCGTAGGCAACTGTTTGGATAAGCACGTTATAAATCGTTAAATAACCTTGTACTGTCTGGCGGAGAGATAGAGTGAACTGTAGACTATTAATTTTATGGATGTCTTAAATGCGAGACGATGTTAATGTTATCCAATATCTGCTGTGTTTTAGTACGTAGGCATATTTAACTTGAGTCGTTGATATTGTGTATATATTCTTGTGTTAAGGAGTTTAGTCCCCCTGGAATTTAAGTGCTCTATATAATTATATTCAAGGTAGTGCTAGAGTTTCTATTAGGTAATCCGCCTAGCCACGATTGATGTCGGTCTGTCTGAAATGTAGGGCCTATTGGGTAGAGACCGTTGTTGACTTAGTCTCCTCAGCTCCGAAGTCCTGTATTGGTACTACGGCGGTAGTTCTGGCGGATGACAGCCAGGTTGGTACCCGACTGCTGTTCATGGGATCTCCAGACACGTCTTCGCTTGCCATTGGGGCTCAATTCTACTCCAGCCAATGAGACGCCTCAGACGGCATTGGGATACTAACCTGACTGTCGCCCACTACATGGTCCGACAGCCTGGAGTGACGGTTTGGAGTGCAACTTCCTTTCGTGGTAGGACCCCTTTGGTTGTTGTCTGCGGTATACTTGCAACACAGAGGATGTCATGAAATTTTGTAGTCCTAGGCATACATTTCAACAAGATAATGCCCTCCCCACACACGACGAAAGCTTCTAATGCTTGTCTTCGTGCTTTTCAAACCTTAATTTGGTCAGCAAAGTCACCAGGTCTCTTCCCAATAAAGAACGTTTCGAGTATTGTGGACAGGCCTCCCCAAGCATCTTCGGATTTTGACGATGTAATGGGCCACCTGGACAGAATTAAGCACAGTTTCTACCTCGAGGACATATAACTACTCTTTAAATCAATGCCAAGCCGAATAACTACTTGCATGAGAGCTAGAAGATGAGGAACGCATCACTGAATTGCTCAATTTGTAAAGCTCTTTCTCTCGAAGAAGATTCCAGCCTTTCTGAAATGGTAATCATTTATTTGTCTGTGCATGTACTTCACATCTACCGATTTCCGTTGCATATGGATAATTTCATCGTGGTGCATAGTATCTTCGGTCTCAGTGTGTTTACTGTGTCTTTCCTGAGCAGCTTGTGTGCAAATATTGAACTAAAACATTAGTTTCTATTTCCGAACCAGCTGGATGTTCAGCATGTACCACAAATGTCTGGTCTGTTGTGGTTGAAAAAGTAATCAACAATGCGAAAAACTGCAAGCCAGACAATAAATCTCAACTCTGGCGTACTGCGTTCAAAACTCCAGACAGTGTAATACACCAAACATGTCCAAAGTTCACACTGTACATTGCCAACGGGGAGGTAATACTACTGCGCCCATAAAGTGATAATAAAATCTTCGTTCTCTTCTGAGTGTTCCCAAATGGATGTGTCCACCTTCATGCCCAGGTCTACTTAATATGATATAGGCTTGCTGTTGGTGTGCGGGTAGATTTATACTGCACTGGAGACCATAAGATCTCTCCGCTGCAGGCAACATGACGAAGAAGAAGGTGTCCATTGCTCGTTGCTGTGTGCTCGTTGCCTTATATGTGTATGCGGCACAGCCGAATGTGGGAGCGAGTAAATACACTATGTGAACAAATGTACCTGGACGCTAAATAGAGGACAATTATATGAGGTGTGTGTCCTCCTTATGTTTTTGCGGTGGCTTGAACATTGCTGGGAATACTCAATGAAGTGTTTGAATGTCCATATAGGAATGACAGACCATTATATCTCAAGAACAGGAACCGGAGGACGTAGTCGTGTCTAGAACGAAGTCGATGTCCTACCTCATCCCAAACGTGTTTCACTGGATTCAGGTCGAGACTCTCGGAACGCCAGTCCATTTAGAGGTCCACAAACCATTACCTCACAGATGCTACTTTATGACAGGTTGCACTGTCATGCTGACACAGTCATCGTCTGTGTTGTTTACCAAACTAGGGATGGACAGCAAAAACCCTAAGAACGCGTCACCCCACAGGCACAACACTTCTCCTGCCACCACTCTGTTCCGTGCAGCAGCCTGCAGGTAGGGGTCATTAGCGTGGACCTCGTCCTGCTTCTGTGCCACTTTGTTCAGCATCCCTGGCGTAGGGAAACAACTCAAAGATGTGAAGTCAAATAAATCAACTGGTCCTGACGGAATCCCAACTCGATTTTACAAAAAGTACTCTTACCTAGCCTGAATTTATTGTGAATCACTGGCGTAGTACAAACTCCCCTGGGGCTGAAAGAAAACGCAGGTGATTCCAATGTAGACTGAAGCGCCAAAGAATCTCGTTTAGGCATGCGTGTTCAAAGGTGTGTAAACAGGCCGAATACAGCACTGCGGTAGGCAAAGCCTATATAAGACAAGTATCTGGCGCAGTTGTTAGATCGGTTACTGCTGCTACAATCGCAGGTTATCAAGATAATATCTAAGTGAGTCTGAACAGTGTGTTATAGTCGGCGTACGAGCAATGTGACACAGCGTCAACGAGATTTCAGTGCTGGGCCATCAGAAAGTGTCAGCGTGCGAACCAGTCAACGAAACATCATCGTTATTGGCTGTCGGAGCCGAGGGCCCACTCGTGTACCTTTGATGACTGCACGACACAAAGATTTACACCTTGCGTGGGTCCGTCAACACCGACATTGGACTGTTGATGACTGGAATCATGTTGCCTGGTCGTACGAGTCTCGTTTCAAATTGCATTGTGCGGATAGACACGGGTATCGAGACAACTTCATGAATCCATGGACCCTGCATGTCAGCAGGGGACTGTTCAAGCTGGTGGAGGCTCTGTCATGGTGCGGGGCGTGTGCAGTTGGAGTAATATGGGACACCTGATAAGTCTAGATGCGACTCTGATGGGTGACACGTACGTAAGCATCCAGCTGATAATGTGCATCCATTCATGTTCAATGTGCATTCCGACGGACTTGGGCAATTCCAGCAGTACAGTGCGACACCCCACACCTGCATAGTTGCTACAGAATGGCTCCAGGAACACTCTTTTGAGTTTAAACATTTTCGCCGGCCACCAGTCTCCCCAGACGTTAACATTATTGAGTATATCTGGAATGCCTTGCAATGTGCTGTTCAGGAGAGACCTCCATCCCCTCGTACTCTTACGAATTTAAGGATGCCCTGCTGGATTCATGGTGTCAGTTCCCTCCAGCACTTCAGACATTAGTGGATTCCGTGCCATGTCGTGTTGCGTCACTCCTGCGTGCTCGCAGGAGTTCACACACTGTATTAGGGATGTGTACCAGACTCTTTGGCTCTCAGAGTATAAGAAGGGTAAAAGAACGGGCTCGCAAAATTACAGACTAATATACCTAAGTCAGTTCGGGTATAGTAAACTTTCTTGAGAGTGAGAAGCATATGGAATAAGTCCATACTATGTGAGTGACTCGAAGAAGCGGAGCCTTGATTATTTCTTTTCTTTGAGAATTGTGGAAAGATTCCTCGACAAATAAATTTCGTGGATAGGTGATAGTTATTTAATCTAAACTCTCTATCACCTATTCAGGATAAGATAAGCAACGTTCACCACATCAAGTGAAATTTTGTTCATATCTCGCACTGAGCTAAGTCTATTCCTTTAAACGGGAGGGAAGAATGTGATTTAATTACAAGTTTCTCCGTAAGGGCCATGGTCGCAACGAGTCTCGAGGACAAACTCGGCCCCAACAAAAGCGCAAGATCTTCACGACCTTATGGAGACCGACTAAGCAACTCATTTATTGATTAGTTGATTTGCTGATCATAAGAGTTAATGGGGCTTGAAAAGTGATCTTACCTGCGAGGGGAGTTTCATTGAACTGATCAGTGTAAATAGACATTAGTACGACATCATTATTACAAAAAGGCCGTAAACGAGGTCTTGCATGACTATAAAAATGTCTTGTATAAACAGAAAAACGATAAGATCGTTATTTCAGCTCATTCAGATACTATAGAAGATAACTTTTAGCGTGTCCTCTCTATAACGGCGCAGAACAAAAGGAGTGGCGGGAAGAGGAATTAGGGGTCTGATCGTTGTGACTAAGTAGTTACGTTACCATTTTTAATATAGAATGGAATTAACATCATGCTCTCGCCGCTACCGTTGACTAAACAGAGTTAAGGGATAAACGTCAATACAAGGAAGTGGCCTCACACCGAAAATCAAGTAACACATGTGAATATCCATCATTGCAACTCTCGTTTAAGCAAAGAAAGTAAAATCACTGCAAGGCTAAGAAGTCACTATGGAATTATCAGTACGCCCCGCGGTCGTCTGTTGTAGCACAAAGGACCATGAATACATTTCGCCAATTTACAGTCTAGAAACTTAACTCCACACTTGTCTCACCAGAAAAAACTAAGGACGAGATGCTGAAGGCGATAGTCCAACTTTGATAACATGAATCTTTACCTGATACGAAAAACTGAAAATTTGTGGTTAGTTCCTATGGGACCAAACTGCTGAGGTAACCGGTCCCTAGGCTTACACACTACTTAATCTGACTTAAACTAACTTATACTAAGGACAACAAACACACCCATGCTCGAGCGTGGCTTCGAACCTCCGACGGGGGGAGCCGCACGAACCGTAGCAAGCCGCCTCAAACCGCGCGGCTACACCACGCGGCACCCTGATATAACCCTTAGCTGACCTCGTTCTCGTAACGGACAAACGTCGGACGCCAAATCAAACACTACTCAAGAATCATAGAATTTAAGAAACAAAATTTATGAGGAACGAAAAGGAAATAGCGCTCTCTCACTAACGAATTCCTAGCACTCTAAGTACATTATAACTAACTAAATTGGCATTCACTGAGTACACACATGCCTACCGACATCGCCATTGCGACCTCACCCCTCCACCACCAGTGAGCAGGGGCACAGCTGAACTGACCGAGGTAGCTTGGAGGGTAACTGGGAGCGTGGGGACGGGAGAAATAGCGCACCTCAAAATCGCCCAATCAGAGGGCAAGGGGTTGCAGGGGAGCACGATGTCGTTGTGACTAGCCGTCCGGACACCGGTAAATGGTTCGTGATTCGTCAAAAGTCACAGTTTTTGTCAGGGAGGGTACTTTGCAGTGTTAAAAGACAGAGTGAGAAATTAAGCTTCAGGGTTGGTTCTACAACTTGTGAGAATAGGCAGGGGGGACAACTGTAGCCAATACCCAGTATTTTAACTCTTCCGACGTGTTTCCTACAACAACGATAACCGAGGGAAAAGGGAAGCGACCACGGCTACAACAGAGGTGCTGCTAAATTAGGTTCACAAATAACGAAAAACATCCTGCGCCCATCCATTATCACTGACCAGCGTAATATTGCTATAGAAAATTGTCTAGCAATATAGGCATCCCACGGCAATTGTAAAATGATGAAAAAATTGGAAAAAGAATAAAATATGAAAGGCGTGCTTAGTGAATGAGAATGAAATGCACGACTTTCAGCTTAAGTAATATAAACTATTATGTTGACCTAGATGAATGTTCAACAGAGACAAGGGTATCGTTAGGAGTGCCCCAGGGAAGTGTGAGAGGACCACTTTTGTTATATATATATATATATATATATATATATATATATATATATATATATATATACAGGGTGAGTCACCTAACATCACCGCTGGATATATTTCGTAAACCACATCAAATACTGACGAATCGATTCCACAGACCGAACGTGAGGAGAGGGGCTAGTGTAATTGGTTAATACAAACCATAAAAAAATGCACGGAAGTGTGTTTTTTAACACAAACCTACGTTTTTTTAAATGGAACCCCGTTACTTTTGTTAGCACATCAGAACATATAAACAAATACGTAATCAGTGTCGATTGTTGCATTGTAAAAAGGTTAATTACATCCGGAGATATTGTAACCTAAAGTTGACGCTTGAGTACCACTCCTCCGCTGTTCGATCGTGTGTATCGGAGAGCACCGTATTACGTAGGGATCCAAAGGGAACGGTGATGGACCTTAGGTACAGAAGAGACTGGAACAGCACATTACGTCCACATGCTAACACCTTTTTATTGGTGTTTTTCACTGACGCACATGTACATTACCATGAGGGGTGAGGTACACGTACACACGTGGTTTCCGTTTTCAATTACGGAGTGGAATAGAGTCTGTCCCGACATGTAAGGCCAATAGATTTTCAATGTGGTGGCTATCATTTACTGCACACAATTGCAATCTCTGGCGTAATGAATGTCGTACACGCCACAGTACATCTGGCGTAATGTCGCCGCAGGCTGCCACAATACGTTGTTTCATATCCTCTGGGGTTGTAGGCACATCACGGTACACATTCTCCTTTAACGTACCCCACAGAAAGAAGTCCAGAGGTGTAAGATCAGGAGAACGGGCTGGCCACTTTATGCGTCCTCCACGTCCTATGAAACGCCCGTCGAACATACTGTCAAGGGTCAGCCTAGAGTTAATTGCGGAATGTGCAGGTGCACCATCATGCTGATACCACATACGTCGACGCGTTTCCAGTGGGACATTTTCGAGCAACGTTGGCATACCATTCTGTAGAAACGCGATGTATGTTGCAGCTGTTTGGGCCCCTGCAATGAAGTGAGGACCAATGAGGTGGTCGCCAATGATTCCGCACCATACATTTACAGTTCACGGTCGCTGTCGCTCTACCGGTCTGAGTCAGCGAGGATTGTCCAAGGACCAGTAATGCATGTTCCGTAGATTCACTGTCCCGTGATCTGTGAAACCCGCTTCATCGGTAAACAAGTAGAACTGCAACGCATTCTCTGTTAATGCCAATTGACAGAATTGCACTTGATGATTAAAGTCATCACTACGTAATTGCTGTTGTAGCGACACATGAAACGGGTGAAGGCGGTGACGATGTAGTATGCGCATGATACTACTTTGACTCAGTCCACCGGCTCTCGCAATGTCCCGTGTACTCATGTGTGGGTTCATGGCAACAGCAGCTAACACACCAACTGCACCCGCTTCTCCTGTGACGGGCCTGTTACGGACCCATTTGCGTGCTACGACCATACCTGTTGCATACAGTTGGCGGTAGATGTCTTGCAATGTGCGGCACGTTGGATGCTCTCTGTCCGGGTACCGTTCTGCATACACCCTGCAGGCTTCAGCTGCATTTCGTCGACACTCGCCATAGATGAGTATCATCTCCACCTTTTCAGAGTTCGAATACACCATGGTCACAGTTCCTACAACACTACACTATCACAGACGTCTGGTAACAC
Source organism: Schistocerca serialis cubense (assembly GCF_023864345.2). NCBI lineage: Eukaryota > Metazoa > Arthropoda > Insecta > Orthoptera > Acrididae > Schistocerca > Schistocerca serialis. The sequence continues at coordinate 74,770,245 of NC_064645.1, forward strand.
GGTGTACTACAGTTGGTCTGCGTGCGGAGACGAATGCAGAATAACAATAGCAGCAAGCGCTACATGCGGACACTGCGACAGCTAGACCAAACCACAACAGTGCACTACAGCCACACTCGTAAACACGGTCGTCATCGTAAACATGTCCCTGCAGATGCTGCTCGCCGACCGTGACCCGTGTTTGTTACAACACGCAACTGAACGTCGGAGGTTTCAAGCGTCAACTTGAGGTTACAATATCTCCGGATGTAATTAACATTTTACAATGCAACAAACGGCACTGATTACGTATTTGTTTATATATTCAGATGTGCTAACAAAACTAAAGTGGTTCCATTTTAAAAAACCTAGGTTTGTGCTAAAAAACATATTTCCGTGTATTTTTGTATGGTTTGTATTAAACAATTACACTAGCCCCTCTCCTCACGTTCGGTCTGTGGAATCGGTTCGTCAGTATTTGATGTAGTTTACGAAATATTTCCAGCGGTAACGTTAGGTGACTCACCCTGTATATATGATTTGGCGGACGAAGTGAGCAGCAACCTGCAGTTGTTTGTGATGTACGCTAAGGTGTCTAAGTTGAGTGACTGTAGGAAGAAACAAGACGATTTAGACAAAATCTCTAGTTGGTGTGATGAATGGCAACTAGCTTTAAATGTGGAAAGATGTAAGTTAATGCGGATGAGTAGGAATAACAATCCTGTAATGTTCAGTTACAGTATTACTAGCGTCCTGCTTGACAGAATTAAGTAGTTTAAATATCTGGGAGTAACGTTGCAAAGCGATATGAAATGGATAGAGCTTGTGAGAACTGTGGTAGGGAAAACGAGTGATCGACTTCGGTGTAGTGGGAGAATTTTAGGAAAGAGTGGTTCACGTGTAAAGGAGACAGCATATACGACGTTGGTGCGAACTGTTCAGGAGTGCTGCTCGAGTGTTGGGTTCCGTATCAGGTCGGATTGAAGGAAGATATCGAAACATTTCAGAGGCGGGCTGCTACATTTGTCACCAGTAACTTCGAACAACACGTAAGTCTTACAGAAATGCTTCAGGAACTCGAATGGAAATTCCGGTAGGAAGGCTAATGAGAAAATTTAGAGAACCGTTATTTGAAACTGACTGCCGAACGATTCTACTGCCTCCAACAATAGCTGAATAGCTCGTGAAGACCGTGAAGATAAAATACGAGAAATTACGGCTCATACGCAGGCATATTAAATAGTCGTTTTTATCTCGCCCTGTTTGTGAGTGGAACAGGAAAGGAAATGACTACCAGTGGTATGCGGTAACATCCACCACATACTGTACGATGACTTGCGGAGTATCTACGTAGATATGGATGTGTACTTTGGCTAATAATGTGGCCAGCCGCCATAGGGAGTGCTGTCAACCTCGGACAAAATGGTTACCGTCTTGTACTGGTAGATATGGAAGTCCTTTCAGATTAGGCACCACAATAAGACGAGCACTGACGCTGCTTCAGTCCCGAAGTAGCAGTTAAACAGCTCAGACCAGTGCCTGCAGCCCGCTGAGTACACTACTCTGAAGACTACATTCAGACTTATCAGTCGCCATTTACGTAGTAACTGGCCTTTCAAGATCGTCTGTAAGCACTGAGATTTGCTATAGCGATAATGTCATAGAATGCCAAGAGACAGCAAAGTTATTGATATTTCAATGTATTGGCTTTAGGTTATCAAGTGCCGTGCGACAAACTACACCAAAGTTTAGCACCGACTTAGAACATCCTCTTAACAATTATTATTTCTTATTTCTCATTATGTTGCCTCATTACCCTTGTAGTGCCGCTCAATCAAACCAGTTGTTAATTAGTAAGCATATCATCAGCCCCTTTCAAAGAACTATGGCAGGAAAACACTTCTGTGATACCGTGGATGTTTGGGATGAATTAATGGTACCGTTGAGTTACTACAATCACAACAGTCTCTGAACTTTCCCCCTATTGTATGCCGTACACGATGCCGTAAAACGTATTCATACCCTACCACTTTTAGCGATTTCTTAAAAGCAATAGGTGGCTACCTCTTCCATACTCCATCGTTGGTACTTCACATGGTGGTATTTAATGTTTTCTAGGTATTCGGCAAAACTAAAGGCATCCACTGATTGTCGGAGGGTACAGTGTGATTCATCACTGGATATATTTCTTTTCTAATCATTCGCTGTCAAGTGAAGTCACTTTTTGGATTCCGTCAAGTGTTGTGTAGCTTTAACTACAGTTTCGTGGAGCTGATAAGGACCTGATAATATTCGCAGTGCCAATACTTGACCGCTGCGCGGACTCACAAATGAGAATCGCCGATAGTAACACCACTGGTAGTAAGGACCAATGAGGGATACTTAAAGCGAACACAGTACCAAGCGGAGTTTCAATTAGATAACACGTTCAATACACCGCGGCGCAGAATGAGCTCATTTCCTAGCTGATACCTACTGAGAATCTGTTGTGCAGTGGAAACTTCGGCCTAACCGGAGAAGAGCACAAGTCACTCCTACCTACTCCTGACCCGTTGCCGTGGCTTCACTGGATTGGCATATTAATCTTAGATTTGGCATCGTTACTCGTAGGGAGTAGCTGTGGCCGTGAGCATATCCTGTAGTACTCCTCCTCTCCCACCGCAACTCCCACCCCGGACGGAATTTGTGTACTCCTCTTGTCTGCATTTAGCGTTATCTCGCGTCAAAGCATGTGGAACGTATTCTTCTAGGAGTGCTTCTCCCGCGAGGTATGCAAGAGAACTACTGTGAAGTTTGGAAGTTGGAGGTGAGGTATGGGCCGAAATAAAGCTTTCAGGTCTGCTTGGGAGTCGTTCCCGGATGGCTTCAGTCGGCAGAGCAGTTGCCCGTGAAAGGACAAGATCCCACGTTAGAGTCCCGGTCCGGCGCACAATTTCAGTCTGCTGGGAAGTTTCAAATCAGCAAACAATACGTTGCAGGAAGAAAAATCTTTCTTGAAACGTTTTCTAAATGTTTGTGAATCGTGTAAATGATGCGGGACTTGGGTGCTATTCACCTACTCGCATGAGGAAAACACATTCTGGATGGCCAGCACATCATCTCACGTTGAGCTCATATTCACGAAGGACGCAACAAGTAAATTCGAATATGTAAAAATATAACTCCTCTTAAAGCTAAAGTTGGCCATCACTTTTACTGTATCGAGCAGCACAGTTTTTATAATCACGACACGACTATTTTTGTCACGATATCATTAGTATATAACATTTATATATACAAAAGACTCATTTTTTATATCAACTGGCATTGCTTCGCAAGATCATAATATAAGATATACATTGTTTCTATACTTATACTGCACGTATGTAAGCTTTGTTTCCATCTCCTCTTACTGAAACTATACGCGATGTGACAGACGTTGAGAGCAGGCTCCTTACACCAAAACGAGAAAAAGTTTTCCATTAAACATTGGCTCCAGGAGGTATACATTAAGGTCTACGAACACTTGTCACCTTCGCTATTGTAAAACGCGTCTGTTCTACTGAACAAGTGCTCTTACAGGGTGACAATTATTGAACAATATGAAATAAAATCATCGTAACTTCTGAAAGTTTTGCGTTAGGACGTTCCAACTGTACGGTTGCCCGCGGGGCATCATCAGAATTTTGATGTGAATATTGTTTGGTTTAGCGACGAAGCCCACTTTCATTTGTATGGGTTCATCAATAAGCAAAATTGGCGCACTTGCGGGAATCCGCACTTCGCAATCGCGAACTCTCTTTACTCTCAACAGGTCACTGTGTAGTGTGCAATGCCCAATCACGGAATAATCGGTGCGATATTGCTTGATGGCACGGTGACTACCGAACGGTTGATTTAACTCATTGCTATCTAAAAGTGACGCTGATTTCGACAAGATGAGTTTCATGCAAGAAGGAGCTCGATCCCATTGAAAGTGTAGAGTGTTCGATTTCTGCAAGAGCACTTTGGAGACCGCATTCTGGCTGTGGGTTGCCCAGAGGCCACTAGCATGAGCCTCGATTGGCCGCCATATTCTCCAGATCTGAACACATGCGATTTATTTTTGCGGGACTATATTACAGACACGGTGAGCAGCAACAACCCCAAAACCATTGCTGAGCTGAAAACAGACATTCAGGGGGTCATCGACAGCATCGATGTTTCGACACTTCAGCGGGTCATGCAGAATCTTGCTGTTAGTCTGCGCCACATCGTGGTCGCCAATGATGCAAGCGTATCTAACGTGTCACAACCTAAATGCGAACATTTGTAGTGGCGTTTACATGTTGAATAAAGTACGTGCACTCCGCAGTTTGTAACTAATTTATGTTTTTTTTTTCATGTAGTTCAATAATTGTTACCATGTAGCTCTTAAGGTATGGAGTTTAGAGCACATGTATACTCGAGACTTTTTTCTTGTGTGAGGAACCTGTCCTCAAGGAGTGTAAGGGGAATTTACATATAGCCTGTGCAATAACAGTGGCTGTTTGAGATTTACTTGCAAATAACCTGGATATGAAGGCTGGAAGAGCGAAGGGACTACAGTAAAGGAGGAATCAGTAAATTCATGGGGATCATTTTTGGTGCTGATGATGATAGTGATCAGTTTGAAACCCAATGGAGGTTTAATCGTCCAATACCTGTCACCTGATGAACATCTCCTCAGAGTTTGATAAACATGAGACTAGGGTGAAACACTTTCGCTTTTAGTCAGTGTACGTGCATCTCTCCTTTTTTTTTTCTAGAGGACTGATAACATAATACGGAGGCGCCGCTGAGTAGCAGAATACTTTGTGGCGCTCTGAAGGCAGACAGGAACTCGCCGCGCTCCATCTGGCTGTCGATGAAAGGGGCCACCAACACACACCGTTGACGTGACACACGAGGGCGCTGAGCGGAACAGCACGGCCCAAAGTGGCGAACAGCAGACAGCAGGCAGCAAGCCGCTAGGCGATGGCAGGCCCCGCTCCCAGGCTGACGCGATATGATCGATAGCCCGCCCGGGCGCGGCGCAGCTCGCCGCTTTGCGTCCCGTGGCGTCGCGACGCCTGCCGTCCCCTGGTGCTGGAAGCGGGCGCGTGGCTCGGACCGGCCGCCACGCCGGATATCCGGCGCTTTCGTCAAGGGGGGCCAGTTAGCCCGCTAACTCCACAGATGACGACCCGAGTGCTTCTGCTGCTGCTGCCTTGCCGCTACGTGCAGAGATCACCACCTGTCAAGAACCGTTTGCTTGATTTCGAATGTCTTACTGTCTTCAGCAGAGACTAGAGTATCGTCAGGAACGCCCCAGGGTACGACCGCTGTTATTTGCTACATATACCGGGTGATCAAAAAGTCAGTATAAATTTGAAAACTTCATAAACAACGGAATAATGTAGACAGAGAGGTAAAAATTGACACACATCCTTGGAATGACATGGGGTTTTATTAGAACCACCCCATATTGCCAGACGCGTGAAAGATCTCTTGCGCGCGTCGTTTGGTGATGATCGTGGTCTCAGCCGCCACTTTTGTCATGCTCGGCCTCCCAGGTCCCCAGACCTCAGTCCGTTCGATTATTGGCTTGGGGATTACCTGAAGTCGTAAGTGTATCGTGATCGACCGACATCTCTAGGGATGCTGAAAGACAACATCCGACGCCAATGCTTCACCATAACTCCGGACATGCTTTACAGTGCTGTTCACAACATTATTCCTCGACTACAGCTATTGCTGAGGAATGATGGAAGACATATTGAGCATTTCCTGTAAAGAAGATCATATTTGCTTTGTCTTACTTTGTTATGCTAATTATTGCTATTCTGATCAGACGAAGCGCCATCTGTCGGACGATTTGGAACTTTTGTATTTTTTGGTTCTAGTAAAAGCCCATGTCATTCCAAGAATGTGCCTCAATTTGTACCTCTCTATCTACATTAATCGTTTATTTATTCAGTTTTCAAATTTATACTGACTTTTTGATCACCCGGTATAAATGATTTGGTGGACAGAGTGGACAGTAATCTACAATTGTTTGCTGGTGAATCTGTGCTGTGCGGGAATGTATCAAAATTCAGTGACTGTAGAGACTCAGAGAAAATTTCTAGTGGGTTTGATGAATGGCAGCTGCCTCAAAATATATAAAAATGTAAGTTAACGCGTAATGATCGGCTACAGCATTAGAAGTGTCCTGCTTGACACAGTCACGTCGTTTAATTATCTGGGCGTAACGTTGCAAAGCGGTCTCAAATGGAGCGATCAACTGAGGATTGTGGTAGGGAAGGTAAATGGTTGGCTTTGGTTTACTGGGAGCAGTTTGGGGAAGTGTCATCCATCTGTAGAGAGGATCGCATATAGGTCGACAGTGCGATCTATTCTTGAATAATGCTCGTGTCTTTGGGATCCTCACCAGCCAGCTGGAAGAGTTGTTACCAGTAGGTTATAACGACGGGCAAGAACTATAGAGATTCTTCGCATAGTCAAATGACAGTCCCTGGAAGGAAAACGACATTCTTTTCCAGGAATGCTGTTGAGAAAATTTAGAAAACCAAAGTTTGAAGCTGACTGCAGGACGGTTCTACTGATACCGACATACGTTTCACGTGAAGACCACTAAGATAAGGTACGAGAAATTATGGCTCTTACCGAGGCAAATAGATAGTTGTTTGTCCCTGTTATAGTTCCGTGTGGAACAGGCCAGGAAATGACTAACTGTGGCACAGTGTGCTCTCCGCCATGCACCGTACGAAGGCTTGGTAGGTTATGTGTGTGGATGTAGATGAGGAGGCTACACTGACTGGTCAAAAGCTTCCAGATACGGTACAGGGTATTCTCCACCAACTACCGTATGGTGGCTTGCAGAGTATGTTGGTAATGCGCAGTTGATCCCTAAATATCTCGAGATGTGGACCCGGCAATATAACAGGAGGTGAGGACTATTGTCATATGAACAGAATAGCTGTAACAGAAGAATCGGTCGGACAGGAGACGTGAGTGACTTAGAACGCGGATTAGTCACTATAAGGAACCAGAGTAAAAAACTATCATGGACATTTAAACATTTATAGAGCTACCCAAGTCAACTGTTGATGTGACTGAAGTGGAAACGCGAAGAAACAACGAGCGTTAATCAAAAAACAGCAGACCTCACCTACTGTCGGACAGAGGCCATCGAGCATTGCGGACGTTGGTTGTAAAAACTTGCAAGATGTCGAAGTAATGGTGCGGGACTTCCTAAATGCCACGAACAGTCCATCCAGCGTCAAGACTATACTTATGAAGTTAAGAAGGATAGCGTATAGTGGTCGAGCAGGTCCTTGTCATTACTTTTGAATACATCGTGGGGGCAGACAGTGATCAATGTTATTAACAACAGTTACTATTAAAATCAGTCTTCATCACAAATTTATTTATTCTGGTAACCGGTTTCGACCACACCTGTTGTCATCTTCAGACCTACAAGTCAAATACAAAGCCTAATCAGAGGGCTACATATATTAAATAAAATTATATAAAACTACAAAGTTATAAAACGATGAATGATAAGGAATATAACATTTATGTTTCCGCTAATCTGCCTTCAGTTTCTACGGCAGACATATCCACTTAAAGTTCAACTGATGGTTTGGATTTATTCATTGACTTTATGTATGCGCACAAGTTTCTGAAAACCGCATTAACTTGTGTTGTATCGTCGTCGTTAGTTGCGTGTAATGTTATTATGGCGGTTCATTTCCTTAGACAGTATCCGCGGACCTGAATACGCACTCAGTGAGTCCAGCTGCCGGCCGGTGTGGCTGTGCGGTTCTAGACGCTTCAGTCTGGAACCCCGTGGCCGCTACGGTCGCAGGTTCGAATCCTGCCTCGGGAAAGGATGTGTGTAATGTCCTTAGGTTCGTTAGGTTTAAGTAGTTCTGAGTTCTAGGGGACTGATGACCACAGACGTTCAGTCCCATAGTGCTCCGAGCCATTTGAACCATTTTCGAATCCAGCTCAGCGGACGCGCACCCTTGGAGTAACGCACACTGCGGCCGCAAGTCCTGGAGGGTTTTTTGTGGACTGGCGAAGTAGCAGCGTACTCCCGCAGGTCAGAAATTCCTCTGGAGCGATCAAATTGGGCAGATCTCTCGAACGAGGACGACGGTTCAACCACACACTGATCAGCGACGTGTTCCAACAGCGAGTTAGCCAGTATATTGGATCCCCGGGGCACACGTTATTGAGAGGTGGCTGCGCCCTGGATTGAGTGAAAGTGGTCCTAGCATCGCTAGAAAGCAGTTTCACCATACCATTCCAACTGACGGAGACTTCATTATATCACAAGGAGAGTGTTCTATTTTGAACTTCAGCCGCAGACACAAGGGTGAAGCTGTGTATCTGTCTGCGGCATCACAGCTCCCAAAGCCGGCCGAAGTGGCCGTGCGGTTAAAGGCGCTGCAGTCTGGAACCACAAGACCGCTACGGTCGCAGGTTCGAATCCTGCCTCGGGCGTGGATGTTTGTGATGTCCTTAGGTTAGTTAGGTTTAACTAGTTCTAAGTTCTAGGGGACTAATGACCTCAGCGTTTGAGTCCCATAGTGCTCATAGCCATTTGAACCATTTGAACAGCTCCCAAAGGAAAGTCCCATTTTAATAGTGTTTCTTTTCTATTTGAAGCTGGTTTAATCGGGATGGTTCTTAGCTACGTTCTCGTTGGTTGGGTGTCTCGGGGGAGGGGACCGAACAGCGAGGTCGTAGGTCCTATCGGATTAGGGAAGGATGGGGAAGGAAGTCCGCCGTGCCCGTTTAAAGGAACCATCCCGGCGTTTTCCGGAGACGATTAAGGGAAGTCAGGGAAAACCTAAATCAGGATGGCAGGACGAGGGCCGCGCTGGATTAGCCGTGCGGTCTGGGACGCTGCAGTCACGGACTATGCGGCTGGTCCCGGCGGAGGTTCGAGTCCTCCCTCGCGTAGGGGTGTGTGTGTTTGTCCTTAGGATGATTTAGGTTAAGTAGTATGTAAGCTTAGAGGCTGATGACCTTAGCAGTTAAGTCCCATAAGATTTCACACACATTTGAACATCTTTTTGCAGGACGAGGGTTTGAACCGTCGTCCACCCGAATGAGAGTCCAGTGTGGTAACCACTGCGACACCTCACTCGGTACCTATTTTCTATTTAAATCTGTTCACTGCTCAATTTCATCTGCTAATTCAAGTAAAAATGTTTTCCACCAGCGCGCTCTCTCGACAGACGCTATGTAACACATTACTTACGTAGTACCAGATTGCAGAGCTTGAAAAGATATAACTAAAAGTCCCTTTGAAGTCTCTCGCAACAACACCTACAATGCAGATAAAAGGTGATTGGGTCACAATTGTAAAACGTAAAAATATTGTATGCTCTCGCAGATCTGTTTGTAGTTCTATTGAGGTCTTCAGTTCGGTTGTAAATCAAGTGGAGGAGGAGAGCAGGTTGGCGTTTAACGAAGTCATTAGAGACGGAGCACAAGCTCGGATGAGGAAAGGATTGAAAAGGAAATCGGCCGTGCCCTTTGAAAGAAACCATCCCCGCATTTGCTTGAAGGGGTTAAGGAAAATCACGGAAAACCTACACTACTGGCCATTAAATTTTCTATTCCACGAAGAAGATAATAAACGAGTATTCATTGGACAGACATATTATACTAGAACTGACACGTGATTACATTTTCACGCAATTTGGGTGCATAGATCCTGAGAAATCAGCACTCAGAACAACCACCTCTGGCCGTAATAACGGCCTTGATACGCCTGGGCATTGAGTCAAACAGGGCTTGGATGGCGTGTGCAGGTACAGCTGCCCATGCAGCTTCAACACGATACCACAGTTCATCAAGAGTAGTGACTGGCGTATTGTGACGAGCCAGTTGATAGGCCACCATTGACCAGACGTTTTCAATTGGTAAGAGATCTGGAGAATGTGCTGGCCAGGGCAGCAGTCGAACATTTCCTGTATCCAGAAAGGCACGAAAAGGACCTGCAACATACGGTGGAGCATTAACCTGCTGAAATGTAGGGTTTCGCAGGGATCGAATTAAAGGTAGAGCCACGGGTCGTAACACATCTGAAATGTAACGTCCACTGTTCAAAGAGCCGTCAAGGCGAACAAGAGGTAACCGAGACGTGTAACCAATGGCACCCCATTCCATCACGCCGGGTGATACGCCATTATGTCGATAACGAAACAAGCTTCCAATGCGTGTTCACCGCGCTCTCGGCAAACACGGATGCGACCATCATGATGCTGTAAACAGTACCTGGATTCATCCAGGAAAATGACATTTTGCCATTCGTGCACCCAGGTTCGTCGTTGAGTACACCATCGCAGGCGCTCCTATCTGTGATGCAGCGTCGAGGGTAACCGCAGCCACTGTCTCCGAGCTGATAGTCCATGCTGCTGCAAACGTCGTCGAGCTGTTCGTGCAGAGGGTTGTTGTCTTGCAAACGTCCACATCTGTTGACTCAGGGATCGAGACGTGGCTGCACGATCTGTTATAGCCATGCGGATAACATGGCTGTCATCTCGACTGCTAGTGATACGAGGCCATTGGGTTCCAGCACAACGTTCCGTATTACCCTCCTGAACCCACCGATTCCATATTCTGCTAACAGTCATTGGGATCTCGACGAACGCGACAGAAATGTCGCGATACGATAAACTGCAATCGCGATAGGCTACAATCCGACCTTTATGAAAGTGGGAAACGTGATGGTACGCATTTCTCCTCCTACACGAGGCATCACAACAACGTTTCACCAGGCATCGCCGGTCAACTGCTGTTTGTGTATGAGAAATCGGTTGGAAACTTTCCTCATGTCAGCACGTTGTAGGTGTCGCCACCGGCGCCAACCTTGTGTGAATGCTCTGAAAAGCTAATCATTTGCATATCACAGCATCTTCCCTAACTTGAGCCCAGTGTGCTAACCACTGCGCCACCTCGGTCACTTAAACGATTTCGCGCTAATACTTTAGGTAGCTTACTGCAAGAGAGTACAATGGCAGCCCACTTTCTTCTGATACAGAGTTATCGTCACTGCTTGTTGCTTATGTTAGCTAAATTAGCTGTATTCATACTCAAACATAGTAAAAGAACATATACATGAATAAAAAAAGAAATACCTAAACCGCTTGAGTAACAATTGTAAAATACGACGATAGTGTTTAATGCATTTTTATCACTAATTCGCGCTACATATGAGATTTGCAAAGTATTTTAAATGTAAAAAAATTTGGACTGTAAAGTGAGGTACTTGGTACAGAATCAAAGTATTGAAGAAGCGCTGCTTCTCCGTCTTTGCAGTCTTGTTAAAGCCCAATTGTCATGAGGATTATTAAACAGATTTCTTTAAGTTCACAAATAGCAACGCACTGCAAGCCTTTTGCGCAATGTAAACTTCGCCCTTTGCAAAGGTAATTTTGCCTAAATAAATGATAGCTGTACCTACTTCGGTCAACTGCAAGTTATGGGTAGTGATAGGCTAATTTAAAATTATGAGAAAAAAACATTCTTTCGATGTTCCCATACCCTCTAAGACCTCGAAATGTTCTTTCTGGCTGTATTGGAATCGATCTTTTTTCGTGTATAAAACTCCCTCGAATCATTTTTATGTAGAATTCTATAAATATCTCTTTCCGGAGTAAATAATTCTATTGTCAGAACACCCAGATTTCGACGATGCAAGATCTCGCATTGCGATTTCCTACTTCGTCTCGGGAAGTGTTTGTGTGAATGTGAGAATAGAGTGTCGATCGAAACGTGACTAGTAGTAACATATAAAGTTTAAAAAGCATGAAATACAAGTTAAATTAAATGGAAGACACATAAAAATCTCTAAAAAGTAAATACAAGTATTGCTCCTATAAGTTTAATGTAAGCAGTAATATTTTGTGTAAAGCTTCGTCTCGTAGGGGAACTTCTAATTAAATAAAATAAAAACAGAATACATCTAAAAAATTGTAAAGTATGAAATTCAAATAGAAGTAAGCTACCGAGGCAACTTATTAAATATGAAAACAACAGTTGAATCTAAGTCTTAATTAATTTACTCAGAAAAATTCGCAATATCTCGGGCCTCCACACCTGGTCACGCCCTGCGGGCCGCATACAGCGATTCGTACGACTCTCGTTCGCAATTTAAAGAAACGTGAGTCAGTACGCTGTCATCAGACCACTGCAGGACATAGTCCTCGTACGATAGATTAATGCATGAAACCATGTTCGTACAAAAATAGATAACTTATACCAAGGAAGGCAGGATTGGGTTACCTTTGTGGACGGGGCCTTAATCAGTTGCTGTTGGTTAGTTTATTTTTCAATCACGTACACATTATTTGGAAACAACAACAAATAAAAGGTGACAATAAATTAAAAAGTGTTCCACGACTGAAGACCTTAATGACAAAAAATTCAAAACTATTTCTCGGCTGAAGGCCTCAATAGTGATAATTTAAAACTATTTCACGGCTGAAGGTCTGAATAGCAATCTTAAGAACCATTTAAACTACTTCAACCTGCAATGACAATAATTAAAATTTTTTAAAATAACATTTATCATGTCACTGCTAGAATACAATTGTGTAATTAAAGTTTTTAAGACAAGTAACACTCACCGCTGAAGGCCTTAACGACAACAAATTCTAACTATTTCTTGGCTGAAGACCCCAACAGTAATAATTTAAAAACTGTTTCACGGCTGAAGGCCTGAATAGCAATCTTTTAAGAAGCAGTTAACTGCTACAACTTGCAATTACAGTTATTAAAATATTTTTAAAATAACAATCATCAAAGTCTCGCTGTTAGAATACAATTGCCTAATTAAAATTTTAAGACAAATAACACTCACGGCTGAAGTGGACAGTGATATCGAACCGTTTCTCTGCAACACCCTACTGCTACAAACTTATTCGACCTACGGATGTTGCTATCACTAGTCTTGCAAAGATTGAACGGTCAGCATCTGTTTGTTCAAACTGTGTATAAGGGCAATGCGAATTATTCCTAAACATACAGTGTGCAAGCAGACGACTTAGAGCACTGCATGAATATTGTGTCAAAACAAGAAGCTAAAGGAACACTTATCGATTTCAGAGAAAGGCACACTGAATTCTATGAATAGAAGAAAGCTTTATTTTCTAAACTCTGTAAGGGTGTGAAGAAAATGATGGAACTATAAGATTTTTTAATGTACTGTATCTTGTGTATGACTGCAGAATAAAAATATGCATATGACCACACACCGGTTTTTGGTTTGCTCCCACTTCTCAAGATCATGTTACTGCTGCCATACTCATATTTTCACTGCAGTGTCTAGAATACCATAACAGCACGACACTGTTTGAACCACCTCGTTACTATAGTCAACTTCTTTAGTCGTTGTTAAAGTGAATGAGAGACTCTACTGTCATACTTTCATGTAGATACATCCTGTGAGCATTGCAGCTCAGTTTGTTTTACTGAGATATGCAAATATTTTAATATGTTATTCAACAAGTAAAACTAAAGGAAAAGTTAATATAAACTGAAACGTCCCCTTTGAACAATTATACAAGACTGTCCTTAAACTGATACACAATTTTTTTTGCGCAGCGCAATCTGACTTTCGAACATCCATACAAAAGAATGGCCCTGACTAACATTAACCTATACGTTTCACAAATCACTTACCTCACAAAAATCTTGGTTACTCGTACTACTGCAATACAGTGAGCACCACTACTGCCAGCTAAATAAAAGATTCAAACTACGGAAGGCACTAACTACTGATAGGCATAGTTAGCAAATGAAAGATTTTAATAGAGAACAAACAATGTATTTACCTTAATAGTCATAATATATATAGCAGTTCATGACAAATTTCAAAACTCTGCCATCTCTCTCCCCACATCCACCACTGCTGGCGGCTCACTTCCAACTGCGCAACGCTACGCACTGTTCCCATCCAGCTGCTGCTGCCCAACACTACAATGGCAGACAACAATGCAAAGTAGCCACAGACTGCACACAGCACAGCCAGTGATTTTTATACAGAGGTGGCGTTACCAATAAAAAAACCTAAACAGCCTACTTACATAGCCCCCATGCTCCCCACAAAAAATTTTACAAATTGTTTTGGGCAGTGGGCAATACACATTTGTTAAAATTTTTCATAATCGTAATTACAATAACAAAGAAATCAAATGCACACACTTATTGATACAATGTTGGTCAAAAGCTAAAATTTTCTCACAGTCCATAAAGATAGTTCTGATCATTCATCATAATAGTAATTGCAGTTTTTTTTCACAAAGTCTCATTAGTAAAAGAAATTGCACACAGAAGTAGTGGATTTCCATGCAGTCTTGAAGAAGCAGTGTTGTCCTTCCAACGGAAAGACAGTGCTGACTCTTGACATGCTGACAGGTAATGGGCCACAACAGAGCAAACCCACAGCAGAGTCATTCGAAGTTTTGAAGAATATCGGTAGGTAGGTCATCACAGAGCAGATCCACTGTAGTCCTGGTAGAGATTACAATATTGGTGGGCCACCAGAGGCGCAGACCCACTGCAGTCCTTGTAGAAATAATGGTACTGGTGAGTCAGCAAAGATGCAGACCCACTGTAGTCCTTGTAGAGACGGCCAGCAGCCATCTGTTGCAAATGTGCAGGTGCACAATCACCATCGAAGAGTCTTGCGGACAATATAGCAAGTCCATAAACCACCACTTGTGCACTCACAAAGTTTCTGGAATTGTCCTTAGAACCAGCAATGCTGTTATCCAGTCCCTTGCTGAATCATTAACACACGTGCAAACACTATCAGTCCCTACTTCTCACATATTGTCCATATACTATGACCAACAGAAACGTGTGCAGTGAAATGTAACTTAATTTGAAGAACTGATGTCTATACAATTATAAATTTACAACATGAAAATACAATTACAAAGGTACAAAATACATCATTAAAGAACATAATAGTACAGATAACATTTGTAGTAATATGGGCTTTACAAAAGAATCGAAATAACATATACATCAGTGTTACAGGAATTATGACATGAGTACATACATAAAAGATCAGAATAATTATTGAAACAACGACTTCACACATGAGCATTAAAACAGAATAAATAACGTCTAAACATCTTTACAAAGAAAATAACATATTATTAGAAAAATTCTACAACATAACTCTTATTAGCTAAACACATAAAGACAGGAAAAAGACAAATAAACAAGGGTACATAAGCACATAGTGGGATAACACAAGGAAAGGACAGGGTTTGTTTTCAGTGTAACAGTTGATACTGCAGTCCAACCCAAAACTTCATTCCATATATCTTTCGTCTTAGTTCAACATTTGTTTTCACCAAAAAAAATCCTGTCCAAGCATGCTTTCTGTATTTGTATGTTCACATATTTCTTACCTCATTATTTATTCCCCATTATCTTACCTCATCATTTATTTCCAAGAAAACCCTACCTAAACCTGTTGTCCCTAAACCTACTTTTTTGTTCATTTCCTCTTTCAAAATACTTTTTTTGCCAAACCATTTTCTTATAGCATCTCAATGCATTTCTTCCAATTCATCACAACTCGTTCTCTCATATAGCCTACCCCATCTTAAGCTAACTTAAATCTACTGAGCTCAGATGCTAAACTAAGGGACGAGGCAATGCAGCAGCATAAAACAATTAATACAAACAGCAATGACAAAATATTCAAATTGGCCAAGCAAGCAGCAATAATACAACTAATATTACGCAATGAGCAGCAAACAAGAGAAATAAATCAGTAGTAAAATGGCTTAACAGAGTAATACAAAGTCAAATTCAGTAACATTATGCCTGGCAAACAGCACCAGAAAACGAAATAACTTATACCTAAACATGACAAAGCTCAAGCAGAAAAAAATAGTACTCTAAAAATGGCCATGTCTAATACCTATGTCACATCTTAATACTAGAGTGATGCATCACAATTTATTGCACAAAAGAAATTACCAAGTACTTGAAAAGAAAATTATGAATGCAGTTCCTGTGAAGGTAAATGTCGTTTTGTGCTCCCTCATTTTTTTGAAAAAAATTATTATTTACTCGATCTGTAGACAGAAAATATTTATATTAGTACATCTATGAAATTTTATTTTAACCAATGCTGCAGTGCAGCTAGAAACTAGATATCAAATGAAATAAGCAACTACGTACAAAGTAAAGCATAAGAACATCATTCAGTAGTCATTAGGCATTTCATAAGTTAGTAGAAATAATCTCTCATCTAGAAAGACAGTAGTCATAATCAGGTGTGTAGACAAACTATTTCTTGTCATTTAATTAGGCATTTCAGTAAATATCAGAAAGTACGATATGTTTCCAAGTAATGAGCGTGTCGTATTTGCGATGCTTTCTACAAAGGAATGTCAGAAGCGAGGTTAATGGCCTTTTTATTTTCTCTACCTAATGGCTTTTTCTCCAGGCGGCTGGCCCAGCTGGGCGCCACAATGCATTACATCAAGGTCACTTAGCTATCTTACCGAAATATTTACAACAGCAGTTTCTGCTACAGTGGCAGTCTCATATAAAACATTTCACAGGTCAAGAATTTGCGTTACAAATCAGATTGTTCGAAATGTTTCATCATTATGATGCTATGTTTTACTCGGTCTTGTGTAGCCTGAGACCATTATGCTGAGAGGAAGGCATGATAAAATTCTCCTTCACTGTGACAATCGTGAATGACCGATCGCATTCTTACAGCTGGTTCATTCTCCAAGTAGCCACACATAAATTCTAATCTGTGTTCTAATGACCAGTTGGGAGGAAAACAATGAGAGAATTGATGAAGCCACGTTCGTGGATGAATGTCATTGCCAGAATTCTTAAATGTTTTGAATTTACGTGTAGTAATGAACAGCTTATAGTCAAAGTCATCATGTCGGCGAGTCATATATCGGTCATTGTTACGTCGTTTCAGCGGTTCCATTTCAAAATTCGGTGCACCTTGCCAATTTCTTTCAAAATTTCCGAAATGCGCTGTGTTATTATTTTGTGGCTGTTCCGTATTTCTAAGTCCCTCTTCCCATGTTGGAGCGCGAGTGTCCTCTGAAATTTGTAATTTTTGTATTACTTGTGCCAACTGATCTTGTACTTCCCAGATTTCTCTTTTGTATTGCGTATTAATTTGATTCTGATTTTGTTTGAATTTCTTAATTTGTTCATACTCTTCTGTGTCAGTAACGGCTACAGGTCTTGTGTCATTCAGATCATCATCTACCTTTGCAGATAAGTTAGTGAACTGATCCGAAAGTTCGGCTACTTTCTCCGATAGTGTACTTATATCCTCAGTGTGTTTTTCTGAACCAAGTTTCAGAGTATCTACTGTGTCCTTTAAGTTTTCCTGAGTTTTTTCAAGTTGCGTAACCGAATCGGTAGATGCAACTGAGTCAAATTTAGCTTGCAAGGTCTCATGATTTTCATGAACAATAGTTTGCAGTTCTTTTATGGCTGCTTCGTGATTCTGTAATGCATTTTCATGCCGCGAAAAAATAGGTTGAAAATGCTCACAAATTTGAGTTTTTACGTCATTACAGACTTTTTGACATTTCGATTCAATGTTATGTAACTCAGTAGTTAAATCTTCACGTGTTTGTTCAAGCGTATGTTCCACTGAGTATAACTTTTTAAGATTTTGTTCCACTGTGTCTAACTTTTTAAGATTTTGTTCCACTGTGTCTAACTGTTGCTGTGTTTGTCTCTGATTTTGTTCCATTGTGTCTAACTTTTCAAGCTTTTGTCCCATTTGTTGCATTAATTGTAATAGCAATGCACTGGTGTCTGAAACATGTTCCTCAGTGCTTTTCGGCAGTGAATTTTCACCGGCAACATTCACATTTTGACAAGCGGAAAATGTGTCTTGACTCATTTGAGAAAACGGTGAGGACGCAAAACCTGAATCTACAGTATTTGCAAAATTGTGTCCTGTCATTTCGGATTCCTGAGGCGAGCTGTTGCCGAGCGATCGATCGATAATGCTTCCCTGTTCACTACCTGTTTCACTGTCTACGCCATTGTTTGCCGCCCGCTCCATTTCCCTATGCACAGTTACCAAATTACTACTTTGAACGTCTGTTAATTCATTACACAGTGGTGCTGGCAAGCTACGCTCGTCGTCACTATTATTTCTCAGTTTACTTTGGAGCCTAGTGTTACGTTTTTCACACGCCATTATTGTCACAATATTTCACACGATAACACAGAAAAACACAATTTGAAAAGCAAAAATAAGAGAACACGTTAACATAGCACTGAAAATAATATCTAGTTAATTGCAAGCGCAGCTGCGAAATACTTGGTGCAAATCTAAATGTATGCCATAACTGTGTACAACAATGAAAAACTACAACTACAAAGGAAATTCTCTCTATAATTACGCGCTAGCAATAAACAAAAACTACACTAATTACACAAACTACAAGAAAAAATCAGAAGATTCCAGTGAGGTATCCTCGGCTAAGGGTCGACATATGGAACGTCCCCTTTGAACAATTGTACATGACTGTGCTTAACCTGACACACAATATTTTTAGCGCAACGCAATCTGACTTTCGAAAATCCCTACAAAAGAATGGCCCTGACTAACATTAAGCTATACGTTTCACAAATCACTTACCTCACAAAAACCTTGGTTACTCGAACTACTGCAATACAGCGAGCACCACTACTGCCAGCTAAATAAAAGATTCAAACTACAGAAGGCACTAACTACTGATAGGCATAGTTAGCAAATGAAAGATTTTAATAGAGAACAAACAATGTATTTACCTTAATAGTCATAATATATATAGCAGTTCATGACAAATTACAAAACTCCGCCATCTCTTTCCCCACATCCACCACTGCTGGCGGCTCACCTCCAACTGCGCAACGCTACGCGCTGTTCCCATCCAGCTGCCGCTGCCCTACACTACAATGGCAGACAACAATGCAAACTAGACACAGACTGCACACAGCACAGCCAGTGATTTTTATACTGAGGTGGCGTTACCAATAAAAAAACCTAAACAGCCTACTTACAAAACATAGGTTCGCAAAAGTTTAGATGTTTAGTTATGGAGTTAGGACTAACAAAAGATTTTGCCTGAATTTAGCAACTTCGCTGATATGAATCCATGGCAAAACTGTACAAGGTTAAAGTAAACCACGATTTCCATTTATTTGGTTGATATTGGTCTGATGAATATAATAAAACATGTTCCAGACGTGTACCTGCAGTAGTTTTCCAGAACATCCAGAGAAGCATAAATTCAAGTTTTCTATGGTAACAATAAAAGCAGATTATCTCGCAGATTCAGCAAGTTTTAGTTAACGTTATTACCATCATTTTTCCAAAATTAAATTCACTACAACTTCTATTGAAAATTTTATGCAATTGTCTGGAATTTAAGAAACAAATGGGGCCAAGTAGTTCATGAATTAAGAATTTAACGAAATTACGTCTTTGCTTCTCTGGATGTTCTGAAAAACTAACTCAGATACACGTCTGGGACATGTTTTATTACGTTTACCAGATCAGTAACAGCAAAATAAATGGAAATCGTCCTTTACTTTAACCTTGTACAGTTTTGCGATAGCTTCATATTAGTGAAGTTGCTAAATTTCGGATAAAACATTTTTTTATTAGCTGTAATTCTGTAAGTAAACATTTCTGCGCACACACACACACACACACACACACACACACACACACACACATATATATATATATATATATATATATATATATATATACATATAAGGTTCATAATTCATATGTGGAAAGTGCAGGCTGAACGAAGTTCCAAAAACGTGGGTCCACAAAACAACCTTTGGCCATATATCGCATTAATTCGAGTTGGCAACCAACTGTAAATGTTTGTTTATGAATGAGCAAATACTTCCCCTTCCCCCTTCACACACCATGCCATATTGACCTCACAATCAGTTACGAACGTGAAGGCACCATGGACAGAGGTTACACCAATGAAGAGTATGCTGATTCACTTCATGCATGGCAAGGAGAATGGTAGTGCCCTAGAGGCTGCACAGTTGTATGAAGAAGTTTTTCTTGCCTGCAGACAGCCTGATAGGCGTACGTTTAGTCGGTTACTTCAGCACCTTAGAGAAACTGCAAGTTTAGAGCACTACGTACAAGAAGGTCGATCCAGATCGTTAAAACCCGACTTTGAGGGAAGCGTGCTACACATTGTACATGAGTACTTCAACAACGAGGACTACTGCCCAACAGCCTGTTCTGAGTCATAGCAGTGTGTGGCGGATTTTATGTTGGCAGATTCTCTTCCCATATTGTCTCCAGTTGGTGCAAGAACAGCCCAGACTGCCCTCCTAGAGAGAATTTCTGCCAATGGTTGCTGCGACAGTGTACCCAGACTCCCCTGTTTGTAAGCAGGATGAGGCTGGATTTATCCATTATGATATTTTCAACTACCTTAATTGTCACATTTGGACCGATATCAGTCCAAAAGCAACATACATATAGTGACATCAGCAGCATTATTTGTTGAACGTCTGGACAGGACTGCTCGGAGACCACATAATTGGACCACACTTCCTACCACAGCTACTAGCCAGACAGCAGTACACACAGTTTCTGTGAACTGTACTTCCAGATGTACATAACGATGTCCCTCTGAACCAACGCCTGAACATGAGGCTCCAGCACTTTTTCATTTACAAGTTTGTTGGCATCGAACTTGGACACATGGTCAACATTGGATGGGTAGAGGAGAGCCTTTTCCATGGTCTCCAAGGTCTCCAGATTTCAATACCATGGATTTCTGTGTGTGGTGTCATGTCAAAAGCCTTGTCTATGCTACCGAGATCAAGTGTCTTGAGGAATTACGCTTGCAGATTAAAGCAGCCTTCCAGCGTTTACAGAATTCCCCAGAATTGCCTGGGAGGATTCGCCACTCATTTCAGAGAAGAGTTCAATGATGCATTCAAATGCACGGACAACATTTCGAACACCTACTTAAATGTTTAGAGAAGCTACGTGTTCCTAGACACTTATGAACCACAGCAGAAAATGTCTTGTATCTCAAAAACGGTAAATTCGTGGACCCATATTTATTGGAACTTTTTAGCTGCTTTTGGCCTGCACTTTCCACATGTGAAATATTCCACTTGTGAAACACCATATCCAAAACCTCATGTAGTCTGAACCATGGCAGCATTAGTGAAACAAAAGGAGTTTGTTGAAAGTGACTGGTCTTATGATGGTTCAGAAGAAGAAAAATGGGATACTCTTACCTGATAGTATATGAGCAATTATGTAGGTCCATCCAACTTCATCGAGACAAATCTTCCCATGTCGCTAGTAACACACCTGGATTGAGTGTGCTTTGAGCGTGTATGTGTATTTTCAAAAAAGTTATTTCAACCAAATACTAGCTCCTGCAAAAGATACTGCAGGGCGTAAATGAAGCAACATACGTGATATCCAGTAAAAGCAGTCCCATCGCTCCACCAGAAAAAATAACGCCGAAGACATATCCATGTTTGACGATACTGCTGCGGAAACTCAGATAAAATTCTATGGTATTTCTGTTTCTATCGTCATATGGGTGATGGCGATTTTATTTGAGTTAAACATATTTCAGAGTCCTGAAGCAGTTGGCGCAGGATATTTCAAAACTTACTGTAGCTTTGAAACAAGACAATTTGACTTTAAAACACATTTACATGTGCATGTAGGAAAAAAAATCATTGAATGATTTTGTATGGATATGTGCAGAATCACTCACAGTAGGGGTTTCTCCTTATTTATTGATGAGGAAATGTGAATAACGGTAGGTGTAGGCCGATCCTATAGGAGGTTCTTTACACATAGGTACCAAACTGAACTGTAGCCCGAAGGCGATGTATGCAGCTAAAAGCGCCCTGCAGCATAAAAGACTGGTTAAAACACTCACGGACCCGCCCGTACCTAAGATTCAGGACAGAACTACCCCTTGCTCATTCCTGCCCTCGCAGGTCTTTCAGCGATGTTTCCACTGGCTAGTGGTGTTGTGGCTATTGCCACAACAGTCAGGAAATTACGTACCACCCAGGAGCAGCTAGAGGAAGCGAGAAGACATAACTGAATGGTGGAAGCAGTAGCCATTGCAAAAGGTCTATACCTGAAACCATACAACAGACGACTAGC
This sequence comes from Schistocerca serialis cubense, assembly GCF_023864345.2. Taxonomy (NCBI): domain Eukaryota; kingdom Metazoa; phylum Arthropoda; class Insecta; order Orthoptera; family Acrididae; genus Schistocerca; species Schistocerca serialis. The sequence continues at coordinate 74,792,422 of NC_064645.1, forward strand.
TCTAATCATAAATAAAAAAGCACGTCAGCTATCCCACCGGATGGACCACTTACAAATATAGATGTCCTCAGAATGAGATTTTCACTCTGCAGCGGAGTGTGCGCTGATATGAAACTTCCTGGCATATTAAAACTGTGTGCCCGACCGAGACTCGAACTCGGGACCTTTGCCTTTCGCGGGCAAGTGCTCTACCCACTGAGCTACCGAAGCACGACTCACGGCCGGTACTCACAGCTTTACTTCTGCCAGTACCTCGTCTCCTACCTTCCAAACTTTACAGAAGCTCTCCTGCGAACCTTGCACAACTTGCACTCCTGAAAGAAAGGATATTGCGGAGACATGGCTTAGCCACAGCCTGGGGGATGTTTCCAGAATGAGATTTTCACTCTGCAGCGGAGTGTGCGCTGATATGAAACTTCCTGGCAGATTAAAACTGTGTGCCCGACCGAGACTCGAATTCGGGACCTTTGCCTTTCGCGGGCAAGTCCTCTACCAACTGAGCTACCGAAGCACGACTGACGCCCGGTACTCACAGCTTTTCTTCTGCCAGTACCTCGTCTCGTACCTTCCAAACTTTACAGAAGCTCTCCTGCGAACCTTGCAGAACTAGCACTCCTGAAAGAAAGGATATTGCGGAGACATGGCTTAGCCACAGCCTGGGGGATGTTTCCAGAATGAGATTTTCACTCTGCAGCGTAGTGTGCGCTGATATGAAACTTCCTGGCAGATTAAAACTGTGTGCCCGACCGAGACTCGAACTCGGGATCTTTGCCTTTCGCGGGCAAGTGCTCTACCAACTGAGCTACCGAAGCACGACTCACACCCGGTACTCACAGCTTTACTTCTGCCAGTACCTCGTCTCCTACCTTCCAAACTTCTTTCAGGGTTGCTAGTTCTGCAAGGTTCGCAGGAGAGCTTCTGTAAAGTTTGGAAGGTAGGAGACTAGGTACTGGCAGAAGTAAAGCTGTGAGTACCGGGCGTAAGTCGTGCTTCGGTAGCTCAGCAGTCCGCCTTTCGCCGCGGAGCAGCTCGGACTTGTTTACGTCTCAGCTGCGAACGGTCGCGGAAGAAGCGGTGTTTACACCGCCGTCACTCGCGTGTGTTACTGTTTGAATCGAACGCAGTGGCACACAATTTCCGAAAAACCACGATACAGTTCACGTTCTGTAACGAGTATGCAAGACCGAAGGCTTTCGAAATCGAACGTTTCTTGAGGGACGGAGATTATTGGAATTCATTTATCAATCGTGAGCAGCACTCTTTACGAAAAGATGATTGACGACGCAGCATGTGATAGGATCATTGAAGCCGCCAAACGAGGATTCCAGTTCCGACACTCCGATGGTCATATTGGCGAAGTTTTAGTCGCTCATTCCGGCCTGGGCGTGCGTACGATTCGAATCTTCGAGCTGCCTTTCGAGGTACTCGAATCATTGGTCACTGAATCACTCCAGCCATATGGCAGGGTTATTAGTCATACGGCCGAACGCTGGGCAAGTTTTAGCACGTATCCAGTGCTCAATGGTGTCCGACAGGTGCGAATTGCCCTTACGAAACATGTGCCATCGTACATAAACATCGGCGGCTGTAGAGCTATTGTCATCTATGATGGACAGCCCCGGACATGCTCCGGGTGTGGTGGTGAAGGACATCTTCGATCAGCGTGTATGCAGAGGAGACTCGTGCAACTCCCCAGCGGAGACTTCCAGAATCCGACTACACCAACGTCACTGCCGATGACTTACGTGACGGCACTTCGCGGGGAGGTGACGCCGAGGTCGGAGCGCACCATCGAACCGACGCCGCAGTTGACTGAGGCGCCTTCGGACGCCACTGAAGAAGGAATGGCTCCGACCAAACTCCAATCTCAGACACTACAGGTGGCGCAGAAAGAGGATGAGAGCATCACAATAGGCATGGAAGCTGAAGTGGAAGGGCCCCAGGGCATTGTGGCGGCGGCGGGAACACAGGAGATGCAAGATGCGCCAACACCAGAAGCCGAGGTTAGGGCCCGCAAACAACGCTCGCCAAAGCGCCGCAAGAAGCGCCGACTAAACTCTACGGAGACGCTCCCTTCGCTTCTAGGGAGCCCAGACGAGTCTAACACTATGGACCTGTCTGACATGGAACCACAAGCTTCGGATGTCGCAGATCATATGAATTCGGACAGTGAAATGATGTCATATCGTTCAGACGACGCTCAGGGGCCTGCTACCCCTTCGGCGGTGGAGTCTACAGCTGCTAAAGAACAACAGATGTCACACATCAATGCCGCACAGGAAAATTTGGAGCACACCATAGTATCAGCTGGTATGAGCAGGACGACGACATCACCGATGCGGACCATTCTATTGGTGGGGCCTTGCATCCGTCCGCATCTCAAGAAACACGCAGGGACACGTTCCTCGGGCGACCCTCGGCGGATGTGCAAAGGGACTATCGACACGGTGAAACTTTGTCATTTTAATATCATGTGGAGATGACAGCTACTCGACCCCAGGCATACAGAATAGGGACAGTGAATGTAAATACCATTAGATCGCCCGTGAAACAGCAGTTGTTTAGGGACATGATATACGCGTCGGATGTGGATATACTGATGGTGCAGGAAATTTATATTCCTGAGTTCCAGGAAGTACATGGATACATCTCCTACACCTCGCCGCACTCGAACAACGACAGTGGAACGGCGATATTGGTCCGGGACGGGATTCCGGTCCGAGACCTGGCTTATCTACCTTCGGCACGAGGACTGGCGATAACTGTTAATGGAATTCGCATTCTCAATGTTTATGCCCCTTCCGGCACAGACAACAGACGGGCGTGTGCGAGATATTATTCGGAAGAGATTGTGCCCTTATTTACCGGCAGATTCGATCATTTCATTATAGGTGGTGACTTCAATTGTGTTTTAGCCCAAAAAGCCCAAAAAGACCAGACACCACATTACAATACCTGTCGTGAATTGCATGTGCTATGCCGGGATCTGGAGTTAAGCGACACCTGGGACATGATTCATAGGAACCGTGAGGGATATACTTTTTTTACCAGTCACTCGGCGAGCAGACTCGATCGAATATATGTTTCGGTTGGCCTACAGGATAAGGTGGTCGACGCGGAACCATGTCACTCCCTAGGCAAAGTGTGTGGAGAAGCTGCGGGACATGGAAGCTCAATTCGTCCCTTTTGGCCGACCCCGAATGTCGTCAGAGAGTCGAGGAGGTATGGGCCACATGTCAACGCCGTCTACCAACGTATACCTCCGTGCTTCAATGGTGGCTCGAGTGTACTAAGCCGGCAATAAGAAGAGCTCTAATACAGTATGGTCGGGATAAGGCGGGATGGCAGAGAGACATTCTTGATTATTATTACACCATGCTTCGTGAGCTGTCCTGCCCGGTGCCGTCTGCAGAACATCATGCGGAAGTTCATCGTGTCAAGGCACAAATCCTATCGATCACGCGACGACGACTGGGTGGCATCCCAATACGGGCAAGATGTCTTGACACCATCACTGGGGAACGTACCTCGATGCACCATGTGTCGCGGGAACATAAGCGTTACCGCCGGGCGTTGGTAACAGTGCTCCACGGTTTAGATGGCCGTCAACTGACAACACAACAGGACATTGCAAATGAATTTTTAGAGCATTTCCGCCATCTCTATGCCGGTACACCGACGGACCGTCAGGTAGGGGAAGAGATACTGCAACATCTGCAAACGACACTGACAGAGACGGATAAGACAGTGCTTATGGAGCCACTCACAGAAGACGATATAAAGGTGGCACTCACAAAAGGAGCGGCCCATAAATCACCGGGGCCAAATGGGATTACGCTAGAGTTTTATCGAGAATTCGTGGACATGATGATGCCACAGTTGGTGTCGATGTACAATGAGGCGATGAGTCCGAACATGCGCCTACCGTCGGATTTTGTGACGGGCTTTCTTCTTCCCATCCCGAAGACGGCGGGGAGTCGCAGTGTTAATCAATATCGGCCTCTCACTATGCTAAACACCGATCATAAAATTTTTGCACGGCTAATAGCGTCTCGTCTCAAGCTGGCGATATCCAGGACAATATCCCCTGATCAGGCTTGCCTAGGGGTGCGATGCAACATTTCCTCGGCGTTAAATGAATACCGCGACGTTATCGCCCTTGCGGAAACTTGTAAAATGCGAGCAGCGATGATATCTGTGGACTTCGATCGTGCGTTCGACAGGAAAAACCATGACTTCTTGGCGTCAGTCATGAGCCGAATGGAGATCCCACCTGTTTTCATCTCCATCATTATGAGGCTAATACGAGGGGCTACATCGAAGGTGATTGTAAACGGTCGGGAAGCGGGCTCGGTTCCTATTAACAGCTCCGTTCGACAAGGGTGCCCACTCTCCATGATGCTGTTTGCGATAGCGCTTGAGCCGCTGATGTGTGTTATGAGGCGCTCACTTACTGGGATAGCGCTTAATGAGACCTCTTTCGTTTGTCGCGCATATGCGGACGACCTGATCCTTCTTGTCAGATCAGGTCATGAGGTGCATCAGGCTGTTGAATATCTAGACTCGTACGGGACGGCAGCAGGCAGTATCATTAACATGACGAAATCCACAATTATGCACATTGGACGGGGTCTGTAAGACGTACCGGGACCGTTTGAGACGGTGGAATCGCTGAGATGTCTGGGGATCACATTTACCCGTTCACTACGGCGGTCAGCGGCGGCAAGTTCTCGGCGACTTCTGCAAAATGTTCGTCTGGCGATACGGAACAACTCACTGAGAGCCTTTGACATGATCCAGCGTGTGGCATACACTAACGTTCACATAGCGTCACGACTGCCCCATTTAGCGCAGATCCTACCAATACCGAAGGGTATTGCAGACCGCCTCATGGCTGCCTTTGGTTACTATGTTAGTACTGGGATGTTATTTAAGATCACATATGACACGTTAACGCTACAATTCCGGAACGGTGGCCTCAACCTCACAAACGTGCGAAACAAAGCTCTGGCGCTTTACATGCGAGCGATGATACGAAATTGGCAACAACGAAAGCACACCATAACGTCAGCTCTGATAGAAGTACTTGTTCCGCCTTCGTACGAACCCCCTATGGCGGTGGGCAATATTTCGCCTTCTCTTGCACACATTGCCTCATTTCTTGTTGATTACAGTTATGTTCGTCTGAAAGTACCTTCGACGAGAATACCCACGACTCGGGAGGGGAGATCTATAGGTGCTTGATGGATCACCATGCCCGCAACGTAATGGAATTCAAATACCCGTCGAGAACGTGGAACCACATTTGGTGTGCAGTGCATACTCCATTACTGTCAACAGCAGCGAGATCTATGTGGTACATTCTTATAAACCGTAAGCATGTGACCAGGAGTCGATTACATACAATTCATATGGTCGATTCTCCTCTTTGTACAAACTGTGGCCTGTTAGCAACGGAAGAACATGGTTTAGTGTGTGGCGCAGCGAGGGACGTCTGGATGCTGACGCGTCGAATATTGGCCTTCCTTCGGCGCACTAACTACACAGAAATCACATCGGATGTACTTTTTCTACCGGACAAGACCTTTTTTCCCAAACAAAAGACGTATGTGGTCAATTGGATCGCTGGACATGCGACGAAATATTTGTATTCGTACGATATTAAGTCCGTGATGGATTATTGGATGTATTTACAAGAACAACACGAGCTCATACGGAGTCATACGATATACAGGACTTACTTTTCCAATTTTTTAGGAAGTGTTTTTCACAATCCGCCCGACAGCTGGGGTGTCCCAGAACTGAGAAGACTCCTGCAGCAGAACGACTAGAGACAATACTGCGCGGTTCAGTTATATTGGCATACAGCACACTGAGAAGAAAACTGGCCTCTACATGGTCGACGCAGGAGAAATACATAAATATATGCCGCCCACAAAGGCAGAAATGGTCAAGATTATATGGCTGTCTGCCAGATTTATGATGCGACACCGTGTGCTGCAGGGATTGTGATGCAGATGATAACTTCTTTTTCACTCCCGCCCGTGACTAGGATTGTCATTTACTTTATTCATGTTACACAAAAAAAAGGGCCGGCCTTTACGTTGATTTTCTGGTTTCCAAATTGTTTCTGCTTTGTTTTTGCTGTCTCGATCCTTTTCTTATCCCTAAGATAGTACAATTGTACGAATAAAGATTGTTTGTTTACCCTGCCTTCCTGCTCCCAAAAACAAGATAAAAATATCCGCTTGGAATACGAATTTTTATTTTTTATTATCACTTTCATTTAACTTGTATGTAAATCTTATTTATGTATTTGTATAGATGTATGACAAAAAAAAAAAAGTTGATAGAGCACTTGCCCGCGAAAGGCAAAGGTCCCGAGTTCGAGTCTCGGTCGGGCACACAGTTTTAATCTGCCAGGAAGTTTCAGATATCCTCAAGTTTGTCAGGATAAAATTGAGCATTCCAATGTTTTGGGTTGTGTTTATGCAGGATAGATTACTGAAGACTTTATGGAAACCCAGAGAATGTGCAATTGTGAATTTAGATGTTGCTGGGGGGCCAGGAACCCACTGAGTAGCGTATGCTAAGAAAAATACAAATAAAGTCTACTATTTCGACTCATTTCGAATCCTGCAGCCACCAGAAGAGTAACAGCGATACTTCACCGACTGAAGACGTGTGTTCTACAATTTTCATCGTTATCAAGACTTTAATACACACCTGCGTGTGCATCTGTGCATCTTGTTCCTCCAAACGTTTATGAAGAAGAGTATATAATGAGATGCATTCAACATCCATGCATCAGATGAGTTTCAAATGTATTGTGGTATCCTCTGCCTGTAGGAGAACAATTATCAGTATAAGGTTGTTTAGACCCTTACCAAAGCTATTTACCTTCCACTCACAGTTCAGACACTGGACTATGTGGAACTGTGTGTTGTGGACCAGGATAAGCAATTCATCGACTTTAGTGGGAAGGAAATCATTGTACAACTATATAAAAACGGAACCACCAGCTGCCTCGAATATACAGAGTACCTGTAGCAGCAGCGACTTTCAACTATTCTGAACCTGTAGTGCCCTCACCCCCTACCTCTCCGCGAGAACAAAGAACCCACCTTGCTGGCAAACCGGAAGCACCGGTGACGACCTTCAACTAGACTGGTCTCACAGCACCTTTCTAGCATCGTTCTGTCGTATATGAAGACAGAATGGGCGTAAGGTATAAATCAAATGTGCACAACGCACTGCATGGCACTTTATAGCACTTTATGGCACTTTTTAGCATGGATAGGGACTGCAACTGCTGTGTTCGGATGCAGGCTGAGTTGGCATCCCTTCGCTCCCAGCTTCAGGCAGTGTTGGCTTCGGTCACACAGCTTGAGGCTGTTGCCAATGGGCATCACTGTGGGGGTCCGGATGGGGGTTTGTCGGGGACGGCCAGCTCGTCCCACGCATCCCCTGATCGGACTACGACTGTGGTTGCCCGGGATACTGCCCGCATTGAGGCTGATCCCTCACCTGTGGTAGAGTGGGAGGTCGTTTCAAGGTGTGGCAGGGGGCGAAAGACATTCCGGAGGGCTGAACGGAAAGCCTCTCCAGTTTGTCTGACGAACCGGTTTCAGGCTCTGTCTCAGGCTGATACTGATCTTCGGCCTGACATGGCTGCTTGTCCTGTTCAAGAGGTTGCCCCTCAGTCTGCAAGATCCGGGCAGTCGCAGAGGGTGGGCTTACTGGTAGTTGGGAGCTCCAACGTCAGGCGCGTAATGGGGCCCCTTAGGGAAATGGCAGCAAGAGAGGGGAAGAAAACCAATGTGCACTCCGTGTGCATACCGGGGGGAGTCATTCCAGATGTGGAAAGGGTCCTTCCGGATGCCATGAAGGGTACAGGGTGCACCCATCTGCAGGTGGTCGCTCATGTCGGCACCAATGATGTGTGTCGCTATGGATCGGAGGAAATCCTCTCTGGCTTCCGGCGGCTATCTGATTTGGTGAAGACTGCCAGTCTCGCTAGCGGGATGAAAGCAGAGCTCACCATCTGCAGCATCGTCGACAGGACTGACTGCGGACCTTTGGTACAGAGCCGAGTGGAGGGTCTGAATCAGAGGCTGAGACGGTTCTGCGACCGTGTGGGCTGCAGATTCCTCGACTTGCGCCATAGGGTGGTGGGGTTTCGGGTTCCGCTGGATAGGTCAGGAGTCCACTACACGCAACAAGCGGCTACACGGGTAGCAGGGGTTGTGTGGCGTGGGCTGGGCGGTTTTTTAGGTTAGATGGCCTTGGGCAAGTACAGAAAGGGCAACAGCCTCAACGGGTGCGGGGCAAAGTCAGGACATGCGGGGACCAAGCAGCAATTGGTATTGTAATTGTCAACTGTCGAAGCTGCGTTGGTAAAGTACCGGAACTTCAAGCGCTGATAGAAAGCACCGAAGCTGAAATCGTTATAGGTACAGAAAGCTGGCTGAAGCCAGAGATAAATTCTACCGAAATTTTTACAAAGGTACAGACGGTGTTTAGAAAGGATAGATTGCATGCAACCGGTGGTGGAGTGTTCGTCGCCGTTAGTAGTAGTTTATCCTGTAGTGAAGTAGAAGTGGATAGTTCCTGTGAATTATTATGGGTGGAGGTTACACTAAACAACCGAACTAGGTTAATAATTGGCTCCTTTTACCGACCTCCCGACTCAACAGCATTAGTGGCAGAACAACTGAGAGAAAATTTGGAATACATTTCACATAAATTTTCTCAGCATGTTATAGTCTTAGGTGGAGATTTCAATTTACCAGATATAGACTGGGACACTCAGATGTTTAGGACGGGTGGTAGGGACAGAGCATCGAGTGACATTATACTGAGTGCACTATCCGAAAATTACCTAGAGCAATTAAACACAGAACCGACTCGTGGAGATAACATCTTGGACCTACTGATAACAAACAGACCCGAACTTTTCGACTCTGTATGTACAGAACAGGGAATCAGTGATCATAAGGCCGTTGCAGCATCCCTGAATATGGAAGTTAATAGGAATATAAAAAAAAGGGAGGAAGGTTTATCTGTTTAGCAAGAGTAATAGAAGGCAGATTTCAGACTACCTAACAGATCAAAACGAAAATTTCTGCTCCGACACTGACAATGTTGAGTGTTTATGGAAAAAGTTCAAGGCAATCGTAAAATGCGTTTTAGACAGGTACGTGCCGAGTAAAACTGTGAGGGACGGGAAAAACCCACCGTGGTACAACAACAAAGTTAGGAAACTACTGCGAAAGCAAAGAGAGCTCCACTCCAAGTTTAAACGCAGCCAAAACCTCTCAGACAAACAGAAGCTAAACGATGTCAAAGATAGCGTAAGGAGGGCTATGCGTGAAGCGTTCATTGAATTCGAAAGTAAAATTCTATGTACCGACTTGACAGAAAATCCTAGGAAGTTCTGGTCTTACGTTAAATCAGTAAGTGGCTCGAAACAGCATATCCAGACACTACGGGATGATGATGGCATTGAAACAGAGGATGACACGCGTAAAGCTGAAATACTAAACACCTTTTTCCAAAGCTGTTTCACAGAGGAAGACCGCACTGCAGTTCCTTCTCTAAATCCTCGCACAAACGAAAAAATGGCTGACATCGAAATAAGTGTCCAAGGAATAGAAAAGCAACTGGAATCACTCAATAGAGGAAAGTCCACTGGACCTGACGGGATACCAATTCGATTCTACACAGAGTACGCGAAAGAACTTGCCCCCCTTCTAACAGCCGTGTACCGCAAGTCTCTAGAGGAACGGAGGGTTCCAAATGATTGGAAAAGAGCACTGATAGTCCCAGTCTTCAAGAAGGGTCGTCGAGCAGATGCGCAAAACTATAGACCTATATCTCTTACGTCGATCTCTTGTAGAATTTTAGAACATGTTTTTTGCTCGCGTATCATGTCATTTCTGGAAACCCAGAATCTACTATGTAGGAATCAACATGGATTCCGGAAACAGCGATCGTGTGAGACCCAACTCGCCTTATTTGTTCATGAGACCCAGAAAATATTAGATACAGGCTCCCAGGTAGATGCTATTTTTCTTGACTTCCGGAAGGCGTTCGATACAGTTCCGCACTGTCGCCTCACAAACAAAGTAAGAGCTTACGGAATATCAGACCAGCTGTGTGGCTGGATTGAAGAGTTTTTAGCAAACAGAACACAGCATGTTGTTATCAATGGAGAGACGTCTACAGACGTTAAAGTAACCTCTGGCGTGCCACAGGGGAGTGTTATGGGACCATTGCCTTTCACAATATATATAAATGACTTAGTAGATAGTGTCGGAAGTTCCATGCGGCTTTTCGCGGATGATGCTGTAGTATACAGAGAAGTTGCTGCATTAGAAAATTGTAGTGAAATACAGGAAGATCTGCAGCGGATAGGCACTTGGTGCAGGGAGTGGCAACTGACCCTTAACATAGACAAATGTAATGTATTGCGAATACATAGAAAGAAGGATCCTTTATTGTATGATTACATGATAGCTGAACAAACACTGGTAGCAGTTACTTCTGTAAAATATCTGGGAGTATGCGTACGGAACGATTTGAAGTGGAATGAGCATATAAAATTAATTGTTGGTAAGGCGGGTACCAGGTTGAGATTCATTGGGAGAGTGCTTAGAAAATGTAGTCCATCAACAAAGGAGGTGGCTTACAAAACACTCGTTCGACCTATACTTGAGTATTGCTCATCAGTGTGGGATCCGTACCAGGTCGGGTTGACGGAGGAGATAGAGAAGATCCAAAGAAGAGCGGCGCGTTTCGTCACCGGGTTATTTGGTAACCGTGATAGCGTTACGGAGATGTTTAATAAACTCAAGTGGCAGACTCTGCAAGAGAGGCGCTCTGCATCGCGGTGTAGCTTGCTCGCCAGGTTTCGAGAGGGTGCGTTTCTGGACGAGGTATCGAATATATTGCTTCCCCCTACTTATACCTCCCGAGGAGATCACGAATGTAAAATTAGAGAGATTAGAGCGTGCACGGAGGCTTTCAGACAGTCGTTCTTCCCGCGAACCATACGCGACTGGAACAGGAAAGGGAGGTAATGACAGTGGCACGTAAAGTGCCCTCCGCCACACACCGTTGGGTGGCTTGCGGAGTATCAATGTAGATGTAGATGTAGATGAACAAGAAGTTGGTATGAAATGGAAACTACGAATCTTTTAAATCAGTGGGTCCGAAGCCGCACAGTGACGTCGTTCGACATAATTAGCCCGGAAGAACATGCCAAGAGTATTACACGCCAGGAATACATCTAGCATAAGCCTTACCCATCAATCACATTTAACAAGAACGATGAAATTAGGATTGTAATGGAGTGGCAAGACTACTCTTTAATTGTCTCATGCTGGAGTTTCACATATCTTGATGGATCATTTATGAAAACGGGTGGAAACGCTACTGTGGCATTGGACCTTACACGTAATGCTTTAGCATTCCTGTTTCACAAGATTATAGTAACGTAATGGGGTCGAGATTGACGGTACAAGCAATTTAAGCAAAGCATCAACTCTTAAAACGTATATCTATGATTCTCCGCCGTATTTGAACGATTTAGAAAATTCTGGATAACTCACAGACGAGCCAGCGGGTATAACAGTGGAAGAGTACAAGAGATTTATTGCATATATAGACAGAATAAACTGCTTATGGAATTCTTTGAAGACATGCTGCGAATTGTTCCGAATGTTAAACAGGAACTTATTTAGGTACAGAGTGCAACGAATAACACTTTATATACTTAAGGAGCTCAAGAGAAGAACGAGATCACGATCAATAAAATAATATGAAACATGACACTCATCACTGTATCAGATGAGCGGCATTTGAAGCTTTTAAAAGTTCTGAATCTAGATGTAGTTATACAGTTATCTTTCTGTTCACGCGAAGTGTTAGAGTACCCAGTGCTACCGACTGCAAGCAGACAAACATGGGCTATTAAAACTTCTGCTCAATTATAGATGCCCAAGTTTAGTGATTACACCAAGTTTGACAACTGCAAGTCAACTAATGCCAACTCCATATTTTACCCATACGATAATTTACGCTTGCAGCGGAATGAAAATGTATACAATCTAGCATACGAAATTAATGCGACGTTCTGTGTTTCATATTATTAAGAGTATGGATGTCTACTCAGCCTATGGAAATTCAAGGAGCTGGAGCCAATAATCGTAAGAGACTGATCAAAACAGGATAAGATAATTCAATCTGGATGTAAAGATGCACGAATTGAATTTGATTCTTTGGCAAATTTTCCAGAACATCCTGCGGCATATGCACTATTCCTGCATGAGTGTATGATTAACTATTGCCCTCTCACTGGTATTGTGCAACGAGCTGTATAAATGAGAATGTGCTGACCCATACCCAGGGCATTTCACAGTGGCATCTCGAGGTGTCAACACCACTGCAGATGCTCAGGGTTTCAATGACGATGAACATGGATATTTCATATTTAATGAAGTTGCATTCATAGCATACACAGTGCCAGTATAATTGACACATTCTCATCAAACACTGCATCGTCAAGTTCTTTCAAGGATATGAAATGTGCACAAAACACAGAGAAGTGCAATGTGATTAACGTATTTCTACCCTGGAATTCACTGGAATGATTCTGATGTAACCTATAATGATATGGTGACGTCGCTTCTATTATTCGACTACTTGGCTGCCATCGTCTACATCAGAGAGAAGGAGAAGATCACATGGATGCATCGATTCTTCAACTTTGCTGTTATTCAAGACCTGGAATTCTGCAGGTGTCCTGCTCTCTATCGACTCATGAGGAAAGATTTGTGAAAATAGTATTGTGTCTGTTTATGAAAATGTAAAATTACTTTTAATTTGGATGAAAAATAAATGAATTTTTACCTCAAAATCTGTGTATGATTTTTTTTTCACCATTCTCCCAACTTGATAGTATACAGTCTTTCCCAGATGCTACATCTGTGGTTTTCTTCAAGTATTGGTGATATAATTTTACACATGTTTTCTGTAGGTCTTTGGAAATCGACATGGTCACTTTCTTCCTGCTCCCAGAAGCCTATTCATGCTACACAATAGACATCGTCTCTCGTAAGCACTCTACATTTTGTGTTATCTTCCGTGTTAAACTCCCCCTTCATGTTAAAAAATTATGTCATTTGTGTCTTGCCCATGCTCTATGTATTTACAGTTGGAATAGGTCTTTTGTAAATAACCTCAAAGACCTATGGTAACAAATTTTTTATTTATTCAATTCTCGCAAATAAAATTTGTCTCTTGGGATATAATTTGTTTCTATAGGTACAGTTTGGTCCTAATATTCACTTATTCACTGCAGAGATAATTTTTTTCACACAATAAAAAACAAATTCATGGGTTAAAATATTAAGAATTTTCATATGTGTAAGTCAATGCTAAAATCTAATGCCGAGACACTTTTAACTCTGCACTATAACTAAATTCCACATTTCCAATAGTAGTAGTTACATGGTTGTTATACATCAACAACTTTGATGAACTGTGAACTACGTATTTACAGGCTGAAATGCCTTTCAGACAGATGAATGTGCAGGGAGGTGGCGGACTGTTCGTATGCCAGAGTTGGAGAAGTAGGTTCTACAGCATATTGAGACAGACCCTAGTACAAGCTCCAGGCAAGTGGTCAATTAACATGACACACACCAAACTACGATTCTGTGTATCCTGCACGACAACCGCCCCTTTCCCTATAACCTGCAATTTCATGGAGGTGACTTTGGACTCGTGACGTGGACGCAATGCAGCTCTGCACTGTGATCTGGAATGGCTAACTGTTTTTACACTCATTTCTGGACACATGTTTATAGGAAATTTTTTCCTCCATGTAGAATCAGAAATCCATGACTGTGGTCTGTCGGTTTTATTAATGTTCACCCTGTATATATTTAACTTAAAAAACTAATCAGACTTGGGCTGCATGTGCCAGGTGAAATGTAAAAACTTTTCTGTCTACATAACATACAAGATGAGTATATACATGTCTTGTGTACAAGTCTTTTGTTGTTACATATGTTGTCCAGATATTTTATGAGTACAATTGTTGCTGAAGTTTGTGGTGCACAGTATTTTTACAAGATATTTACTTACAAGTGTACACAGTACATATTCTACACACATACATGGTGTGTATAAACAAAAACCACACACACCCACACACACAATTACTTACACTATGATAAGAGGATTATACTATTTTGCAACATTTGCACCCACTCTTATTATCTCACTCAATTGGAGTCCTCCACACCCTCTCTCCTATCAAATGTATGCTGTAAGAATGGGAGGCTCTGAGTCTCATGATCTGTCTATCGTCATGAGGTGACAGGCAAACTTCAGATTGCAGCACATTGTACACCTCATGTCGTCTCGATCGAATAGTAGTTTCCTGCACCACATTCTGTGCTGGAGCACCATGAATACTGTCAGCACTGCAAGTAGTCTTCGATTGAGAAGCCTCTTGGTGCCAGATGATGCACACACTTAGAATGCCTCAGGGTGGCACCTTCCAATGTGCAACATGCATACATTTTTCTTACAGACCAACAAACTCCACCATCAGTGACTTATACAACTCACCTTCCATTAGGCCGATAAACTTCTTTTTCTGTGGAACAATACCATAAGAATAGTCGACCATGTATGTAGACACATCGAATTCTTCACTGTGGAACCTCATTACTTCTTATAGATAGCAAATGCTCATTTTATAGACGAAGTAACTTTGGGTCAGTCAACTGAGGTTTGTAATGTCATAATGAGAGTGTACATGAGGAATTTGGAGAGGTCTAGTATGCACACACCACATACATAAGTTTCACAAATTCTACGGCAATCTGCGCCATCTCCACAGTAACAAACATCTAATTCAGTATTGTGACCCATTTAAAACTTGTTCTGATGCCCATCACATTCGGTTCTAACCAAAATTTTACAATGTTCCATCAAGTCCTCCATTGTTTTGCTGATAACTGAACTGGTCATCAAACAAAACAAGTTTCTCAAAGTCACACACCATGGGAGCCATCAGTTGAAATGGTTCAAATGGCTCTGAGCACTACGGGACTTCACATCTGAGGTCATCAGTCCCCTAGGACTTACAACTACTTAAACCTAATTATCCTAAGGGCATCACACACATCCATGCCCAAGACAGGATTCGAACCTGCGACCGTAGCGACCGCGCGGTTCCAGACTGAAGCGCCTAGAACCGCTCGGCCACGCTGGTCGGCTAGAGCCCTCAGTGTCATATGAAAAATATACTGCTTCAACTGGGAGGATTGCTTGACGGAAATTGCCTGGATGGCTCTACCCAGTGTCATCCCCAATCTGGGATACTGCTGGAGGTTACATTAGTGAACAATGAATCTCCACGTATTCCCAGTACTGTCATTAATTTTAGGGCAGAGCCTCCTCGCTGAACTAGTGGCTATGGACAAACTGGAAAATCGACGTTTGCCTCATGCAAACTAATAGGTTATGTGAGTTTTGCCTCCACCACACCCCAAAGTCAAAATGAGCCACCATACCCTCGATTTTTCCATCCAACCCCTTGCATTCTTCTTTTCACCCATACACGCGTTATTTGTATTGATGTGCCTATGGATGCATTGGCGAAGTACCGCGTGGTTCCCTCGCTCACAGAAAAGAAGCTTGTCGACATCAAGTAGTTCAATGCTGCTCTTCATTTTCTTGAGCATAGTGTACCAAGACAACCCAAGTGCTTTATGATAAAAGGTAGGATCCTGAGAATATGTGGTCATGCATAGTCTCTGGAACTTCTCGAAAACATCTGCTAGCAAGAGCATGTCAGTATCCATGTGAAGCTGTGCGTACTCTCCTAGTGGAGAGTGAATTCCCACCAGACATTGACAGTATCCTCGTACTTTGCATACGTTATGCCATCGACTATAAGGTTGCTGGAAATCAGCCAGGTGCTCAACAAGAAAGTGCGCGTCTTACGTACTTCAATTATGAAACAAAACGGGTTTGTGTTGCGGTAATCGGTATTTCAAGTTGCCTGTGTTGTGGGAGATGCCACGGAATTTCCTGTAAAATGACAGTAGACCTGAGACAAAGTTTCCGCTTTTCTATCTAACAGAAACCTACAAATAGGCAGTCACCCATTTTCATCGCCAGTCTTCATTCTTCTTCGGTCTGGTCATGGGGATGTTGTTGCTGTAAAGCTTATCAGCCTCTTATCAAAGGTTTTCAAGCTCATTGTGCAGCCCAACAGCAGCAGCAAGCCCGACATAATATTTGTATAGGTTAAGATTCAAATCAAAGGATAACGCTACTTGATAGTGTGCGCATATGGTACATGTTTTTCTGTGAAGGTAGTCGTTGAGGTCGTAGGGTTACTTTCACAGTGGGTCGCTGGGGCCAGGAGGCATTCGAAGTCGGCATACACCTTAATTAGGCATCGCTCCTGATGGTGAACGTTGTTAAAGTTTATGATTTTCTTTTCCACAGTAGGCGTAATAACATGTACTGGGTCCTGCGAAGAACAGTTTACTGTCTTGCTAATAACATATCCGAGGGGAGGGTATTCAGCAAATATGGTGCTTATGTACATGTTTTCTAGTTTGGAAGAAAAGAGTCTCATCATGAGCCTGATCCAGCAGTAATGATAATTGTCTTTCTTCCCATTTTCCTCATCTGAGAATATCAGCTTGTTGAAATATATGTTACACTCACTCTCAAATTTTTAGAAATGTAGGGGCCCAACGACTGTATGTTTATCCTGCTTTTTCTGCTCATCTGACTTGCATTTGTCCAGAAAAAATTAACATGAACTGATTTTCTGGTATTCAGAGCCACAAATTTAATTATATTCAGAAGTTTTATGGGGAACTCGAAACTGTCAAAAATATAGCATCTATGAATATCAACACCTATGCTGTATCGACATGAGCGTTCCTGATTCTGTTCGGTATTTGTCTGGCAAACCGGGATTGACCATTCGAAAGAATCTGGTCTGTTTTATTATTGACATTGTCACATGCCTTCTTATCTTCTGTATCCTTAGGAAGTTTGATACAGCTGGATCATCCATTTACTGGATCATAGAGATGCATATATATGTCAAGGTGTAGCATTCGGCTGAATGCTTTAGCTAACCCTTTAACTTCCAGCTTCAGAAACTAGTCCAAAATAGCACACAAGATGGACTCACAAAAGCACTTGGCGATTGATGTGCTCCATAATATTATGCCATTTTCCCCAAAATATAGTGATTGTAACCGGTTTTTTGGGTGTGATAGTTTCATGCACAGCAAAGTGCTGTATTTGATAGCAGGATACTGAACACCATTAGCGAGGTGCTCCATTTCCAGAACAGGAATGCATGCATTCAGAAAGCCTACAGGATCATGGTACCCTCTTGCTACGTTCTCGATCCTAGTGAATGAGATTCGCTCCTCAACGGCACCCACAGTTATCTAGTGTTCACATTGCAGTTTGGTGTTACTAATCCAAGGTCATAAAGTAAAAGAATGGGGGAGCGAACTGCAGCTAGCCACAGGATTACTAATTTTACTGGAACTACAGCTAGTTGATGATGATGATGATGCTGTCCCTGCTGGCTGCAAGGATGATGACGCCTGCATGACGGAACAGGGAGGTGAACATACCTTGCAGTTCAGGCGAGTACTTAGGGGGTGAGATGGTGCACTGGCTCAGTTTGAGCAGCATGGCTGTGGTTGCAGCTGTAGAGATGGTTGTTTCCACAACTCTGAGACAATTGCCAGGGCGATAGTGGTTAGTGGACGCCAGAGCTGAGCTAGTGCGGGGAGTGACGGGAGCAGAGGTGTCTGTGGCTGCTGCTGTAGATGCTGCAGCTTCCTGTGCCGTGACGAGTGCTGCCTTATGTGGTTCTGTGGGCAGCACAGGACTGGGTCTTTGTGGTGGCCCCCTATACCCATGCCATGGTGTACTGCTGGGAGACAACTGCTAGAAGAAAGAGAACAATGAAAAAAAAGTACAACGTTCTAGAAACTGCTTGCTGCTGCTGCAAGGAAAAACAGAAAACTTATTAAATGCAAGCAACGTGACTATGTATAAAAATTACCTGTATTGTTATGACTCCATGACAGTGAGAATCACCTCTCGTATCTTCTCATGCTGATGCAGATACCCCAACTGAACCACTGTTGATCCATCGATCGAGGCTGACAGAATCACCTAGAATAGCAACATATTGATTTATTTAAAGAAAAGGTATACACACACAAAATTATGAAAAAAATATTTAGGATGTGGACTTACACAATAACTGTGACAAGGAAAGTATCACAGTCGCTGTCCCTCCCTGCTCCTCTTCCTAGAAATCACTTACAAAACAAGCAACAGCCAACAACACATTACGTGCACACACAGCACTAAGATGAAATGTTACAAAAATTTTTCTTTACAGAATGTCTCAGCAACAAATTACAGTACTACAAAAATGGAAATATCTACTTACTATGTACTTACAATGCTGATGATACTGCTGTTACTGCTGCTGCATCTGAGCCTCTAGCTCATCCAATACGTCATGGACATATTTTGAATCGAATAAGAAGAAGAAATGTACTCAACACTACCAAATTATTAAAGAATCAATTGTGAGGGGAAAAAAGTTACAGTTATCGTTTGGAATATGTACATACCTGATAATTCTCCCTGCCTAGATCGTTTGTCGCTGGCACTCCTGCTGTTTCTGCTGGGATGTTTCACGTTATAGTATAAAAAATAGCGCACAAGCAAACAAACGAAGACTGGAGCAACGATAAGCACATATACAACCTGATGCAGACACTGAAAAAATCAGAATGAGGACAACTGAGGCTGGGGATAGGTTTATGTATCACAGTATCCTTTCTGGAGGGATGGAAACCATCTGTGTCTATGGACACGCTCTTTCATGCAGATGTTCACTTGAACCGGAAGTAGCCAATTGAGAGGGACAGCAGAGGAGGAGAGTCTGTAATTTCCTGATCATAGGAATCCTACCACCTGATAGTTTGTTCGGGGCGATGAGGCCACATGGAGGTCCCTCAGGTGGGTAGGTACGTGTGTGCACTCAGACCATTATCAATGGGGCTGCAGCTCCTGGTGACAGTGGGCTCTGCAGCCTCTCACAATAGTTTCCCGGCAGTGGGCTGTTCTGCCACTGACAAGGGTTTCTCTGCATGGCATGGAGGACAGGCATCTCGAGCATACATGGTCTTAGGGCGGTTCTGCCAGCCACTGTGTGGCACTTGCAGTCTTGTGTGTGTGTGTGGGGGGGGGGGGGGGGGAGGAGGGGGCTGCCATTAGTCTGCAGGCTTCCCTAGTTAATGGAGCTGTCAGCATTTCCATGGCATGTAGGACCTGTTATGATCTTTGTATGCATTCAGTCGGGAAAAAAAACCAGTTTCAAGATTTTCAGGTGGTATGTAGATGATCTTTCACACGTAATTAGTATTTAGGAGTTGTGAGGACTAGTTTCATGGTATTCATGTAGCATTTAGTATCATAACCTGTCATTAAGAAATTAAGAGGTTTTAGACCTCCACAGAATGCAGATGCACATGCTCAGTGTTCCACTCAGCATGTGGCGTCGCCCAGCTGGCAGATGCACATGACACTGTGTCTGCTGTGTGGCCAGATGACATATATGTGGTTGGGATAGAACAGTGGCTTATGTATTGCACTTCATTCAGTTCCTTGGTGCTTTCAGTTATTGTGTCATGCAATGTGGGGGCATGGGGTGCAACATGACCTTTACCCAAATAGAAGAGGAGTTCTGACTCCTGCAATCTGATTTCATAGTGAATATATAAATTTAATTGAACAATATATTATTATGTCAATTGACATTGATTTGAATTTCATGTCATGAGGGCATTCCTCTCCAGCAACTTGGTGGAGACTGAGTTTTCCCACCAATTTTCAGATAGGAAAGGGAGAGGGGAAGTGATGGAGGGGAAGGGAAGGCTGTAGGATTTCCTAGGAGAGGGAAAAGTGCCTCAGATCTGAACGGTGGAGGGGTGACCAAAAAAGAGTCCCTTTTCCCGGAGGGGCAAGTGAGGAGGAGGGGAATGGGGAGTGGTGGGCTCTTTCTCAGAATAATGGTTTATCCCTAAAGGGTCATAATTCAACCTCCAAGAGGTCATAAATCAACACCAGGGGCTCATAAACCATGTAGCATAACTGTGGGTGAAGGGGTAGGTGATAAGTGGTTTAATTGATCAATTTAATTAATTAGCATATAAATTTGATATTAAACATGCGCTAGAACAGGCTTTGTTCTACTACTCTGCCTCTATTATTAGAAAGCAACCATCATTGTTTCACATAAAACTTACATTGATGTAGATGAATGTTCATTTCCCAGTGCTTTGGACATGAAATTTTGATTGGCAGTAAACAGAAGAACAGCTCTAAAATTAGTACAAGACCACTTGTGAGGCTGCATCTATGAAATTTGGCTCTGATGATGCCTTTCAAATAATGAAGGTGAAACTTTCGTGGCACCAAAAATTTGTTTTATTCTGCGATAATTAGACGGAATTGAATTATTATATTTAGAACTTCCAAGGACTTTCTAATAGATCTGTGGGAAAATCCTAATTTAGTAATTATTGCAGGGTTAATGCATGAAACTTCTTACTGATGCACAAGTCTGCAATAATTTGCCGCTATCATTTGTCCAATAATAGGTTGTAGCATAGTCGTAGTCCCTGTTTTTGAACTGTTCTCTGAATGGTAACATTAAATCAGAACTGTTTTATTTCTTTTCTTATTACAATACCTGTGACGTACTTACTCACACTCAGCTTTATAATCTCTATCAGCTTTAATCACAGTTGTTCTATGTTTGTTACGTTCTAAGTTAATTCTTCATGTAAGGTGATAGCGTCTATTAATTTGACAAAACACTAAATACTCTTCTTCTTTTCCTTATCGCCTTTTTGCCTTTAGGGGCATACGGTTTAACGCGGAATCAGAACTGCCTGTCGTTCGTGTCGAATCCCCAAACAGTGCAAAGGCGAACGTTAGACTGAAGTCAGTCATTTCCGTGGTCCGACCGCGATTGCATCCCGCGACCTCTCGGATCCCGCATACGTGCCATACTAATAGCTCAGTAGGCCGGACGGTATCTTGATAAGTATGGGCAGAGAGGGGAAGATCACAACTCAGAAAGCAGGTTCCGAGATTATAGATGCAAACCATTCAGCCACGGACATCCTCAACTAACGATAAGCGTACATGAATATAAAACTTAGGTAAAGTGCATAGAAGGTAGGTAATCAATTACAAATTTACTTTCACTTTACAGACACCAGCACTGTTCTTATAGGTAATGTATCGGCTAAGCCGAACGGAGTGTGTTGCAAGACATGACGCCGACCAAGAAGAAAAGAGGGTTAGATCACGGTGAAATCTTACCGCACAGCTGGCGCCATGAGCCTGAGACCGCATTTTGCGAGACCATCGCTGCTGTCGTACTAATGAGGCGGAGTCCGTAAGCAAGCAACATTGGCGGCGTGTACTGTGCAAAGTGCTGAAGAGCTAAACTGTTACTAAATGCAAGTGCCTATCGGGAAACGCTTCCACGACGGAGACAACGCTGTGTCTGCCGGTCTTTATCGATGCTGCAACTGAATTAGGGGTGAGGTATCTGCAGCTCGACTCTTTTTGACACTGCGGGCGCAAGCCCCTAGTGAGCCGACCCCAAACAAGTGGCTGTTGCTAGGTTACGTGTAAGGGCATGGGCAAACGGGTGCGTACTGTGACATTGTGAACTAATCACGTCTTCTGCCGACAGAACTTTAACATTTCCGTATCAGTCCCTCTCTGACGGTTGGAACCGTCGGAAAGGCGTCCTTTGCTATGTTATTATGCCACCATGCGAAGAAGGAAGAACCGTTTAAAATTAGAAAAGTTTTTATCGGATTCCACCATTTTGAGTAAAGTAATAACTTCTCTTCAAACGACAGCAGCCGAAATCTGTTTCCAGATTTCGGTTACTCAGAACTTCAGAAGCAATTGTGATAATGCATCCGCTCTCTCGTAAGATCAAAAAATTAGTACACTGGTCTGCTGGCTTGAATCTATAATCAGATTCCTTAGTTACTGATTCCCATTAATTTCAATCTTCCTTTATTTGATAGCCTAGGGCGAGTGCACAGGCGCTCTTTCCCACACGTGGCGTTAAATGATCTCATTCAGTGTTTGCAGTGTTACTTCGAGATAGTGTCTGTCCTCGCCACCGATACCGTATACGTTCTACGAGTTGTCGAATGTTTCTCTATTGCGTACTTCGGGTTTCATCCGAATCTCAGTTTATGGGAACGACTGCTATGTAGGAGAGAGATAAGCTCTAATTTAGTTTGGTGCACACACTTCAGCAGTTAACAACTAATAGTCTGAGATACTCGCGACTGTAAAAGGTTTCTCACAGCTTCAAAGGCAGGAGCTAATCATTTTTCCGTAGCGTAAGCAGAGACGCTGACGACGATGCTTTCAAGTAAACAGTGTCATCAACAGAGTATAGTTTTTCATATTACTCGTACACTTTTCGCTGATGAAGAGAAATTGTTGTTCGACGCATTTAAGATGGGAAGGGGATCCTGAATTCCGGGCTAAAGGACCCTGAATGACGGGCGAGGACCTCTTGAGTTTTAGACGCATAGATCTTTAATCCTGTATTCTGTGCCCATTTTGTTAAGGCACACAGGTTACCATTGACACACTACAGCCACACTACAGCTATCTTCCAGTTAATTGATTTCTGACTTAAGTGTAAGTGGGTATCATCAAAATAAATATATGTACAGTGGTGCTAAATGATGATACGTGATTGACGTACAATGAAGAGCTTATATCGCATAATTTCGAGCCATGAGAAAAGCGTTATACTATGTGTCTGCATAGCACCTTTGAGGTTCCATAACTGAAGCATCTTTGACGGAATCAAAGGTATGAGCCGCGCAGTTGACTACCTTTGGAGAAAATGCTGACTGCCAAGTCTGGTAAGTAAAATTTAGTACTCAAAAGTACCGATTCATTGCCATTATACAAACAGTGCGCCAACTTCTTCCCTATCTGCGGCCAGCTAATTATCGTTCTACCCTTTTTTAACAGGAGATTTATATTACGATGTTTGAGGTAGCAAGACTGGCATCCATCCAGTAGAATACTCATACTTACTTAGTCGGTAAGTAGGTGATGAATTAGATATCCTATGGCTCTGAGCGGCACCAATATAAGCGGGACGAAACTCAGAGGGTACTGCAACGGTCTACCTCTTGCAGATTCATTCATCCCAAATGACGAGGATATCACTGTTATTGTTACTGTAGTGGTTCTCAAACCGAAAACAGGTTTGCTTCTCCACGCGAACCTACCTTGTGTAAGCCTCTCCATCTCTGCCTAACTATTTGCAATATACAACCTGGACCTGCTAGGTGTGTTCGAATCTTAGTGTCCCACTACAAGTATTACTCCCAGAATTTACTTCCATTAGCAAACTGGCAATTCCAAAATACCTCAGGATATGCCCTGTCAAACGATTCTTCCTTTTAGTGAGATTTTGCATCATTTCTTCTCCAATCGATTCAATACCCCCTCATTAGTTATTTGGACAAGTTAACCTTTATTTTTCTTTAGCACCGCATTTAAAAAATTTCTGTCCTCTTCTTGCCGTAACTCACTTCGGCCGTGTTTCACTTCCACAGAAGACTACAATCCAGGTTAGTACCTTCGGGAAGGACTTCCTAGAGTTTTAATTCCCATTCAATTTAACAAATACCTCTGTTTCATAAATACTGTTCTCTGTATTGCCAATCTTTACATTGCATCATGACTACTCCAGACATCATCAGTTATTTTGCTGCTCAAATAACTAAATGTATCTACTACATTCAGTGTCCCATTCCCTCATCATCATCCAAATTAATTCAATCGCATACCAATATCTTTGTATTACTTTCGTTGATGTCCATCCTGCAACATCTTTCCAAGGCACTAACCGATTCGTTCAGCGGACCTTCCAAGTCCTTTACAGTTCCTGGCAAGTTCCAGTGTCATTAGCTTTTAAATTTCTTCCCCTGAACTTGAAATCCTTTCTAAATATCTCAATGGTATACTTCACTGCTTCCTCTAAAGAATGAATAACTTCAGGCCTAGGCTACTACACTGTCTCACACGCTCCTCAATTATTACTCCCATTTAATATACAGTAGTTCGTTTCTTATAGCTAGTGTGATTTCTCTTAAAGTTATGAATACCCTTTCGATCCCTGTGGTTTATCTGTGCTACCTTCAGAATATCAAAGTGTATAGGCCAGGAAACATCGTTAAAAGATATAAATTTAGTTAATTCTAACAGAATTGGAACTGCGGTGAGTGTACAGTAGTGATAAAAAGCCTAAAACGTATCACCTAAAATTTTAATTGGTTTATGATCATAGTAATGCTGTTACTGTTGTTTCATCTGTTTGTTTGTTTCATGTATACTAGTGGAGATCCGAGAAGGACGGGCCGCTGAACTTCGCGCTTCTTCAGCATCGCACGTCTCAGGATGCAAATCATAGCTAGTCGAGAACCATCAACCGCAAGAAGAAGTCAAACTAACACCAAAATTCCTTCGCCCATTGTGATATGACATTATGAAAAATTAATTATTCTTGAACATGATACATGTCTGTAAAACTGGATTCAAACTCTCTTTGAGCCTTGTATTGTACAGACATTTATTCAGCGATGTCTTTCTTTGGCCATTTAAAAAGACAACAGTTCACTGGGAATTACTGAGTGAGAAAGTACATGTACGAAGTACAGTGAATAGCAGTGTTGAAATGTTATATTAAAATTTGATCAATTCACATACAAAGGTCATTTCAATCCCATGCATGAAAATGGACAAGTTTTATTTTCTGTGATCAATAGAAGAATGATATTAGCTCGAAAGTTTTGAGGAGAAGTTAAACTAATTCAGAGCTATTTTGGAGGCAACATGTATCTCTGGTCCAAAAAGTATTATGACAATTTAACCAAAGCGTAGGTTTGGTTTGTCAGTGGAAAAGAAATTGCGACGCTTTCTAGGTTGATTAACAGTATTAATTACAGACTACTCCGACTGAATATTCGATGAGAAATTTTATTTCTATTGAAGCTATTAAAACAGAGATTACAGCTTCACTGACAGTCTTGAATTTCTGATGAAATATTATCTTTAATTCCTTTTGTTTTGTCGTCTTCAGTTGCATCTATATTGTGGAGTTCATTGATTTTTTTTATCTGTCTAATTACAGCTGAATAACACAAGCTTTTATGCTATACGCGATTTGCATTTTTTTTTTTTTTTTTTTTTTTTTTTTTTTTTTTTTTTTTTTTGCAGAGCAACATGAGCGGCAAATTTTGTATATGTTGCTCTGCATGTGTTCTTTTTCTCTCTTAAAAGTCTTAACTGCTGTTATTCTCCTGCTCCTGTTCACTAAGCAGAAGAATGATAACTCGAAAGTTGGAAAAAGAACAGATGCAGAGCATCATAAACAAGACTTTCCACTCACGATGCCTCGTAAAAATAAATGCGAATCACGTGTGGCACAAAAAACTAGTTTTATACAGCTGTAAATCGTTGGAACCAAAATAATACATTAAAATTCCTACATCACGAAGATGACGTGCTACAGACGCGAAGTTTAACCGACAGGAAGAAGATACTGTGATATGCAAATGATTAGCTTTACAGAGCATTCACACAAGGATGGTGCCGGTGGCGACAACTAAAACTTACTGACATGAGGAAAGTTTCCAACCGATTTCTCATACACAAACAGCTGTTGACAGGCGTTGCCTGGTGAAACGTTGTTGTGATGACTCGTGTAAGGAGGAGAAATGCGTACCATCACGTTTCCGACTTTGATAAAGGTCACGTTGTAGCCTATCGCGACTGCGGTTTATCGTATCGCGACATTGCTGCTCGCGTTGGTCGAGATCCAATGACTGTTGGCAGAATATGGAATCGGTGTGTTCAGGACGGTAATACGGAACGCTGTGCTGGATCCCAACGGCCTCGTATCACAAGCAGTCGAGATGACAGGCATCTTACCCGCATGGCTGTAACGGATCGTGCAGCCACGTATCGATCCCTGAGTCAACAGATGGGGACGTTTGCAAGACAACAATAATCTACACGAACAGTTCGACGACGTTTGGAGCAGCATTGATTATCAGCTCGGAGACCATGGCTGCGGTTACCCTTGATGGTGCATCACAGACAGAAGCGCCCGCGATGGTGTACTCAACGACGAACCTGGGTGCACGAATTGCAAAACGTCATTTTTTCGGATGACTCCAGGTCCTGTTTACAGCATCATGATGGTCGCATCCGTGTTTGGCGAGATGGCGGTGAACGCACATTGGAAGCGTGTATTCGTCATCGCCATACTGGTGTATCGCCCCGCGTGATGGTATGGGGTGTCATTAGTTACACGTCTCGGTCACCTCTTGTTCACATTGACGATACTTTGAACAGTGGACGTTACATTTCAGATGTGTTACGACCCGTGGCTCTACCTTTCATTCGATCGCTGCGAAACCCTACATTGCAGCAGGATAATGCACGACCGCATGTTGCAAATCCTGTAAGGACCTTTCTGGATACATAAATGTTCGACTCCTGCCCTGGCGAGCAGTTTCTCCAAATCTCTCACCAACTGAAAACGTCTGGTCAATGGTGGCCGAGCAACTGGCTCGTCACAATACGCCAGTCACTACTCTTGATGAACTGTGGTATCATGTTGAAGCTGCATGGGCAGCTGTAACTGTACACGCCATCCAAGCTCTGTTTGACTCAATGCTCAGGCGTATCAAGGCCTTTATTACGGCCAGAGGTGGTTGTTCCGGGTACTGATTTCTCAGGATCTATGCACCCAAATTGCGTGAAAATGTAATCCCATGTCAGTTGTAGAATAATATATTTGTCCAATAGATACCCGTTTGTCATCTGCATTTCTTCTTGGTGTAGCAATTTTAATGGCCAGTAGTGTAATTATCAACGTGTTTACAAGTTGAAGTACTAACATCGATCAGTGCTATCCAAATGGAGTTGTGCACTGCGACGGAAATTGGGTATGTGCAAGCAGATGGAAGCAGTAAACAACTGGAAAAGTTGTAGAGGACGAAATATCCGCATAGAAGACATCTGCAGCAGGCCATGTTTCCAAGTCTGTTCCAAAGATTGTATTAGTATTAGAATTGATATTGTAGTACAGCGACCGAGGACGACGAACAACTACGCAGACTCCCGACACTGATGATACAGTTCTTGCTCAAGTAGATGAGGCACCTGCAATCGTCATTCGATCGATTGTACGTGAAATAAATATTTCGTAGAGAACTGTGTGCCAAGTATTACGGGAAATGCAGCTCTGCCCCTACCATCCACAGAAAGTGCGTGATGTAACGCCTGCTGACTTCAGACCTCGTGTCATATTGTACCAACAGTTTTTGCAGCGCCTTATAGCCCATCCTCACTTTGCTGCGTATTTACTTTTCACAAATGAAGCGCAGCGCGGGATTAGCCGACAGGTCTCAGGCGCTGCAATCATAGACAGTGCGGCTGGCCCTGGCGGAGGTTCCAGTCCTCCC
The DNA here is from genome assembly GCF_023864345.2 of Schistocerca serialis cubense. NCBI lineage: Eukaryota > Metazoa > Arthropoda > Insecta > Orthoptera > Acrididae > Schistocerca > Schistocerca serialis. The sequence goes on from NC_064645.1 coordinate 74,820,108, forward strand.
TCGGGCATGGGTGTTTGTGTTTATCGTTAGGATGATTTAGGTTAAGTAGTGTGGGACTGATGACCTTAGCAGTTAAGTCCCATAGGATTTAACACGCATTTGAACAAATGAAACTTCTATCGCTAAACATTAATGCTAATTGTCGCAACACTCATGCTTTGGCCAATGAAAATCTCCACTCCAGATGTAAAGATCAATGAGCGCAGATTGTCAATGTGTCGACAGCCATAGTCAATGATTACGTATGATGTCCGTTTGTCCCTTCTCTCCACTTAAATGCATCAGTGTACACAAAATTTCTCAGAGATATATTAACCAGGCTCCTGAAACCTACCCCACCTGTTATGTGACAATGGATGTGCCACCAACATGATGGAGTCTCTCCTGACTTTGGACTGAGGGGTCCTGAAGGCCTGGACCAGACATTCCCTGAAAATTATATAGTCGGAGGAGGTCGTGTTTCGTGGCCAGCACGTTCACCTGATGTCACCCCTTATGACTTCTTCTTGTGGAGCCGTGTGAAACGTCGGCTGTAGGAGACGCGTGTTGAGACTGAACTGGATCGCGTCCCAAGAATATTCTCGCTGTCTGCAGAACTGTTGAAACGATATTTGGGATATTACAACGGGTACGTAAGGACTTTGTGCGATGATGACATGCCTGTGAAGTTTGTGCACGTAAATGGTAACCATTAATACTCAAAGATTTAGATCTCTATGATGTCAAGTTAGGGGCGCCCTTACGAGTCCATCAACAGGGAAAATTGTCTGAGTGCAGTTGGGAGTATTTATCAAGAATTCTCTACATCGTGGTCAGCGTTCGCAAGGTGGGGCCTTTAGTTTGAGAACTCCATGAGGCTAAGGCGGAATTTGACTATATTTTCGCTTATACTTGTTCAAAAAGATCCCTTACCTCAGATTGGTATATTTACCCTCTTCATCATTCCTGACAGTCTGTAAAATTTTCACGTAACCACAATGAGCAGTCAGAGACCGAATGCAATAGAACTGCCAATTAATGTACAAAAATTCGTTTCCAAACTAATCTGCTTCAGCACCAAACTGAATCGTCGACGGCGAGCACAGTTTGTTGCTCTCTGTTCAAGAAGCGCCTTTTAAACACCTTGTTAAGTATCAGACAAGTTTTATGTCCAGATTACGAGAAAATGCGCTCACAAGTGTTGTAAACTCAAAATACATTAAGTCCAAGAAGCTCAGAGGCCGCTGAGACTGGTGTTACGATTAATCAAGCAAAACTCCCAGTTGGTAAACGGGGCCCAAATTAGTTGGTTACTGTCGAGTTGCAATTTACAATTTCTTTTTTGATTACTTCAACCATTAAAAGTCATTTCTTTATCACTTGATGAGGAACAGAGCCAAAAAAGCTAGTAGGCATGCGTGCCTTTTCAAAACAATTTACTTAACAGTTAACGGCCAAGCCATTTTACTTAAAACCGACTTTCATAAAACATCTGATACCAAATCAAAATTTTCCAAGTAATGAAATTAAAAACTTTTCTTTACCGTTAATAGCCAAGCCATTTTATTTAAAACAGACTTTGATAAAGCATTTAATAACAAAATTAAAACTTTCCAAGTAATGAAACAAAAAACCACCAATTTGCATACAATTTCGCTACCGAACATGTAGGGAGGCAACTTCTTTTAAACTTTGGCACAACAAGATATTAAATTATAAGGGCTCGCAAACAGGGAGGCAGAACTTGCATTTTCGAAGGATGCCAAGTGGATTAAAACAATCAAAGTAAAGATACAGTTATTCACATTTTAGAATAACTAACAATTTTAGAGCAACGAAATTTTAAAAACCCACCAAGGAAAGGCAAACTTAACCTTTTCAAACAGTGGCCAAAAAACAGAGTAAAATACAACCATTTAACATTTTACAATAACTAACAACTTTAATACCATGTCCTCCCACCAAAATGTCCTGGGATAGAAATAATTAGCCGACTGGGTGTAAGGGCGGCCATAATTGTCTCCCGAAGGATGCTCAGGCTAGAAGAGGACTAACAGACCCACAACGCCTCACATTCAGCAATCACATCGACCCTACGCGAGGCCACGGGAGGAGGAGGAATCAAATCAGGAACCATAATCCCTGCCCAAAAATACACTTGCTCATAGGCAGTACTAATAAGAAGCCAAAAGATCACTGTCTATAATTACACCGGCGACAAGGACAAGAAATCCGAACGCAGGAGGCTACAAGGCAGAAAAAATGTAATCTAAAACAATAATCAGTGCCCAGAAATACACTTCCTACCGGGCAGTACTAATAAGAAGCGTAAAAGATCACTGTCTATAAATACACCGGCGACAGGGACAGGAAACACGAACGCAGGAGGCCACAAGGCAGAAAAGACGCTGGTTGCACAAACCAAAATTCTTCAAGTAACATCTAAACCTTCAACCAGCTTAACTTGCAGTTTATCAGAGAAACAGCAGGTGCACTCCGATGCAAAGGTTCCTCACACCCTACCGTGTACACGTCGCCAGCGTACTCAACTGGGCACAGTCAAGCAGCCAAGCGCTCTGTCACCGGAGCCCTCGTTTCCTCTGCACCCACGGCGGCGAAATACCACTCCTCAGGTTAGGCGAGTTACTAGTCCATCATTCCCGGATCCACACGGAAAATTTAAAGACATCCGTTGCCGCTCCCACCAAGTAGTGACTCGGAACCGCAGCCGTGGCCCCCGGGGTGCTCATAGCAAGAGCTTACAGCCCTTGTCTCGTCAACTCGTCCCACTCGTCTTGCACCGCCAGGATAGACCACGCGGCTTCTCGGAACAACAGCCAACTCTCCACCGCCACACCACGCCGCGGTCTCATCGGACCACATTCTATATTTCCCGATTTTAAAAACCGACCGACCGACTCGTCACCGCTAGGCAACTAACCGGCCATCCCCCAAAGATTTTACGCCCTTACACAAGGCTAACAGGAAGCAACGACTCGAAGATCGATAAGACAAGACACGCCGCCAGAGGGGAATCTCAACAGAATCGTACGCAGCATAACTATAAATATGAAAGAATCAGTTAACGATGGAAAGGAAGGACTCAGAACAATCTTTACAGCGCGATATATGTTGAGAGCCGACACACGGCTCAGCCGCATCAGAAGGTATCAGACGTGTCTTCTGTGGAGCAGGCTGACTTTGCGTAGTATCGTGCGTGTCTCCCGTCTCCCGGCGGCGGGGGCAGCCGCCGCCGGAATCCTAGGCCGGTGACGTCCTCCCCCGCCCTCTCCGCGCCGTCGCCGTCTGGCCCGCTGGAAGCTGGAAGCTGGGAGCTGTCCGTGGAGCGGGCAAAGCCGGGAAAGCCTTTAATCCTCAGCGAGTCCGGCGAGGTCCGGCGATGACCGCCAGACTTGCGGGGGCCCTCGTCCCTCCCTCCCCTCCTGCCGCAGCCGCGACCCGTCCGCAACGCCAAACTTGCCAGCTGCTACTCGCGTGGGCCCTCTGTCGCCCCCACAGCCTCTGCGTCATGTCCCGCGCTGTGACTGATCCCGGCTCCACAAGCGCGCGACACCGAGCACTTGTCTCCAGGCGCCAGGCTCAGCATCTCTAAACACTGTACACTCTGGCCGTCAGCAGAAGTTGGTACAAGAGGCGCCAAGATTCCAAACCAGCCATTTCTGATGTGACTCGGTAAGCATAAAAATTAACTATGATAGAAAGTATCAATATTGTATGTCAAACGATTTCTACACTGAACAGCCAAAGAAACTCGTATACCTGCCTAATGTCGTGTAGGACACACGCGAGCACGAAGAAGTGCCGCAACACGACGTGGCATGGACTCGACTAATGTCTGCTGGAGGGAACTGACACCATGAATCTTGCAGGACTCTCCATAAATCCGTAAGATAAAGAGGTGGTGGTGACCTCCTATGAACAGCACGTTGCAAGGCATCCCAGATATGCTCCGCAATGTTCATCTCTAGCGGCCAGCAGAAGTAGTTAAACTCAGAAGAGTATTTCTGGAGCCACTCTGTAGCAATTCCGGACGTGTGGGGTGTCGCATTGTCCTCCTGGAATTGCCAAAGTCCGCGGAATGCACAATGAACACGAATGGATGCAGGTGATGAGACAAGATGTTTATGTACGTCTCACCTGTCAGAGTCGTACCTAGATCTATGACGGGTCACATATAACTCCAACTGCACGCGCCCCACACCATTACAGAGCCTCCACCACCTTCAAATGCCTCCTGGTGACATCCGGGGTCCATGGATTGATGAGATTGTCTCCATACACGTACACGTCCATCCACTCGATACAATTTGAAACGAGAATCGCCCTATCAGCCAACATGTTTCCAGTCATCAGCAGTCCAATGACGATGTTGACAGGCCCAGGAGAGGCGTAAGCGTTTTTGTTGTGCAGTCTTCAACGGTACACGTGTGGGCCTTCAGCTCCGAAAGCCCATATCGATGATGTTTCGTTGAATGGTTCCCACGCTGACGCTTGTTGATATCCCAGCATTGAAATCTGCACCAATGTGCGGAAGGGTTGCATTTCTGTCACGCTGAACGAATCGCTTCAGTTCTAGTTGGCCCCGTTCTTCCAGAATATTTTTCCGGCCACAGCGATGTCAGAGATTTGATGTTCTACCGTGTTCCTGATATTCACGGTACACTCGTGAAATGGTGGTACGGGAAAACCCCCACTTCATCGTTACCTCGGAGATGCTGTGTCCCATCGCTCGAGCGCCCACTAACACCACGTTCAAACTCAGTTAAATCTTGATTACCTGCCATTGTAGCAACAGTAGCCGACCTAACAAGTGCGCCAGACACTTGTTGTATTGTATAGACATAGCCGACCGCGGCGCTGTATTGTGTTTGTTTACATGTATTTGTATTTGAGTACGCATGCCTATAACAGTTTCTTTGGCGCTTCAGTGTGGATTCCACTGATTACTAGTTTTAGGATAGATTATTTTGATATATAGTAGGAAATCATACTTCATTAACGTGCAGTGTACACCTTTTTGTATTGTATTTTCAGTATGAATATAGATGTCTCGTTTTTGATTTAACAGTGTGAAGTTACATCCCCCTTACGATTAAATACAGCATGTCCAACGACTTCGAAAATGAAGCTATAAACATTCACAAAATAAATTTTTGGTGTTACAGTGGACAGTGCTGTAACTGGAAGATAGTACACTTAAGAACACATGATGCTTCGTATTCGGTATTTCATTGCAGTGACCGATTTTAGAATGAAACTCGAGACTTCATAAAAAATGTCCATCACTTTCTACTTTTCTTTTGTTATTGCGGCTCTTGGGGTTCTCTTTGTGCATCGTTTGTTAGTATTGTGACTTCTACAGACTGAGGTGCTGTACAACACACTATGTGACCAGAAGTATCCGCACACCTGGCTGAAAATAACTTGCAAGTTCGTGGCGACCTCCATCGGTGATTCTGGAATTCAGTATGGTGTTGGCCCACCCTTAACCTTGATGACAGCTTCCACTTTCGCACGCATACGTTCATTCAGGTGCTGGAAGGTTTCTTGGGGAACGACAGCCCATTCTTCATGGAGTGCTGCATTCAGGAGAGGTATCGATGTCGGTCGGTTAGGCCTGGCACGAAGTCGGGGTTCCAGAACGTCCCAAAGGTGCTCTATGGGATTCAGTTCAGAACTCTGTACAGGCCAATCCATTACAGGGATGCTATTGTCGAGTAACTACTCCGCCACAGGCCGTGCATTGTGAACATGAGCTCGAAGTGTTGAAAGATGCGATCACCATCCCCGAATTGCTCGTGAACAGTGGGAAGCAAAAAGATGCTTAAAACATCAATGTAGGCCTGTGCTGTGATAGTGCCACGCAAAACAACAATGGATCCAAGCAGTTCCATGAAAACACGACCACACCATTACGCCATCGCCTCCGAGTTTTACTGTTGGCACTACACAAGCTGGCAGATGACGTTCACAGTGCATTCTCCATACCCACACCTTGCCATTGGATCACCACATTGTGTACCGTGATTCGTCATTCCACACAACGTTTTTCTACGGTTCAATCGTCCAATGTTTACGCTCCTTACATCAAACGAGGTGTCGTTTGGCATTTACCGGCTCTATGTGTCATTCGACCATGCAATCCAAGTTTTCTCACCTCCCGCCTAACTGTCATAGTACTGGCAGTGGATCCTGATTCAGTCTAGAATTCCTGTGTGATGGCCCGGATAGATGTCTGCCTATTACACACTACGACCTTCTTCAACTGTCGTCGGTCTCTGTCAGTCAACAGACGATGTCTGCCTGTGCTCTTTTGTGCTGTACGTGTCCCTTCACGTTTCCACTTCCCTATCACATCGGATACAGTGGACCTAGGGATGTTTAGGAGTGTGGAAATCTCACGTACAGACGTATGACACAAGTGACACCCAATCACCTGATCACGTTCGAAGACCGTGAGTTCCCCATTCTGCTCTCTCACGATGTCTAATGACTACTGAGGTCACTGATATGGAGTACCTGGCAGTAGGTGGCAGCGCAATGCACCTAATATGAAACAAATATGTTTTTGATGTTTTGGGGGGGTGTCCGGATACTTTTGATCACATAGTGTACACTGCGGGACATGAATAATGCACAGAAGATTGGAAATGGAAATTGGGGCTCTGGTAGAGAAAGGTCAGTTTGGCTATGTGAAAGGCAAAGGTATCAGACACGTAGTCCTGAGGTTGCTCTTGATATGGGAAGCAAGACACGAAAAACCAAGACACAGCATAGTTTTTTTTCGATGTGAAAAAAGCGTTCACCACAGCAAAATGTTGCAAGATGTTTGAAATTCTGAGAAAAATAGGAGTAAGCTGTAGGGAATGACAGGTGATATACATATTGTACAAGAACCAAGAGCCCGAGAACAAACTGCTCGGATTAGATAGGATATAAGGCAGGAATGTAGTCTTTCGCTCCTTATGTCCGATCTATACATCGAAGATGCAATGACGGAAATGAAAGAAAGTTGCGAGAATGGGATTAAAATTCAGGGTAAGAGGATATCAGTAACAGATTCGCTGATGACATTGCTGTCCTCAGTGGAACTGAACAAGAGTTACAGAACCTGTTAAATGGAGTGAACAGTATAATGAGTGAATAACATGAATTGAGAGTAATGTGGAAGAAGACAAAAGTAATGAGAAGTATGAAAAACTACAATAGCGAGAAACTTAGCATCAACGTCAGTGATCATGAAGTGGACCAAGTAAAAGAATTCTGCTACCTAGACAGCAAAATGTTCCACGACGGACAAAGCAAGGAGAACATAAAAAGCAGACTACTTCTGGATAATAGGTCATTCCTGGCCAAGAGAAATGTTAATATCAGACAAACGCCTTTATTTAATGAAGAAATATCTGGGAATGTGCGTTTTGAGCACATCATTGTATGTTTGTGAGACACGGACCGTGGAAACACCAGAAGAGATTAGGAGCATTTGTGATGTTGTGCTACAGAAAAATGTTGAAAGTTTGGTTGACTGACAAGGTAAGGGATGATAGGGTGCTCAGATTTATCAGCATAGGAAGGAACACATGGAAAACACTGACAAGGGACATGGGTTAAAACGCCATGAGATAACTTGCATGGTAATAAGAGGAGCGGTATACGGTAAAAACTATAGACGAAGACGGGGCCTACAATACACTTAGTAAATAATTCAGGACGTAGGCTGCGGTGCTGGGACGAAGAGGTTGGCACACGAGAGGAATTGGTCCCGGGCTGCATCAAACGAATCAGAAGACAGATGATTCTGTACTTATTAAAACTGTCTGGAAGACATTATTATTCCTCAGTTACGCATGTAAGTAGGCTGTTTATGTTTTCTTATTGGCAACGTTACGTAGCGGTCTGTATAAAAATCGCTGGCTGTGCTGTGTGCAGTCTGTGGCTAGTTTGCATTGTTGTCTGCCATTGTAGTGTTGGGCAGCGGCAGCTGGCTGTGAACAGCGCGTAGCGTTGCGCAGTTGGGGGTGAGCCGCCAGCAGTGGTGGATGTGGGGAGAGAGATGGCGGAGTTTTGTAATTTGTCATGAACTGCTATATATATTATGATGATATTAAGGTAAATACATTGTTTGTTCTCTATTAATATCTTTCATTTGCTAACTATCCCTATCAGTAGTTAGTGCCTTCCGTAGTTTGAATCTTTTATTTAGCTGGCAGTAGTGGCGCTCGCTGTATTCCAGTAGTTCGAGTAATGAAGATTTTTGTGAGGTAAGTGATTTGTGAAAGGTATAGTTTAATGTTAGTCAGGGCCATTCTTTTGCAGGGATCTTTGATAGTCAGATTGCGTTGCGCTAACAAAATATTGTGTGTCAGTTTTAAGCACAGTCGTGTAAAATTGTTCAAAAGGGGGCGTTTCATATGGCGACCCTTAGCCGAGGATACTTCACTGGAATCTTCTGATTTTTTGTTGTAGTTTGTGTAATTAGTGTAGCTATTGTTTATTGCCAGCCCGTAATTATAGAGAAAATTTCCTTTGTAGTTGTAGTTTTTCATTGTTGTACAGTAAAACAGTTGTGGCATGCATGTAGATTTGCAGCAAGTATTTCGCAGCTGCGCTAGCAATTAACTAGATATTATTTGCAGTGCTATGTTAATGTGTTCTCTTATTTTTGCTCTTCAAATTGTGCTTTTCTGTGTTATCGTGTGAAATATTGTGACAATAATGGCGTGTGAAAAACTAACACTAGGCTCCAAAGTAAACTGAGAAATAATAGTGACGACGAGCGTAGCTTATCAGCACCACTGTGTAATGAAGTAAGAGACATTCAAAGTAGTAATTTGGTAATAGTGCATAGGGAAATGGAGCGGGCGGCAAACAATGGCGTTGACAGTGAAACAGGTAGTGAACAGGGAAGCATTATCGTTCGATCGCTCGGCAACAGCTCGCCTCAGGAATCCGAAATGACAGGACACAATTTTGCAAATACTGTAGATTCAGGTTTTGCGTCCTCACCGTTTTCTCAAATGAGTCAAGACACATTTTCCGCTTGTCAAAATGTCAATGTTGCCGGTGCAAATTCACTGCCGAAAAGCACAGAGGAACATGTTTTAGACACCAGTGCATTGTTATTACTGAACGTGGCGTGAATAAGAGGACGCTATGTGCAAGAAGCATGAAGCGCCCTTTGAATGTATCCTGATAGCTAAAAGAGCCACGCGCACATTGAATAAGAAAGTGCTACTTGACACTGAAATCAATATAAAAGATAGGGTCGCCACCAACTCTAGCCACACGACAAAGAACAGGTAGCACTGAGTCGGAAAATTACTTAATTTATTAATAAGAAAAACTCACAAAGGAACATTCATTGTAAAGTCATTGATAAAGAATGGGATGTAGTTATTAATATGATCCAGGCATTCTTCCCGTGAATCAAATATTGAGTAAAGTAAATAGGGCGTGAACAACATGCGTAAGTGCAGCCGGCAGCAAGATTCGTGAAAACACGATCTATTCCAGAGCATTTGTTTCAGATAACAAAAGGGACACTAATCACTACACCTGTGCACATGGAAACGCTATAGGTGGGCCAACAAGGAAAACTACAAGGTAAATGGCGAACGTAACGGCGACGTAACATCGGTACACAAGATAAGATTGAAGGCAAAATTATTTATTCCTTAAAACATTGATGTAGTGCATCTATAGACTGCTGTTGCATGCTAACTATGTACAATTGCTTGTGAAATACTATACGTTTCATAACAGACTCGCGTGCCCACTCGGTCTGCGTAGACAATTTCTATGGACCGTGGCCAAATTTTAATCACATGAGACAAAGAAAATTCACAAATACACAAAAATTACCAAGATCCGGAAAAGATTAGAAGCATACACACACAGTTGTAGGCACATAAACATTCACACTGAACCGAGGGCACTTCAACGTATGCAACTCCTTTGTGCTGCGTTCCTCTCATGGATCAAAGTCAAGACTGCATTGGGAGTCAAACTGAAAGTCTACAAAAGCCTTGCATTCCCTGCTGCAACCCAGCAAGTAAATCTTTATAAGACGAAATTCGAGACCAAAAGCTAAAAGCTCCCCTCTCTATGTGACAACGCGCCACGCAGTCAGTCCAACTCACCCTTCTTCGACTGGAGCACAGCTGTGTACGCTTCCCGTACCGGCGGCAGACTGCCTCCCGCTTCTCCAGCCTCTTCCACACTCCGCGTGGACCGGAAAACCCCAGGATGCCATTTCCGCCACCAACCTAAAGCAGGTGGATTTCTCACAAGTAGCGGAAACCTCTTTGCCGACTTGACCACTACGAGAGTTGGCAATGAAAGGTGGCTACAGGACCCTTTCATCACCCCAAACGTCCCGGAGAAGACTGTGCCGCGAATTTTCTCGCCATGCTAGGAGATTCACCAACAGTCTTCGAAACAAACATACCCTAACGAGTAACAATTGCAACAGTAAACAGCAGCACAAAGGAGTTGATTAATCCCTTATATCCGAGTGAGCTTTATCTGACCTTAGTCAGTAATTCTGACCTCATGCGGTCCGCAAAGCAATCAGAACAAATTAAATTAAGCGTGATATACTACGCTAACATCATGTCATCTGACCTACTACGACCACAACCATGAGATATTATTTTAAAATTACTTTAACCAACTATCAAAAGTTAACATAGAGACATAGGTGAACAGGTACATAATATATATAAATATATAAACAAATACAATGATGCAAAATCATTATCACGAACCAAAGCAGTATCATCTGGTGCTGACATATATTAAAACATGCAAGTGAAAGTGCAAAATACAATATTCACAACAAATACAGTGATACAAAATCATTAATGAACCCAATGGTATGACAGCTGGTAAATAATCACCTATAGAAAATAAGACATGAGTACAAAAACACATCCAGAAATCAACTCGTTGACACGCTGTCATTTTTCAGTTTCGCCACATGATTGTTTCACTGGGTATTGTCTTTAGGTGCTGGGGTGGGCGTCTCTTCTAAAGGCGACTTGGAGGATAAGCTACTAGGGGACCACAACACTGAACTGGGAAGTTCGCAGCGGCGTTGATTGTAACGTCCGTTGTAACCCAGGTTGTTCATCCTAGACAGCACCCCGCGACGTTGCCTCGTGCCCGTTTCCGCCCTCTGCGTCCATACTGTGGGATGGTTCGGCGTTGCAGATTTGCAGGACATCGCCACTTGTGGGCCCTGCCTCATCATCGAGAAGGCGGCTTGGCGGTCGTCGTCCGTGTGTTGTGGAGGAATGTGTTTTACCGACACACGCCCCCGTCTCCTGTCGTGTCAATGGAGAGACACGCGCTCTTCTGCGTCGCATCGAGGTCGACGTAAACTCGTGCGGGTGTCGGGCTTGAGACCCGCTTATCACCTCTTTGCACCGTCTCAGCTGATGCGTCAGTGGTGGGACCCGCGTCCCTCCAGGCAGTGGGCGTTACCTCACCGCAGCAGCCGTCTGGACTAGCGGCGCTCAGGGATCGGCGGCCTCGCCTGGTGTGCGTCATACTTTCCCTTTCGCTTGTCAGATGACTAGCGCATGGGGTGGAGCGCCGGCCATCAGCTGGCGCCGCCGTGGTGACACGCCTGCGGGCTCCGGTGTGAGCCTGCGCCTGGGGGAAGACCAGCATCCCCTCCCCTCTGACGGGGAAACAGCTGTGACCGCTCGCCGCATCACTGCTTCGCCGTTGATACCAGGGTTCGGCAACGCCTGCCGGTGGACCAAGCCCTGTGCTTTCTGATGCGGAGGCTCCCTAGGCGGCCTTGCACCCACTTAAGAACTGCGCTCACAGGGATCGTTACAAAATATCATGTGTACAGATTACCACAAAATCTTCGAAGTTTCTCACTCCTGATCAATACATGGAATAGTGCCCAAAATTAACTTGACAAAAAGGGCCTTCTTAACATTACTAATAAAAAAAACAACGAAGAAAATTAAATAACCAATATTCAAACAAACAAAAAATCCTTTTTATAAAATATAGTTCCAGCATTACATCTGCTGTCAATCATTCAGGGTAGATCTTGTACAAGGTTTGGTCAGGATTTGGATAGGATTTGGCGCCGCTGCTAGCTACAGACACAAAACTCTACCTGCTCCTAACTACGCTCTCACACACAATCTACACAGCTCGTACTAGTCACCATCACCATATAGCCCGACTACAATTCCCACATATAAACAAAATATTCCTTTCAACACCAATACCCATATCGTTGTTCGTTGACTGTTCCTCCAAGGTTTGCAGAACATGTTTGCTGATCTGTGAAAAATTTCCGAGACTTCTTATCTGTGGACATTGTATAATTAAAGTTATGATTAATGAGACACAGAAGGTTCATTCAAGTCACATCTGGAATGGTAAACGTTTCAACATCTATTCATCAGACTAATGCAAAAGGTCAGTGGGTATAAAAATGAAAATAAAAATCATCCTATCCTATTAGCAAACACATAAACACTTCGTCCTATAAGTACATAAAAAAATACTGTCAAAAGAAATCCATTGTCCAGGGCCATGAGTACCCAACTTACTGCTATCATAAGATACTCATAATGATTACACACTTACTCACCACATGTCCCCAGGGGTCCTCACCTACCGTCATGTTATTTTAGCTTGGAGGTAGTCGCATTGATTCTCTATTAAATATCAAGCTGCTTGAGTTTATAAGCTCTTTCCATATACATCTTCTGGGGTTTCACACCCTGGTGTCCTCAACCGTACCTAGTAGTATGTGACGGCAAGTTACACTTTCCAAATATCTTATAAGATGGCAACTCTGAAAATCAAACACTATTAATCTCCCTTCATACACAAGTCCTTCACCTACAAGTCACCAAGTTGCTTCATTAACATCGCAGTATATTTGAAAAATCTCACTGAATCATGCTCACCTAAGGGGAATAAGAACACTAAAACCGTAATTTATCATCAAGAATTACCTTGCGACCATTGACTCGCCACGCCAACACACCCGATACCTTTTTAGTCATCAAAGAACGAAAGCCATCTTACTGTAATAGGAAACACTTCATATGAGCCTCATGATCATTCACATTCAGACGTTTTGAAGCTGCACAACACTACTCCTTTCTGCTGAGAAGAAGAAATAACTACACACATATTGGGGGACCCTTTACAATTCATAGAAAATATAAACTTTAATTTCAATCACACCAGAGTGAATCAAAACATTGGAAAATATACACTGTAATTTTACGAAACAGAGGCGACGGGGTTTACCGCGGGCACACCAATACTGTGGCCCTCCCTCAACAAATCTTCCCTAATATCGTCTTCCTTTATTCAAATGCACATCAATATCATCAATAGCACCGGTCCTCATTAAGTTTGACGCCAACCGAGCCAGCCCTCAGTCATTGATCCCTTTGATTAGAGGCATTTGTCGGATTGTGCCGTGGGTCTGCGGGACGAATTTCAACACCCACTGGCGGACCACCCGTACTGTTTACGGCACCCCTGTTGTTGCTTGTTCGATAATTATTTTGTGGTCGATCACGACTACCGTTCCTAGGTCCACTATAATTGCGCCTAAATCTCTGCTCATTACCATATCTTCTAAACTCCCGGGGGTGTCTTTGATTTACTCTCGGCGAATGATGACGATTGGCATCGTTCGTTCTGCCCGCGTTCCGTGAGGAGTCGCGACGCTGCCAACGCTCGCGCGCCCTGTAACTCTGAGGCGACCCGTTACGTCTGGAGTGCCACCTGTCTCTACGGCTTCGGCTTCGCTCGCGCGGCCGCTGCTCGTAGGCGCTCTGACCGTAATTCTGCGTGGTGCCATTCGCATCGCACTCAAGCTCTAAAAGGAAATTGCGAAACCCCTCTACGTCATCCTTACATCGCCCTGCAAGGATAACGTGCCGCAACTGCATTGGAAACTTTCCCAGGCAAATACGAATAATTTCCGCAGGTCCATAAGGATCGTCAAGATGTTCATTCGCCTGCAGTATGTGCTCGAACATCTGCACAGGGCTGGAGAATTTTGACCTGTTTAACTCTGGTAGCATAATGAGTCCGTGTTTCACACGACTTTGCGCTGCCACTGACCAATAGATCGACAGGAAGTGTTGTCGAAACTCCCCAACAGTGTAGCAATTGCGTGCAATTGACCTCATCCGCGCCGCTGGCTCACCTTCGAGGTAGCCGCACATATACTCTATCTTGTGTGCACTGGGCCACGTAGGAGGAAGGGAGAACTCGAACTGCTGTAACCAGGCTTGCGGGTGAATCCCCGTAGTCAAGTTACGGAAGACTTCAAACTTCCTCACCGTCAGAAAATGTTTAAAGTCAAATTCGTGAGTTTCCCTTGGCGAACGTTCCTGAGGGTATCCGCGCCGTTCCCACCTGGTACGAGATCCGTCATCATGACGATGATCAAATTCGCCATCGTTCCCGGAATCATCGTCGGAATAATGGCCCTTTCGTTCATTCCTTTCAACTTCATGGGCCTTTAACTGTTTTAGGTGAAGTTCTAAACGGGCAATGCGCTCACATATTCCCTCGGTAACCCCTCTTTGTTGTATTTTTATTTCACACTGTCCACGCGGACATTTCGTTATCGACCGTATTTCGTCTGCACCCGCTGATGACGAGGTAATCGTTTCCCTATTATTGTCAGACTTACGCGCCACTGCGTCTGAGATCCTGGCTATTTCTTCTCGCATCTCTCGGTGGGCCGTGTCTTGTTTTGTTTGCGTAAGCCCCTGCTCTCGCTCGAGAGCTATTATCGCCTGGCTGAGGGTTTCTACCTGCGCGCTAAGGTGGACCGGGCACTTAACCGCAGTGTCCTCTATTCGGGACACAAGAGCCACGTGGTCACTCTGGCATTGTTCTGCTAACGCGCGGAGATCCCTGGCGGAATTTTGTCCTACTCCGGACTCAAGAGCCGCTTGTTCACTCTGGCATTGTTCTGCTAGTATACGTATATTCCCAGCGAACCTTTCTTCTTGCTCCATCACCTGCTTGCTAATGACTAGCTGCCCCTCTTCTAAGGCGGAGATGCGTTGGTCAATGATCGCCAGTTTCTCCCCAACACCCTGTACTATTTCACTAGTCAATCTTTTATTCGCTTCCTCGATATGCCTCCTATTTTCTTCTGCTTGTTTTTTATTCACTTCCTCGATATGTCTCCTATTACTGTCTAGTAATTGTCGTAGCATAGCCTGTAATGAATTTGCATCTATCGAATGATTCGAAATCACTACGGCGGGCTCAGGATGGACAACACTTGTACTTGTGTTTTCCGCGTTTCGTTCCTGGTCGGACTCGACGATTTGACCTCGTCCTTGTTCAGGGTTATTGTCTGGCAGGTTTTTCCGATCGCGGCTCCCTGAACAGCTACGCGTCTCCATCATAAGGATAGTTACTCTGTGCTCCAAAATACAACAAGAATAATGCCAAAGTCTCCTAATGGACTCACAGTCCCCACAAAGCACCCAAGATTTACTATTTGACACCGATACACGCAACAGGACAAGAGTCAACCCACACTTGTAACACAATTGAATACTAAATCACAATATCTATACAGTAATCCATATACAAGATAAAACATGTAAGAAAATGCACACCTATATCATAAATTCACGGAAATTCTGTATCACAGAAAGACAATATACCAATTAGCACATCCAACCGAAAATAACTAATCCTCACTGCGCATCAGAACATCTCTGGTTTACCGAAATCCGTGAGCAGGGTAAGCTATGTGTAAGTGGCGTGAATAAAAGGACGCTATGTGCAAGAAGCATGAAGCGCCCTTTGAATGTATCCTGATAGCTAAAAGAGCCACGCGCACATTGAATAAGAAAGTGCTACTTGACACTGAAATCAATATAAAAGATAGGGTCGCCACCAACTCTAGCCACATGACAAAGAACAGGTAGCACTGAGTCGGAAAATTACTTAATTTATTAATAAGAAAAACTCACAAAGGAACATTCATTGTAAAGTCATTGATAAAGAATGGGATGTAGTTATTAATATGATCCAGGCATTCTTCCCGTGAATCAAATATTGAGTAAAGTAAATAGGGCGTGAACAACATGCGTAAGTGCAGCCGGCAGCAAGATTCGTGAAAACACGATCTATTCCAGAGCATTTGTTTCAGATAACAAAAGGGACACTAATCACTACACCTGTGCACATGGAAACGCTATAGGTGGGCCAACAAGGAAAACTACAAGGTAAATGGCGAACGTAACGGCGACGTAACATCGGTACACAAGATAAGATTGAAGGCAAAATTATTTATTCCTCAAAACATTGATGTAGTGTATCTATAGACTGCTGTTGCATGCTAACTATGTACAATTGCTTGCGAAATACTATACGTTTCATAACAGACTCGCGTGCCCACTCGGTCTGCGTAGACAATTTCTATGGACCGTGGCCAAATTTTAATCACATGAGACAAAGAAAATTCACAAATACACAAAAATTACCAAGATCCGGAAAAGATTAGAAGCATACACACACAGTTGTAGGCACATAAACATTCACACTGAACCGAGGGCACTTCAACGTATGCAACTCCTTTGTGCTGCGTTCCTCTCACGGATCAAAGTCAAGACTGCATTGGGAGTCAAACTGAAAGTCTACAAAAGCCTTGCATTCCCTGCTGCAACCCAGCAAGTAAATCTTTATAAGACGAAATTCGAGACCAAAAGCTAAAAGCTCCCCTCTCTATGTGACAACGCGCCACGCGGTCAGTCCAACTCACCCTTCTTCGACTGGAGCTCAGCTGTGTACGCTTCCCGTACCGGCGGCAGACTGCCTCCCGCTTCTCCAGCCTCTTCCACGCTCCGCGTGGACCGGAAAACCCCAGGATGCCATTTCCGCCACCAACCTAAAGCAGTTGGATATCTCACAAGTAGCGGATACCTCTTTGCCGACTTGACCACTACGAGAGTTGGCAATGAAAGGTGGCTACAGGACCCTTTCATTACAGTTAATGCAAGAAATGGGACAAAAGCTACAAAAGTTAGACACAACACTTGAACAAAATCAGAAACAAATGGGACAAAATCTTCAAAAGGTAGACACGATGGAACAAAATCAGAGACAAACACAGCAACAGCTTCAAAAGTTAGACTCATTGGAACAATCTCTTGAACAATCACGTGAAGACTTAACTACTGAGTTACGTAATATCGAATCGAAATGTCAAAAAGTCTGTAATGACGTAAAAACACAAATTTGTGAGCATTTACAACCTATTTTTTCGCGGCACGAATATTCGTTACAGAATCACGAAGCAGCCATAAAAGAACTGCAAACTATTGTTCATGAAAATCATGAGACCTTGCAAGCTAAATTTGACTCAGTTGCATCTACCGATTCGGTTACGCAACTTGCAAAAACTCAGGAAAACTTAAAGGACACAGTAGATTCTCTGAAAATTGGTTCAGAAAAACACACTGAGGAAATAATTTCACTATCGGATAAAGTAGCCGAACTTTCGGATCAGTTCACTAACTTATCTGCAAAGGTAGATGATGATCTGAATGACACAAGACCTGTAGCCATCACTGACACAGAAGAGTATGAACAAATTAAGTAATTCAAACAAAATCAGAATCAAATTAATACGCAATACAAAAGAGAAATCCGGGAAGTACAAGATCAGTTGGCACAAGTAATACAAAAATTTCATATTTCAGAGGACACTCGCGCTCCAACACGGGACGAGGAACTTAGAAATACGGAAAAGCCACAAAATAATAAGACAGGGCATTTCGGAAATTATGGAAGAAATTGGCAAGGTGCACCGAATTTTGAAATGGAACCGCCGAAACGACGTAACAATGACCGATATGCGACTCGCCGACATGATGATTTTGACTATAAGCTGTTCATTACTACACGTAAATTCAAAACGTTTAAGAATTCTGGCAACGACATTCATCCACAAGCGTGGCTCCATCAATTCTCTCATTGTTTTCCTCCCAACTGGTCATTAGAGCACAGATTAGAATTTATGTGTGGCTACTTGGAGAATGAACCAGCTGTAAGAATGCGATCGGTCATTCACGATTGTCACAGTGAAGGAGAATTTTACCATGCCTTCCTCTCAGAATATTGGTCTCAAGCCACACAAGACCGAGTAAAACATAGCATTATGATGATGAAACACTTTGAACAATCTGAATTTTCCAGTATAGTGAAATATTTTGAAGACATGTTGTATAAGAATCAGTACCTGTCAAACCCATACAGCCCCTCAGAACTCATCCGTATTTGCTTACTCAAATTGCCTGAACATTTACGACATATTATTTTAGCAGGACATTGCAAAGACGACATTGAAGCTTTTCAGGGACTGTTACAAGAATTAGAAATTGACACAGACAGTCGCGGGATGCGAAAACAGGAAAACAATCACTACAGGTCACATCCGTCACAATTCCGTGACGACAGGAATAATAACTGGACACGACAAGACTATTCTCACAACACAAATCGTGACCAAAACAGACACCATCCGTATGACAACCGTTGGCAGAATAATAGTTACAGAGAAAGATCGCTTTTCCATAGTAATGAATGTGACAGAGACAACCATAGACACAGGCAATATGGGAACCAAAATACTTATTATCAATGGAAGCAGAATAACTTCAGACGCAACGGTACACCACATAGTTACTATTCTGGGAGAAATTCTCCACCACATGACCGACAAACAAGAAACTATGTAAACTACCGACAAAACGACAGACCCGAATTCCATCAGAACTGGCGAGCTTCAAACAGGGCAGGGCCTTCTCGTCAAGGTGAATTTGGAGAAGTTAGGTCTCCTAATCCCTATAACGACGCGCGCCAACAACGGAACAGACAATGACTCGCACCGCAGGCAGCAGCGTGCGCCGGCTGGCTCAGAGAAAAATAACATAGACGCTAACCTTGAGAAAAATTCCAGTTTTCTTTACCGACGTATACCACATGAAAATTGTGTCGAAGTTGAATCACTGCGTACTAGGTAGAGTAAAGGTTTACACCACATTTCACATGTAAAACCGTTTATTGAAAGATAATCTGCTTTTTAACTTTGTCTGTGCCATATAACTTTTCACTTTACATTACTAGTACGCTTTGTCAGACTTAAGAAACTGTTAACACGCAACAATGTTTGAAGTTAAATACCCAATCAAGAACCAAGAGAACTTATTTAAACAGAAATTACGAATGCATTGTTATAGTGAACAGACGTCACAGTGTTATTGTGTGTGTACATTCTTGCTTGTTAGTTGCACGATTAAGTAACGACTATAAGGCTTCCATACTTAGAACATTTACCAGTACTGCTAATGAGATTTTAATGCAACATTTTGGTTTACTTGAAAATACATTGTGGATTTAAAGTACTTTCTGTGAGATACCAGATGACACAGTGGTTAGTTTATGTGACAGCTACACGATTTTATCACGACGCTACTAATGAGTGACAATTTACAATGTTGCTTTTGCAGTGTTTCTGTTTTATATCTGCACAGTTTTCTGAATTCTTCTGGAAAGTAAAACATGTTTTAGTAGTAACTTTTGTGGTATAGCTACAATGAGACAGCCTTTTCCGTAGCACAACAATACGTTACAGCACAGTAATTTCTTCATCACAACAATAAGCGTAATAACTAAGATATCTATACGCAAAGCATTTCACTTTTGTTGATCATGAGGTAAGTACATTGACTTCAGCAGAACTTAGGTTTCGGAGGACAATAACTACGACACTTCTACAGAGATTATCTTACAACAAGAGCACAATTTAGCGCTACAGGACACGTATTTGAGTGATTAATTTTGTACTTAAAACATTTATTTTTTAAAGATATTTGAAGTACAATAATACAAAGGTTTTCCGTAATACATTTCATTCCACTGTTGTAATCTGTAACACCTGAGGGTATAATTACATTAATCCTCAGGGGGGCACACGCCTACTTTGTGTACCATGTGTTTGGCAAGCACAAGGAGCCCTAGCTAATATGGTATTTGCTTATACAACTTTACACATCGGTACCATATTTCTCTAACACACAAATTACACAGCTATCTGACCATTTAACTGAGAGATAAACATTTTTTTTACTACGTCAGTGACACATGTTTATGCAATTACAGAGTTGGATTACTTCACACTTACGAAATTGTATTTTTGTCTGTACTTCGTGAATTGTTCATATTTTTTCGGAACCATTGTGATACTATAAGAGCTTTGAATGATGTATTTGGTAAGGGAGCATGATTTTAAAGTACGTTTGAGGTAGACGACACTCTTGAAATGAGCAGAGAATTTTTTTTAGGTTTTGACATTATTGCAAAAAGCTACGACGTTTTTGAGATTTGACTGAGGTGTTATGATGTTATTATTATGACGACGATGTGTATTATGCTGTTGCGGTATGTTTATGATCAGTAAGCTGATGCTATATGAGTTATTTGATTATGCTACATATCTGTAATGACGAAATATTGAAGAAGTGTCGACGAATAAGGTAAGGAATAATGAGTAGTGGTTAGGGACTCTGGTTTGTGAAAGAGGTTGTTGGAAACCAAGAATCGTACTTTAAGAGTTATGAAATGTGTGTATAAGCGTGAATGTATCACAATGCTGGCGAAAATTTTTTGGACGCTGTTATATTTATAGGATTTTGTTTCTACAGATTTGTAACCCAAATTCTTGACCTGTGAAATATTTTTATATGAGACTGTCACTGTAGCGGAAACTGGTGTCATAAATATTTCGGTAAGAAAGTTAAATGACTACCTGCACGTAATGCATCGTGGGCACCCAGCTGGGCGACAGTCGCCTGAAAAAAAAAAAAAAGGCCATTATCTTGTGCCTTTCAGAGGTACAGGTGGAGAAAAAAAAGGGAGGCCATAATCCTCGCTATTGACATTCCTTTGTAGAAAGCATCACAAATAAGACACGCTCATAACTTGGAAACATTCTTACATCTGCACACCTGATTATGACAAGCGTCTTTCTACGAGAGTTGAGAGAATTTCTACTAACTTATGAAATGTCACATGACTATAGAATGATATTTTTATGCTTTGCTTTTCATAGTTGCTTATTTCATTTGATATCTAGTTTCCAGCTGTGTTGCAGCATTGCTTTTATAAAACAAAATGTATTTGCTAATGTGAACACTTTCTGTCGACAGATCTATTAAATAATAATTTTGTAATCCACATTCTTGAAAAAAAGGAGCACTTGGAAAGGAAAGAACAATAAGAAGGGACTAGTAACAGTAACTGTACACATCATTTTCTTTTCAAGTACATGGTAATATTTTTTTTACAATAAGTTGTTGTGGTACACCACTTTAATTACATAGTCATTAAGATGTGAATATACATTTCCCTTGTTCATTGTCGTCTTTAGTGTACTATTTTTTCTGCTTGAGCTATGTCATGTTTAGGTATTTCATTTTCTGCTGCTGTTTGCCAGGCATAGTGCTACTGAATTTTAATTTGTGTTACTCTGCTAAGCCAGTTTACTACTGATTTATTTTTCTTGATTGCTGCTCATTGCATTATATTAGTTGTAATTTATGCTGCTTGCTTTGCCTTTTGTATTTTTTATCATTGCTGTTTGTGTTAATTGTTTTGTGCTGCTGCATTGCCTCGTTCCTTAGTTTAGTATCTGAGCTCAGTAGATTTAAGTTAGCTTAAGAGGGGGTAGCCTATAAGAGAATGAGTTACGATGAATTTGAAGAAATGCACTGAGAGGTTATACGAGAAACGTACAGAAGGCAGGTATAGATAGGACTTTTTGGAAATAATGAAGAACGAAGGGAGATCTCTGAGAAGTAAAGAAAGTTTTGTTTGCAAAATACTGCAGTAAAACAAACCCTGTCCTTTCCTTTTATGTCATCCCTCTATATGTTTGTGTACTCTTGTATATTTATGTTCTTCCTGTCTTTATATGTTTACCTCATAAGACATATGTTGTAGAATTTTTCTCATACTCAGCTACATGAACTATGATGAGGAATACTGTTATCCTCAAATATAATTTGCATTAATAATATGTTATTTACTTTGTAAAGATGTTAGACATTATTAATTCTGTTCTGTTTTAATGCTCATGTGTGAAGTTGATGTTTCAAAAGTTATTCTGATCTTTTATGTATTTACTTATGTCATGATTCCCGTAACACTGATGTATATGTTTATTTCTATTCTTTTGTCAAGCCCCTATTACTACAAATGTTTTCTGTATTATTATGTTTTAATGATGTGTTTTGTACCTTTGTTATTGTGTTCTTATGTTATAAAATTGTACTTGACACCAGTTCATCAAATTAAGTAACTTGTAAGTTCCATTTCACTGCACACGTTTCTGTTGGTCATAGTATATGGACAATATGTGAGAAGTAGGGACTGTTAGTGTTTTCACGGGTGTTAATAATTCAGCAAGGGACTGGATAACAGCATTGCTGGTTCTAAGGACAATTCCAAACACTTTGTGAGTGCACAAGTGGTGGTTATGGACTTGCTATATTATCTGCAAGACTCTTCGATGGTGATTGTGCACCTGCACAGTCGCAGCAGATGGCTGCTGGCCATCTCGACAAGGACTACAGTGGGTCTACACCTTTGATGATCCACCTACCATTATTTTTACAAGGACTACAGTGGGTCTACACCTTTGATGACTCACCATTATTTCTACAAGGACTGCAGTGGGTCTACTCTGTGATGACCTACCTACCATTATTCTTCAAAACGTCGAATGACTCTGCTGTGGGTTTGCTCTGTTGTGGCCCATTACCTGTCAGCATGTCAAGAGTCAGCACTGTCTTTCGGTTGGAAGGACAACACTAATTCTTCAAGGCTGCATGGAAATCCACTACTTCTGTGTGCATTGTCATTTACTGCTCAGACTTTTAGAAAAGAAACGGCAGTTTCACTGTTATGAACGATCAGGACTGACTTTATGGACTGTGAGAAAATTTTAACTTTTGACCAACATTGTATCAATAAGTGTGTGCATTTGATATCTTTTTTATTGTAATTATGAAAAATTTTATCAAATCATTATTGGCCACTGCCCAAAACAATTTGTAAAATTTTTTGTGGGGAGCATGGGGGCTATGTAAGTAGGCTGTTTATGTTTTCTTATTGGCAACGTTACGTAGCGGTCTGTATAAAAATCACTGGCTGTGCTGTGTGCAGTCTGTGGCTAGTTTGCATTGTTGTCTGCCATTGTAGTGTTGGGCAGCGGCAGCTGGATGTGAACAGCGCGTAGCGTTGCGCAGTTGGGGGTGAGCCGCCAGCGGTGTTGGATGTGGGGAGAGAGATGGCGGAGTTTTGTAATTTGTCATGAACTGCTATATATATTATGATGATATTAAGGTAAATACATTGTTTGTTCTCTATTAATATCTTTCATTTGCTAACTATCCCTATCAGTAGTTAGTGCCTTCCGTAGTTTGAATCTTTTATTTAGCTGGCAGTAGTGGCGCTCGCTGTATTGCAGTAGTTCGAGTAATGAAGATTTTTGTGAGGTAAGTGATTTGTGAAAGGTATAGTTTAATGTTAGTCAGGGCCATTCTTTTGCAGGGATCTTTGATAGTCAGATTGCGATGCGCTAAAAAATATTGTGTGTCAGTTTTAAGCACAGTCGTGTAAAATTGTTAAAAAGGGGACGTTTCACGCAGCTTTATGTTCAGTAGAATTCTGTATACTCGTATACTTAAAAGTAATTACATAACATGTGGACTGTTGTACCATGCTTCGTCAATCGAGCTCCATCTTGTACCTTCGCGTACAGAACGTAATGAACCGATTTTTTTTTTTTTTTTTTTAATATCTTAACAGTATCCATGTCTTGAAGGAGGAGATGGTGTTAGTTGGCAGTAGATTCTGTTTCAAACGGTTTTTGAACTTGTAACTGCTTTCTTTTTTTGTAACATAGGATAGTTTCAGTTAACCTTTCGCTATTCGAGCCAGTGTAACGGAAAACTATTTTCCGTTCGGCTTCGAGCGTTGACTGTGTACTGCAAGATTTGCGTCGATAATAGAGTTAGTCTCATGACTCGGGACTAGGCACCGCTACTGGGAAGGCGACAACGTGCAGTCAAGGTGGGCCTGGATAAAATGAGCTGAGTTATACTTTTAAAAAGCTATTTTATATAAAAAAAGAAAAAAGAAACAACAGCAATAGTGCTGCTCCTTTTTGCGAGTATCGTAACATTAAAGGAATACGGAGAGATTCTCTTTCCGCACCGGGCTTGAAGAACATGAGTAGGAAGTTCGAATTAACTGGCGGCTTCGGAATCGCTCCTGGGGGAGGCCAATGGCCAGCTACGCCGCCAAAAGTTGTTGAAGAAGTTACAGTTGCTATGGCTCAAAATTTTGGAAACAGTTTGCTGTCTTCAAGCAGTGCCCGAACTGTTTCGACTGGAGTAATCTCTAGTGTCTCTAGCGCGTCTCCGGGCTGTCGTGGATGCAGATCCAACGTTTGTAACATCGAACGTAAAAATGGTACAAAATTAACGTATTTTTGATGTTTTCATGTATCAAGGAAAATGTGGTTCTTACAGTGGTTTATTCGTTGTTTAACTTCCGCACGTCATTACAAATGCTTCCAAAATTTCATTCTCCTACGACAACTCGTTTTCCATGGGGGCCAACTTAAGTAGCGGTTGTTTATTTGTAAATTCCCTGTACTACGCCTTAATTTGATTTCACTTACAGATTGCGAGGTGCCGGGGTGGAGAAGAATTTGAACCTCTTTAATTCAGACGAATCTTGCGTGAGAACGAGACATGCAATAGACCCTCTCCTTATCTACCAGCTAATTAATTATGCGCAAAATGGTAATGGAAGGAAATGATGGTGGATCCAGCTAGTTGGTAAAATAAGGAGTGCACACTCACAATAATTTAATAAAAATCGTAGTCTACTCAAAAAAAGAGAACTTTCTCATAATAAACAACAGGAAATGAGATACTGCCTATATCTAGGAAATGATATGAGGATTACATATCACAATAAGATTTAGTATATAACAGAACATAAATACACATGATTGTCGGCGCACACAGTAGGTTAAAGGATAGGGTATACTGAAATATCAGAGTTGGCTCGAGAACAAAGTGCTCCTACTCTCTGTGATGCAATTGACTGACGATAATGACTGGAGGTCCTAAAGAATCGAATATTAATCTCCCGACTATTAGAGTATAGCAATTAGTAGTGAGATCAAATGGAATCACATGGAGAAAAAAGCAAGGTGGACTTGTAGCAAAGACAGCGCTCATGCTGCTGAGGGATTCAGTATAAAATTGATAAGGTTCTACAATGCTGGAGCCGCAAAATACTGTACCAGTACTGAAACCTGCAGCACGTCGTCCTTAGGCAGCATCCTGATGATGTAGGCGCCGACTTCTGCCGACTTCTGCCGTGCAACAACTGGCCGCGAAGGCTGTCCGAGAATTCTAAGTTCTTCCAAAAACGAGCGACGAAGTCCGAAGACCGTCCAACTCGGAGGAAGATCAGATCCCGAAACCCTCTGACCGCCCAAGGCAAGAGTGAAGCCAACATTGCTCTACTCCCTACTCACGTCGGAAAAACGCGAATCAGCATACAGTTCTGATTCCAAAATTCCTTCACACTGTCTCATAACATCATTCGCGCCAATAGCGACCATTCCCTCCAATTTCGAGCAGGGCTTTATGACGTCAACTAGCCTCAGTTTAAGTTGACCAATTATGCCACTGCTATTCAACTGAGGGCACTGAACTTGCCGTTTGACCGGCTACGAAAACAACTTGCCTAGACCACCACCCATCTGGTGCCAGACAGTCGCACTCAGCAGCGCACGGTCCACAAGTTTTTCCGAATCAAGAGGACAATGCAGTCAGTCGGTGACAGGAATCTTCCTTCCAGACGCATTGGAATCGTAAACACATAAACTGGGGTGAAATCCAGACCTCTCGCAGGTCGTTTCGCCCTGCATACAATAGACGAAACTCGACCGACGTCAGACGTCCCGCCAGGCGCTTAAGCCTATTGTACGAACCCCTCAGAATTCAGGGAAGTGCAGCCCCCAACCGGAAGCGCAGTGTGCCGCGTCCTCCCAGGGAAGTAAAACTACATGTTTAGGAATCGAGTGAAAAGTATTTTTTGAGCTGTCAGTACAAATACTCTCATTACAACAACCTTATTTGGTCTGTTACTTCTGTGCAATGACATACAACATAATAAAATTGATGAAAATGAGAGGAGACATGCAAAAGAGGGCATGGAACGGCTCATTACTCCGCAGTCACTTTAGAAAATTTTTGGTATTGGTTGACTCAATTGACAAGTGCAGTGTATCAATCACTCAAAAGGAATTGGTCCAAACAGTTTCCAAAATGTCACAAGAAATTGGCAGATTAAATTGGAAATTGATGATAAAATGAAAGATGGAATTTTTCTTATGACTTTGCCAACATCTTACTCACATTGACGAATAAGTCACACGCAACACAGATTCACCCGTAGGGAGCCCACTATCATTGAAGGACATACTCGCACAGTCATACAAATGTTGGACACATGCTAGAAGGCCAAGTTCGAAGCTGCAGTAAAATGTTGACCTAACGGACCTGCAAGCTTCTCATTAAGGTAACACTTAAGAAATGGCTACTGGCGCCCAACTCAAACACACACATACTTCTGCATGAAGCCAAAAAGACAAACAATATTTCTATGCTTCATGGTTGAAACATTTAACCACACTCACGCCGTTTCTCTGAAGAGAAAGGATGATAATTTTCCACTGTGATTGACTGACTGATGATCCATTCACCATTAAGCAGAATTGTAACCACAGATATCCCACTCACATACACAAACAAAAGTACTCTTGTGTAGCTGTAGCGTATTATTGTGTTTAATATTTTGTAACTATTGACACATACACAAGAAATTTGTGCACATAGTGACAATTGACAGGCATCAACATAAGTGAGATAGAGAGATATACTGTACATAAAAAAAAGGCAGAAATTTTGTAAGTATTGAAAGGGTACAGTACCGCCCGACATTTAAAATAGGTACAACATACTTCATTATTTTTGTCAGAACAACACATTTTTTTGTAAAATAACTCAATTTCAATTAATACAGCCAATCCGGATACCAGTGAGGGAAAGAATGACAATTTATTTATTTAATTGATGACATGTGCACTCCCACAAAGTAAATCCCTACATCCAGTTTGGTGAGATCTCTGAAATGAATGAATGTATGGTCGTCTGCTAACCGCAGATAGTGAATGTGAATATATGATCATCTTTGAGATAATCCTTTGGCCACCTTTGGTGGGACCAAAGAGATGAAATTTACCTGAGCTTTGAGCGCCTGAAATGTGGCTGACCAATACGGTAGCAAGGTGATCCCCCACTTTGACAAAGGTGTGAGAGGACCTGGAGAATGGCCATGTTTCAGCACTCTGCCGCTGGATCTTGTGCTGTCAAGACCTGTTTTAGTTGTGCTCCATAAACACAAAAGAGTGGAACATGGTATGCATGTGGAATATTTAAGAGTAGTTTGAAATAATAATTTCTCTATTTCAGGAACTTTTGTGGGGAGAATTAAATGTCAAGCAGGTAATATTAATGGGACTGTAGTAATCTTCGAAAGTGACCAACGGTCACAATGAAACCACGTGTAGCAATAAGTTGAAATACTTCCGTGTGCTTAAGTTAAGCTGAATTACTAGCGTGTGTACAATAAGTTGAAATATTTAAGAAATAGCGTGTGTACCATAAGTTGAAATATTTAAGAAATGGCGTGTGCAGGACTTGAAATTAGAGACGAGTACTTCCATGTGGTGAGTACTGTGTGAGTCTCAAACTGTGTACGAGACAAAAGATGAAGAGAAGTACTCGTCCATGGTATCAGTTGAGGACTCGCGTGTGTGATGAATACGTTCTTAATATTACTTTGCGTGATATGATTCCGTGTGACGCTAGATTCAAACTCTGAGAGAGAAGCAAGGTGAGTCGGCCGTCTATCCAGCAACGCCACTTGGCTTGCATTGCACAGGAAGACGTGCATATATCTCCAGAGTTCATAGTAGGAAAGTAGAATTACGAAGTGGGGCAGTGTCGTGTGAAACTGGGATAAATATTAATTGAAGTGGGAAAGCTGAAAGTGATAGTGTTGTGACTATTTAGTGTTTTGTATTCCATGTCGTAGTGTGGTGTATGTCATGTAATTTGGGTATGTATGGTTTGCATGGGAGAGTAGGAAGGTAGTTTCAAAAGATTTGTGGGTTATGCCCGTTCCTTCGGTACCGCTCGGTCTGGAGGATAGTTTCATGATGATGATTGTGGGAGTCGAAGTGTGAGGTATAATAAAAGATCCACCATCCTATCCAGAAAGTGCACTGTATCGTTAAATAATTACGAGACCATAATATAGACATTCACCAATGTAAAGCCATGCCCACTAGGCGAAATTTCTCATGTGTTATTGTTGTAGATTATAGAATTTGTGTTTAGATTAGAGAATTTATCGGAATAAAAAAGATAGTGAAAAGAAAAAAATTGGTAGACTTTTCCTTCGAATTGTATGTTGTCATAATGTCTCGAATTTATAATGTGTGCGCCATTCATATTCAGTGCGGTGGCCACGTGTTGACAAAAGCCGTTAAATAAAAAAAGAAAGAAAATGTGGTATTGCCAGTGCGTAGTGAACAGTCAGAGTTCTCTAAATTACTGATAGTCAGATGCGTGTTTCCGTTGCGTATTAATCATATAGGAGGATAACTTGTAACTTAAGTGTGAGTAGTAGAGTTCATGTTACTCGATAAATAAGAATGAATCCACTCGCTTGGCAGACCACTCATCTTGCAGGCCTGACTGCTTGATGCCACAGTATGAGCAAGGCATGTGGGTGCCTCTCATAATTTCGACCCTGCCAGGATTCCATTTTTTGCCAGGATATTTTGCTCTTTGGGTTTGCTGTTAAGATTTTTTTTATGGAATATATTGTTATAGCGCTATGAAGTAAAATTTTTTCTGTTTGCAATTTCTTTCTGGATTGGTGAGGATCTTTTATATTTTTATGTAATTAATTGCTATATCGTCCAAGGCTGGAGTATCGTGGTATAATTTTTTTTGCGTAATGTCCGTAGTAACTAGGTCGCAGTCGAAAAGTGTAGCCACCACGGAGAATAGCGATTCTGGGGTGAACGTAGCAGTGCAGCAGGAAGTAGCTGTTGACCATGGGTTAATGAGCAAGTACGACAAACACTCGGAAGAGGCTGAATTGTTCAGTGGACCACGGCTAGGTGATCATTTATGCGGCGGGCTTTGTCCACAAACGCAGGCTTTTCCCGACGACGCAGGCGAGCTGGGACTAGGTCAGGTATGCAGTGAAAGTGCAGCTATCATTAGCGAAGCTACGGTTTCACAGGCGAACGAGGTGAGCGCGTCGAAAGTAGCAAATGACAGTGTGCTACTGCAGTTTTTACAGAGGATGGATAGAGATAATAAGGAGAGAGATACGGAGAATAAGGAAAGATTTGAAGCAACTAAGGAAAGACTGGAGGCAATGGATAAGGGAAATAATGAGGCAATGAGGAAGCTACTCTCAGTTATCGATGAGCGTCTGTCCGCAGTTAATAATCGGTTAGATGAGGGGGAGAAGAATCTGGGTGCGTTGAAGCAAGTATGTGACGCCGTGAAAGAAAAAACCAATAATTTGGAGGTACAGATAATTGCAATAGAGTGGGATATCACAGAATGTAGGGACATGTTGCCAGATGAGCGAATCAAAGAGGTAGTGGAGGACTTACTTGCAGATAAACAAGGGGCATTAGACAGCGTGGAAGCTCAAGTCACCCAGCAGGAAGCGGCGCTAAATAAATACAGGGATGAAGTTGCGGAGGTAGTGATCAGAATGAATACAATTAGTGCAGATGTAGAAAAGGTCAGTGTAAGAGGCGAGACAGGCTCTGACAGTACACAGCGAGAGGTTTATGCCGAGCAGGAAGAGATGCAATCACTATTACAGTTCAAAGAGGCGCAATTAGAAATAAATAGGAAACATAGGGAAGAGCTAGCACAGTTGCAATTAGCATGCAGTAGCGGTGGTGACACACCACCAGGTAGATTGCAGAGGGAGAGTGAGATAAATTGAAAAAAAGAAAATAGGCAGAAAGAAGAAGACGAACTCAGAGAGTTAGAAGAACGGTTGTGTCGGATAAAACAGGTGGCAAATCCAACTGGGTATAGCCCAAGGTCGGAAAACATAAATGCAGAAGAAGAATGTAGGAGGCACTTCGTGTCGGTACAAAAGTTCACTGGTTTTCCGGATCCTGATAATTACCAACATCCATGCCTGTGGCTGTCTCAATTTCAAGATTCATTACCTGCATCGTGGGGACCGCTCCTCAAAATGAAGTTTGTGTGCAACCATATGAGGGACGAGGATAGAGCGAAAACGCAGGAAGTTATTAAAGACTGTAGTAGCTACAAGATATTTTGCGACAAGTTTTTAAATGACTTCTGGCCGAAAAGTAAGCAGGACCAGGTTAAGCAAAGCATATTGATGATGCCAAATTGTAACGAAGGTAGTATAAGATATCCAGTGGCGTGCTATCAGGAAATGCTGAGACGAAATAGATATTTGGATGTGCCATACGAACCTGGGGAGCTCATTAGGATCTGTATAACGAAGTTGCCAGTGAGATTGCGCAGAGATATAGCGATAGCAGGCAGAGGCTTAGACGATTTTGCGTCATTTCAGCACTTATTACGGGAACTGGGTAATGAGAGGAACATCGTGAACGGAGACACGACTCATAGGTCAGACAGAGTCGAGGATAGGAACGGCAGAAACTATCAGAATGGCAGGAGAGCATGGAATCAGAGGAATGACGGGAATGGATGGTGGCGAGGAAATAGGGGGCAGAATTCATGGGAATATCGACCGTCAAACCGGGAAAATAGAAGATGGGACAGAGATGGAAGAAGAAGGGAAAATCAAAATGATGGGCGAAGAGAGGATAGGCAGTCATTGCGTTCACGACAGGACAATCATTGTCACAATTGAGACGATCAAGGGAAAACAATCGTGTGGGCTTCATCACATTTCTAACATCAAATTATGGAAAAGTTAAGGATAGATCGAAAGTAGGCAAGTTATGGTAGATAGTCAGTGTATTTATTTGTGGTGTGTAACGTTGTGCAGGGTCAAATCGAACATAAGAATTTTCAGGCGGGATGTCAGGAAATATGACGGAATAGACTGGTCGAATGAGTCATGAACAGGAGTCGACAGAGTGGTGTATGTACGTATTTTTTGTCATATGAATAAGGATCAAGCAGCAACGACGTGATAATTAATGAGTGGGTAAAGATGGTAGATAGAGAAGCGACGTGATAAATAGTAGTGGGTAAAGGTGATATTTAAGGAGAGAAGCGACGTGAAGCAGTGTGATTAATAAAGAGAGATTCGACGTGATGAAACAGTGGTAAATAAAGGTGAGTAGAATTGAATAATGAGGAGATGTCTTAGATGTATGTTACAGAGAGGCCCGTGTATGCAGCAATCGAGATTGATGCGAATGGCGAAGGAAGACCAGGAAATGATGGAGTAATGGACGGACGGAGAGCCGAAATACGAATGAAGAGATGAGGACAACTGCACAACGTGAAGGGACATAAAGGGAGTATGAGATCCAGATGGTGAACGTTGTGGAATACTGACGTAAGATGTAATATAAGTGTAAATCTAATTCTTACCATAACATTTGCTATGTGAAAAAAAATGTTTGTTGTTGTTGTTGTTGAAGCCTGGTACCAGTATAACTAATCAAAACGGTACCAAGAATGTATACAGTTATTTTACAGGATGAATAATTTGTGTATTTTTTGTTCTTAGATGAAATGTCGCAATTCTAAGCTGATATATAGCGGGATGAATAATCGGTAAAGTGAATGCAGAGGTAAGCTGATGGAGAGAGGTGCCAGAGTGAAAGGACGAATTCGGAGACTGGAATGCTATCTCCGAAACAGCTTCATGTGTTATGTGGTTGAGTATAAGGGAGCAAAGGTATGGTACGTTGTCGTGAGTGTGGTGGTGTTATGAGTATAAGGGAGCAAAGGTATGGTATGTTGTCGTGAGAGTGGTGGTGTTAAGGTTAGCTGACTTCTAGACCTATTCTGTTAGTGTATGGATTGAATGAGAAGGAAAATGTGATGTCTGGTGAGTGAGAGTCGTAGATTAGTGTGATCAATGCGCACACTCCTGTAAAGGGGATGCTACCGATCCATAACTAAAACATTATTCCAGAATGAGATTTTCACTCTGCAGCGGAGTGTGCGCTGATATGAAACTTCCTGGCAGATTAAAACTGTGTGCCCGACCGAGACTCGAACTCTGGACCTTTGCCTTTCGCGGGCAAGTGCTCTACCAGCTGAGCTACCGAAGCACGACTCACGCCCTGTACTCACAGCTTTACTGCTGCCAGTTTGTTTTAAAACATTATTGTTTTATTGTTTGACTGGGATGAACCTCGATGGCAGGTCAGGATCTGACATGTGGATAATACAAAAGTGTCCTAGAAATGTTGTTATATATAATAAAATGTAAAATATATAAAGAGATACTAATTTCAGTCTGTCACAAGCACGAAGGTTCACTGTATATTGTAGTTTTAGAATAAACAGTTTCTAATATTTTCACTGTGATAGGATGTTAGAGTAGACTACTATTTGATATTGTAATTATGTGATGTATAGATTGCTTATTATTCCTTTTGTTTTTTTTTTTTTTACTCTTTCATGTTTTGTATGAGGAACGACAGGTACAATCAATAGAACAAATGTGTGGGCTGTATATAGAAAAGGGATAAATGTTGATGTGGTATGTGTAGAAAACTAGGGTGTATAATTTTATGTTCTTTAGAGCAAAGATTCTTTTATTACCAATGTATCTAATAGATCATACATGTAATCAATGAGTATTTAAATACTGTAAGAATATCCTTTTGTCTGTAGTGTTGCGAGATGCATGGAAGGGTCTGACTGATTGGGTGTCGTAGCGCTGAGATGCTACGCAGAACGCGCCCATACCGCTAGCGGGGCCGAGCTGACGTCGCCATGGCGACGGGCAACAGAGCCGCGGCACTCCCCAATCCACTGCCGGTCCGGGTACACTCCACGCGCCCGCTACAGCAGGTCAACGGCCTGGGGCGACACGCACGTACCACTGGCCATTCATAAGTTCCGCCACCCTTACGACTGGGGAAAGTATCCCGTGGAGGCAACAGCGGGTGGTTTCTTCTGCTCAACGGCGCGCGCGGCGGCGCCACGGCAGAATGAACGACGCGCGGCAGAGTCCGGCGGGCATTTGTTACCAGCAACTATTAACTAGTACTGGACTGTGGAGCCGTGAAACAAGATGACTGCTCATATGTCTCCATAAGGTGGAAAGTGAAGGACTGGTGTTTCCACGTTGTGAGTGGTGGAAACGATTTTGTCTTTAGCAGACAGAACGATCGTTTTGATTTTCCTTGACCACTGAATGGTGGGATCCATAAACTTTTGGCAGTGACTTGTTAAGTGTGCTTTGTGAATTGCATGTGGGACGTTTGGTATTCATAAAGAGGACAGTTGTCGTTTGGTGACTAATTATTGTATGAACGCAAGAAACTAGCGTGGGACAGTGACATTTGCGACTGTAGTAGGAGACATTTCTTTAATTGGTGCGGGAATAAGTGCTGTTTGTTGGAACTTACGACTTTTAATTACACCATGAACTGAAAGGACAGAACCGTGGGTAATAGTAGTTGTAGGGCCATTTCTGGACGACCAGATTCGTGTGGATGGTACTCTGAGAGTGACTATGATATTTGTGTTTAATGTGAGATACAGTTTACTGTTCAGTGCGTGTTCAAAATGCCGATTTGAGTGACCTAAAGACTTTCGTCTGGGTAACCATGGGAGAGCTTTGACACTGAGACAGTGTTTCTAAGAAACCTCTCAGCAACTTTTTTGACCCCAAGAAAATCACAGAATGAAATGATTCCGTGTGACTCGCAAGATAGGGAATAATGTATTTGTACTTGTAATTGTGTAAATTTTTTTTATATGTTTCATTCCTGAAGGGACAGGAAGTGTAATTGTATTTCATTAAGATTTGTGTCTAGAATAGTTAGTGGTTTTCTTTTTGTTTGTTCTGGGTTACCGGTTCACGTAGGATGTTTATTAGAATATTTGGTACAATGATGCTTTAATTATTAGCCAGTGGTGTAATACTAACGTAGCGGCTCTTATTGCATTGGTCAGTAAGGTTGTCACAGGGACAAGAGTTTGCATTGCACAACAAATATCGGAATTAACTGATGCATTTTGATGTCGTGGACAGTAATGATCTTGTTGGTGTGTTGACTGAAGCCACTTATTTTCATTATCACAGTGGTGATATTTCACATTAAAGTGTAACGAAGGCTAGTCAAAATGAAGTTCTTGTCGTCCAAATGTGTAACAACAGAGAAATGAGCAGTAGAGTAAGATACGAGAGCTACTGGTGGATTCAAGCACTTTTTGCTAATTATTTATTGCGTTTATTGATATGGAACCTGAATTCTACATGTAACTAGTGTACGCAATTTTTTTTTCTTTTGTTGATTTTGTTTTGTATTTAGACTTTGCTGTGTAAAGGGTTTTACCCCACAATTTATGAATATCAGATTACTTGCTCTGTGTTTGGACGGTGAGCTATTTAAAATTTCATGAGTACAATTAGTATTTTTTATTTGTTTTAGAATTATTGAAGTTCGGATTACTCCTAAAAATAACGGAGATCCCGGTAACTAAGCCGATTTTTTATCTCACCATTATTTTTCATTTGTGTGATGTGATGTTTTATTTGTCATTTGGATTGTTGTAACTATGTATGTGTACGTTACTCCGGATTGTGGAGAGTACAATAATGCAACAACTGTGTCAATAATTTGGTAAAGTAACAACATTTGGTCATCAATTTGAGGTCACCAGGGGCTAAGATCTCCTCCTGGTTATTTTGATGACTTGCTACGTTTGTTCTAATACAGTTTTCTTAAAAAAATGTTCGGAACTACCCTCGCATTGCAAGGATAGTACCGTGCCATTTTTTCTGCTTGGGTAGCCGGTGGTGAAAGGGTACAGTACCGCCCAACATTTAAAATAGGTACAACATACTTCATTATTTTTGTCAGAACATGACATTTTTTTGTAAAATAACTCAATTTCAATTAATACAGCGAAGCCGGTGTGGGAAAGAATGACAATTTATTTATTTAACTGATCACATGTGCACTCCCACAAAGTAAATCCCTACATCCAGTTTGGTGAGATCTCTGAAATGAATGAATGTATGGTCGACTGCTAACCGCAGATAGGGAATGTGAATATATGATCATCTTTGAGACGATCCTTTGGCCACCTTTGGTGGGACCAAAGAGATGAAATTTACCTGAGCTTTGAGCGCCTGAAATGTGGCTGACCAATACGGTAGCAAGGTGATCCCCCACTTTGACAAAGGTGTGAGAGGACCTGGAGAACGGCGATGTTTCAGCACTCTGCCACTGGATCTTGTGCTGTCAAGACCTGTTTTAGTTGTGCTCCGTAAACACAAAAGAGTGGAGACATGGTATGCATGTGGAATATTTAAGAGTAGTTTGAAATAATAATTTCTCTATTTCAGGAACTTTTGTGGGGAGAATTAAATGTCAGGCAGGTAATATTAATGGGACTGTAGTAATCTTCGAAAGTGACCAACGGTCACAATGAAACCACATGTAGCAATAAGTTGAAATACTTCCGTGTGCTTAAGTTAAGCTGAATTACTAGCGTGTGTACAATAAGTTGAAATATTTAAGAAATAGCGTGTGTACCATAAGTTGAAATATTTAAGAAATGGCGTGTGCAGGACTTGAAATTAGAGACGAGTACTTCCATGTGGTGAGTACTGTGTGAGTCTCAAACTGTGTACAAGACAAAAGATGAAGAGAAGTACTCGTCCATGGTATCAGTTGAGGACTCGCATGTGTGATGAATACGTTCTTAATATTACTTTGCGCGATATGATTCCGTGTGACGCTAGATTCAAACTCTGAGAGAGAAGCAAGGTGAGTCGGCCGTCTATCCAGCAACGCCACTTGGCTTGCATTGCACAGGAAGACGTGCATATATCTCCAGAGTTCATAGTAGGAAAGTAGAATTACGAAGTGGGGCAGTGTCGTGTGAAACTGGGATAAATATTAATTGAAGTGGGAAAGCTGAAAGTGATAGTGTTGTGACTATTTAGTGTTTTGTATTCCATGTCGTAGTGTGGTGTATGTCATGTAATTTGGGTATGTATGGTTTGCATGGGAGAGTAGGAAGGTAGTTTCAAAAGATTTGTGGGTTATGCTCGTTCCTTCAGTACCGCTCGGTCTGGAGGAAAGTTTCATGATGATGATTGTGAGAGTCGAAGTGTGAGGTATAATAAAAGATCCACCATCCTATCCAGAAAGTGCACTGTAGCGTTAAATAATTACGAGACCATAATATAGAGATTCACCAATGTAAAGCCATGCCCACTGGGCGGAATTTCTCATGTGTTATTGTTGTGGATTATAGAATTTGTGTTTAGATTAGAGAATTTATCGGAATAAATAAGATAGTGAAAAGAAAAAAATTGGTGGACTTATCCTTCGAATTGTATGTTGTCATAATGTCTCGAATTTATAATGTGTGCGCCATTCATATTCAGTGCGGTGGCCACGTGCTGACAAAAGCCGTTAAATAAAAAAAGAAAGAAAATGTGGTATTGCCAGTGCGTAGTGTACAGTCAGAGTTCTCTAAATTACTGATAGTCAGATGCGTGTTTCCGTTGCGTATTAATCATATAGGAGGATAACTTGTAACTTAAGTGTGAGTACAAGAGTTCATGTTACTCGATAAATAAGAATGAATCCACTCGTTTGGCAGACCACTCATCTTGCAGGCCTGACTGCTTGATGCCACAGTATGAGCAAGGCATGTGGGTGCCTCTCAGTATATCTGTGTGATCAGATATTATGTAACATAGTGTGCATCACCAAAAAAAAATTCCTTCACACGCTAACATCACACAACGAATCACTCAACACACGGACATTACCGCACTCGTCTATTGGGTGGGTTGGTGATTCCTGGTGTGGAGCAAAGGGCACCTGCTTGGAGGAGTGCTATTAGTGGTGTGGGCCACCAATCTAATGTTTCTCGGAACCAGGCGCGGTATCCGGAAGAAGCTCCAGTCATCCTTCAGTCTCTCTAGTGGGGTTCTCCGTCGACAAGAAGCTCGTGGTGTGGTACGACAGCCTATTGTTGATGTGCGGTACGATGGCAAGCTCATGTGCAGGCTCTGATTGTTTTGAGGACCGCAAGATTCGGGACAGAGCCATAGGACAGATAGTTGGCGGTCCGAAAACAGTATAACACTTCGCCTTATCTAGACCGAAAAATTGCAATAAAGGATACTAGATTGACTCCAACACTCGTGGAGTCATCTGACGGATGTTGAAAGAAGGATAGCTGATCGATCAACGTGGCCGATTGCTCGGAACTGCTCTCTGTAGGAGAGGAGATAATCATGTAAACTGCAGTCCAGCAATACCCAACACAGAACTGCTTTGGGCGTGCAGTCCGGCCTATTATAGTGAGATATGCGAACTCGTGCAGGAACTATAAATGGCTTTCGTCATAAGTGCGGCTCAAGAGATATCTCCTACGCTTCGTGCCTCGTCGTCCGGCACCTCTTCTGCAGTGGAGTCCCCGTTTCTGCGTCACCGCTGAGCGGCGCCGTGCTGTCTCCTCGTCCAGCTGCTAATGGGTTTTGTCCCGGTGGGCTTCCGAGGGGAGGGTTATGTCCGCCCTCAGCTGACCCAGAGCTGTCCGCCAGGTGAGTCGCCGCCTTACTTTCACTGCGCTGAGCAGGTAGGCGGCACGCGCCACTGAGCCGTTTGGGCGAGGGGGGGATGTGTCGTGACTGACAGCCGCCTCCCACAGGCGTTTCCCTGCGGCTCGGCCCCCACTTGCTCCACACCGACCACCTTGCAGCGTCAATTCTCGTCCAGCAGTAACTCGCTGTTCCCAGTACCTGCACAATATTTAAGTCCTTTTATGAAGTGTGCCTCCCCAAAACTTTTTACAAAAACAGCATTCAGAATTCGTAAAGATCGTATTTTGCACAATCAATAAAATATTATTAGAAATGAATATTTACACGAATAGAACTGTTACACTAATTCAATATAGAATTGTTATACTCTGCTAAGAGACTTTACAATTAATCCTTGCTGTAAAGAATAGTAACTGAACCTATGGGCCCATTGTTATTACCAGGGTATGTGTAATTACTGATTCATTACAAGAAAGAGATGCTGAAGTACGCTACCCATAACTCTGAAATACTATATGTAATCCCAACTATGGCCTACCCGTCACTGGAGCATGCTCACAACTACTGGTGACTGTTTAACTTCCCTAACTACGCTATATACAGGCGCCACTGCACTTCCCTCACCATCTCTGATCGCAGAGCCCTTGATGGATCCCTGAAACTGCTCAAGACATGGCGGCCGGACACAAATACAAAATCAACACGTATTAGACGAGATAAAACTAGGTGCAATTGCATTAGTAATGGAAATTAATAAAAACACTATATGTAACTTATCGGCTACACTCTTTTACCATATATACTCCCCCGTCCTGCCCCGCTGAGACAACTCAGTGGATGTTGCTGTCTCTGGCGTGGCCGATACGCTGAGCTGGTCGCTACTCATCTGAAATGGAACTGGATGTACTGAAACTTACGGTGGAAAATTTACACACAAAAAAAAAAAAATACGGCAGACTTCGCGAGTTATAATGCAAAGAATCTACCTCTGTAAACAAGTTCTTATAAATATGATACTTTTAGACTTATCTTGTGTGCTAGGACTCACACCAGGACACCAATTACCGGACTTGTTGAGGAATTCCATACCTTCTGCCTTACACCACTCATACTATAAATCCCGACGACCGAACACATTCAGAGACGTGACGTACCATCGTACGAGAAACTCACCACACTCCAGAAAGGTTGCGCCCAGCAGCAGTGGCATGGGCGGGCTCAATTGCCACCTTTGTATATCAGCCTCCAAACCCTAAAAGTATGGTACAAAGCGCTGTGGCGTGCCCAACACGCCAACGAAAAAATAAATAAATAAATAAATAAAAACCTCACTGAAAATACGTGCAACGCGTTCTTCAGCGCTTTCCATTCTTTGCGTCGTACTCGCAAGTGCTTCCTTCCCCTGGGCCTTTACTGCAGCAATTCCTACCGCATTGACATGACCAATTCGGCTCGCAATTCTTGGACGGTTATTTGCGACTTTCGCCAATTTTTTGGCACCAGCTACTTCAACCCTTGCTAACTCTGCTTCCTTCTAGGCTTCAACGGCCCTTTTCTTCGCCTCAACACTCGTCTTACCGACCTTCGCTATTTCACTCTTCACTTCGTTCACAACCGCAAGTACCTTATTCTCTACTACATCCATTTTCTTTTCTAGGTTCTGCTTTATGTCCTTTACCACCGCCAAAATCTCTAATAATAAATCCTTTGGCGGATTGGGCCGGCCTCACCAATTAGGGGTTTTACTCTAGACCAGGGCCGCACAAACACGGGAAACCGCACGCGTGCAAAGCGAGGTGCAGCTGGTGCCTGCACAGTGCATCGGTTCAACTCGGCATACTTCGCCTCAACTCGGCTTGCTAGGTGAGGCCGACGCTGTGCGCTGCCGAATGCGCTGCCAGACGGCTTCGTCAACATTGGAATACGTAAGCGCAAGACAATTACCGGAATAATGGAACCATCTGCTCCAAAAAAAGGGAAAATTGCCGAAAGTCAATTTAAACCGGAATGGGAACTCTCATACTTTTTTGTGTGTTGTGACAATAAAGCCAAATGCCTAATCTGCGGTACACTAATTACGTGTGTCAGAAAATCGTCTATTGAGAGGCACTACAGCAAACTGCATTCAGAACAATATAGTGATATAACAGGGGATGCCAGAGAGGAAGAATTACGGAAGTTGTAAACTCTTGCAGAAGAGAATTCTGTATCTACAAACGAGGTTTGTTGCAAGTACTTTAGCATGTATATTTTGGTTAAAGGTCATGCGAAACGAAATAACATTTGCTTAGATTCCTTAGTTTTCGTTTTCGCATAAATTATTTCTAACATATCTTTTTTTCTCTACTTTAGGGTGAAGAAGGTGAGGGGTGTTGTGAAAGGACTCTCAGAGCTGGTTACAAAGTTGCTCTACGTTTAGCAAGAGCTGGGAGGCCATTTATGGACGGGCCATTAATAAAAAACATTATGTTGGACGTAGTAGAGACAATGAATCCCACATTAGCTCCCGCGTACAGCAGAATACCACTTTCCAAAATGACAATACCTCGGAGAATCAACGACATTGCTGAGAATTTGCATTAACAACTGGCAGCCAAAACTGAAAACTTCCTAACGTACTCCATCGCACTTGATGAGTCCACGGATATCAACGACACGGTTCAGTTCGCAATATTTTTGCGTGGCGTGGACGACGACCTACATGTAACGGAAGAGCTCCTGGATATGATTTCGTTGAAGGACACTGTTACAGTGGCGGATATTTTAGCAGCTGTTGAAATGGCAGCTGAAGGAATAGGACTCCATTGGGAAAAGCTGTTTTCCGTAACCACAGACGGGGCACCAGCAATGTGCGGTAAAGCAAAAGGGTTTATTGGCCTACTGCGGAAAAAACTTAACATGCCGAATTTACCTTCCGTTCATTGTTTTGCACACCAAGAGGCTCTTCGTGCGAAAGTTATCGGCCTTCAAGATGAGATGAAGGTAGTGGTGCGTATCGTGAACTGCATTCGTTCTCATGGACTCACTCATCGTCAATTCAAATAATTTTTGATTTCCTCTGAAGAGGAGTATCCAGATATTCCCTACCACGCTGAGGTGCGCTGACTGAGCAAAGGGAAAGTGATTTCCCGAATTTTTCGACTACGCCACGCTGTGGCTCAGTTTTTGGAGAGCAACGGACGTCTGGAGCCACTTTTTCATGACCCTGAATGGGTAGCTGATTTAGGATTTTTAGCAGACATTATGGCTCTCCTAAATGATTTAAGTCTCAAACTCCTAAAAGAAAACAATCTCATCAACGATATGATCAGCAAATAAACGCTTCCCAGTATAAACTGAAGCTCCTAAAAAACAACCTTTCAGAGAAAAATACGCAACACTTTCCTGAACTACGTAAGCGAGATATAAATTGTACCTTTACTAAAACAGCCTGATTTTTATAACCGCTCTAATCAAAACGGTACTATGTTTTTGTTTGACAGCATCTGTGCAGGAAGGAGCGCGCTTTGAAAAATACGTCGAGGTGCTACAATCCCTTGAAAATGCGTTTAACGACCGATTCCAGGTAACGTGCCGGTATATGATATACAGCTAAATAAAGGAGATTGCGTTACATGTGCAAGTGTAACATTACATTAAAACCAATAGTACACATTACATGTTTATTAAAATCTGTCGCATTTTAGTACTTCGAAACAACGGCTTACATTACTTTCTTTTATTAACGTTGGCTTTGTTATTGTTCTAGGAAATTACCTACCTGCAGCCAATTCTCGATGATTTTGTGAAACCTTTTTCAATGGATATTGAAAGTGCGCCTTCAGATTTACATTTCGAACTAATTGATTTGCAAAGCGATGTTCACCGAAATGATGTGTTTTACAATACAAAAGGTTTGCTCCAATTCTACCAGAATTTGCCGAAGGAAGAATTTCCCAATTTACACAGAGAAGCTGCGAAGATTATTTCTATGTTTGGTTCCACTTGTGTATGTGAAAGTTTTTTTTTCTGTTTTGTCTTGTACAAAAACTAGATTGCGTGCGAGTATTTCTAATTGTAATTTAAGAAATTCTCTCAGAATTGCTGTCAGCCAATCTCTTGTTCCAGATCTTAGTAACATAATTGCAAATAAAATAAAGAGCACATAGGAAGATACATTTGTGTTGAAACCAAAGTTAAAATTGTTACCATTACAGTTATAATATAAATGTATTTTGTACCGGTACACCAAACTAAGCTCTCCACCTAGTGTACATTAGTATTTGGCAATGACGAAGACGACAGTGTAGAGGCTTTGAAACAGGTCGAGACAGGCGGCGCGAGCGACACAAGCTAAGGAAGTGGGAGGCAGCGCTGTTGCGCAAAGCCGAGGAGTGGGGGGTCTGCACCGCCGTCAACATAGCGCAGCCCCCTTCTGCACTCTGCACTGTGCGATGCACCGGTGCATGCACCTTGTGCGGACCTGCTCTAGACACTTGAGCATTGTTATACCGTCGAAGGCGAATTTTCCTCAGTATGGTTTCATCTGTGTTCTTATTTATATAAACAAGAGCCTCCACATGCCTATTCACTTCTAATGGTTCAAATGGCTCTGAGCACTATGGGACTCAACATCTATGGTCATCAGTCCCCTAGAACTTAGAACTACTTAAGCCTAACTAACCTAAGGACAGCACACAACACCCAGTCATCACGAGGCAGAGAAAATCCCTGACCCCGCCGGGGATCGAACCCGGGAACCCGGGCGCGGGAAGCGAGAACGCTACCACACGACCACGAGCTGCGGGCTTTTCACTCCTACCTCCCCTTCTTCTTCACTGGTTTCACCACTCAGCTCCTCCTGTTCTCGGTATGCCTCCGAAGCGCGTCAAACATCTGTGCTCCACATCTGCCGTCCCGTAGGAAAACTCAACAATTCTTCAACTGGCTCAACACTGTTGCTACCCTGATCCCGCCCCATCGTGTGCAGTCTGTTTATTCGAGATGAATTCGATAACAGTCACGACCTACTACCAGTGAACATCCAGTCACG
The DNA here is from genome assembly GCF_023864345.2 of Schistocerca serialis cubense. NCBI lineage: Eukaryota > Metazoa > Arthropoda > Insecta > Orthoptera > Acrididae > Schistocerca > Schistocerca serialis. The sequence goes on from NC_064645.1 coordinate 74,863,138, forward strand.
GAACATCAACAACAAGAAAAATATAACTGCGAATAACCCATATAACACTCGACACAAAAAATGCACTAATTGACTCCTAATACTAAAAAAACAATTTAACCCACAAATGTCGATACAACAACCCCTGCAAAATAATTTCAACGCTGAAGCAAAACTGCCAGTTTCAACGGAATGTGAAGTGGTACAGAACCCACACATATCAACCAACACACACAAAATAAAACCACTTGAAATTACTAAATTAATCAACAAAATCAATGACTATTAAATGCGTGCCGCAAAATATTTGTGTCGTGAAATCTAATTACAGCAAAGAAAATTAATTATGGTGTGATTCAGACGAATCTTGCATGAGAACGAGATATGCACTAGACCCTCTCCTTATCTACCAGCTAACCTATTAGGCGCAAAATGGAAATGGAAGGAAATCATGGTGGACCCTGGTAGTATGTAAAATAAGGAGTCCACACTAACAATAATTTAATAAAGAGCTTAATCTACTCAAAAAAAGAGAACTTTCTCATAATAAACAACAGGAAATGGGATTCTGCCTATATCTATAAAATGATATGCGGATTAAATATCACAATGAGATTTATTATATACCAGAACAGGTTAAAGGATAGGGTATACTGAAATATTATGAGAATAAGACTTAGCTCGAGAACAAGGGGCTCCTACTCTCTGTGATACAATTGACTGACGACAATGCAATATTAATCTCCCCACTACACAGCAGTATCGCAGTTAGTAGTGAGAGCTTAAATGGGATCACATGGAGAAACAAGCAGGGTGGACTTGTAGCAAAGTCAGCGCGCATGCTGCTGAGGGAATCAGTATAAAATTGATAATGTTCTACAATGCTGGAGCCGTAAAATACTGTACCAGTACTGAAATCTGCAGCACGTCGTCCTTAGGCAGCGTCCTGATGATGTAGGCGCCGACTTCTGCCGTGCAACAACTGGCCGCGAAGGCTGTCCGAGAATTCTAAGTTCTTCCGAAAACGAGCGACCAAGTCGTGAGACCGTCCGACTCGGAGGAAGATCAGATCCCGAAACCCTCTGACCGCGCAACGCAAGAGTGAAGCCAACATTGCTCTACTCCCTACTCTCCTCGAAAAACAGCGAATCATCATTCGCGCCAAAAGCGACCGTTCTCTCCAATTTAGAGCAGGGCTTTATGACGTGCACTAGCCCCAGTTTAAGTTGACCAATTATGCCTCTGCTATTCAACTGAGGGCACTGAACTTGCCGTTTGACCGGCTACGAAAACAACCTGCCTAGACCACCGGCCATCTGGTGCCAGACAGTCGCACTCAGCGGGGCAAAGTCCACAAGTTTTCTCCGAATCAAGAGGACAATGCAGTCAGTCGGTGCCAGGAATCTTCGTTCCGGATGCACGGACACACCGGAATAGTAAACACATAAACTGCGGCGACACTCAGACCTCTCGCAGGTCGTTTCGCCCTGGATACAATAGGCGAAACTCGACCGACGTCAGTCGTCCCGCCAGGCGCTTAAGCCTATTGTGCGAACCCCTCAGAATTCAGGGAAGTGCAGCCCCCAACCGGAAAAGCAGTGTGCCGCGTCCTCCGATGCTCGCCTCGCACAAGCCACCCAGGGAAGTAAAACTACACGTTTAGGAACCGAGTGAAAAGTATTTTTTGAGCTGTCGTACAAATACTCTCATTACAATAACCTTATTTGGTCTGTTACTACCGTGCAATGACATACAACATAATAAAATTGATGGAAATGAGAGGAGACATGCAAAAGAGGGTATGTAACCTCTCAAGATTACTGATGTCTAGCAGAGTAATAATGGTAAACACAGTCTGTTCACCATAGTACTGACAAGACTTTCTCGATTGCAACTTTTTGAACACAATTTTTAACCTATTTAAGTGGTCATGTTGTACCTTGGGACACTTTACACATTATCTTTTATGGAGCTATTTTTGTAAGTGAGAAAAAAACTACAGCACACATAAAGTGAATGCTATCGATTCAGAATTAAATAAGGAAATATATTACACTTCTGTCAGAGGTGTAACAAGCCCGAAAAGAGTACCGATGTACAACACTCTCCCCTACTAATTATATTATTTTGGCATTGTAAATTAAAATTCCGAAAAACAAAGTTTCAAAAATTGAGGAAATGCCGTTGGTATTTAGCAAAAAAGCTATGTTTTTGAGTCTTTCGGTGAATGTAACTCAGGCTTACATTAGACCAGTGTGTGAAACATGCTAAAACAATTTCGTAGTGGATGGTTCAACAGACTATTAACAGCCTACCACTGAACTAACACGGGCCTCCTCTTTTCAGTTTGATAGGCTCCCGTGCATCCATGAAACCAGGACTGCACAATTCGCAGTTCTATTACAGCATGTTTAACTGTGTTACACACCATAGTGAGCTGTCAGTGGCTCATGTTCGTGCCATCTCTTATTTCACATCCTGTTTTCTTTACCACACTGCCACCTCGGTATGTCAGTTTCAATTTATGTTGTCACCGAGTTGCTGCTTTGCCTGCCCGTGAGCGGCAGCAGCAGCGCTTATAGATATAGCCCTGCCGTATTATCTTTGCTAACTGCTATACTTCAGGTTGACGTCTGTCGTACAGCGAGTTGTAAAGGGCCTGTAGTGCAGTTCGGACCTGGTAGTCGTAGAGTTGGGACGCAGCGGCACAAATGACTTGAACTGGGGACGGTCTTGGTTGATCGTGGGTTGGTCGTCTTACCGGACGACGTGTTTTTGCTCGCCAGTCGCTTTTGGGTTGGCGGCATGTATCTCAAATCGTGGGTCGCCCATGTCATTGCTCGGTCACTGCTTTTAGCATTGGTTGCTTTCTTCGTCCTTGTGTTTGTGAAATTGTGTGTTGCTGGTGATGTCGACTGCTCAGGTATTTTAGTGCTGTCTCCGTGCTGGTGTGCGAGCTGTAGGTCGGTGGGCGTGGAGCAGCGACGAAATCTCTGCGAGGTGTAGTTTGCCCAGGCCCACTGGCGTCGGAGTGTGTGGTGCTGTTCCCATTTCTACGAGGTCCGTGGCCCACTGACCCTGGACACGAAAGTTGAGTTTGGATTTAATTTACCAGTAAGTCAAGACTGTTCACATTGTGCCGTGTGGTTCTCGTTGTTGGCTGGTGGGACATTCCTGCAAGCAACAACGTGTTCCTACTACTTGCTTTTCAATAGTTAGATTGTTTGGGCCTTCAGCGTGATGAAAGTATTGGTTGAAGATAAAGGCTTGGGTCCTTGCCTACTAAAAATTATTTTAATTGTGTTTTAAGTAATGGGCCTTCCGCCGTTTTAAAATTAAAGTTCCTTGCTTGTCAAGTGTTAGATTGTTTGGGGCCTTCAGTCTAATTTAATGGTTCAAATGGCTCTGAGCACTATGGGACTCAACTGCTGTGGTCATAAGTCCCCTAGAACTTAGAACTACTTAAACCTAACTAACCTAAGGACATCACACACATCCATGCCCGAGGCAGGATTCGAACCTGCGACCGTAGCGGTCGTGCGGTTCCAGACTGTAGCGCCTTTAACCGCTCGGCCACTCCGGCCGGCTCAGTCTAATTTAAGATAAGGCTTTGTTGTTTAAATTTATTTTACCTTGAGTTTTAAGTTATGGGGCCTTCAGCCGTTTTTAAATTGAGGATCTTTGTCTTTCGAGCATCAGACTGTTTGGGGCATTCAGCCTAATTGAAGATAAGGCCATCTGCCTTGTGTTTTTTTTTACTTAATTTTACCTTGAGTCTTAAATCATCGGCCTTCAGCCGTCTTTAAATTAAGGCTGTTGCTTTTCATGTGTTAGATTTTTGGGCTTTTAGCCAAATTATAGAACTTACTTAATTTTAGGCCTTCTGCCTTCTAAATATTCTGTTTGGCGTCTGAATTTTGAGTTAATAGCTTTTAGCCGTTTTTTTTTTAAATTAAGGTGGTTGTTGCCTTAAGGCATAAGATAGTGTGGCGTATTCAGCCGATAATTAAGTTCAAGAATTTGTGCTGGAATGTTTGGTCAAATAAATAAGGTTACATGTGATCGAGTGTAACTGACAGCAGCTCATTTTGGCCCCTTTCCACAATTCCAACTACCTGTCCTGTCCTGCGGGTTTAGCAGGGCGTTTCACGTAGGGTACGAAAAGGTCTCGGAGTGGGGAACTTTTGACCTTAAAAAAATCCGCTCTTCTAGGTCAGAAAATGATTTTGCCTCTTTTCGCTTCATCTGTTTGGGTTCATTGATGAAGACATGTTTCAGAATCTACTATAATCGCTCTGCGATTGTAAAACTGAATGATACAATTGGTAAATCACTGGTCTGGTTAAGTTGCGTGGCAGCAGGAGGCGATGTCCTTGTGGATATTGGTGACGGATATTAGGCAGATGTACAGCAGCCGTGATTATTTGGTGCGCGCCGGCGTGATGGCATGGTCCATTTCTACATCTCGACAAAAGATGTGCAAGGCAGGGGCAATGTTCTACAAATCTCCACATTCGCCTTGACTGCAGAACAGAACAGACACCGCAGCCACGCACAGGAAAAGGTATAATTCCCCATGACGAGCCTAACAAGCAAACAAACCAAAGTCACATATCGTAGCTTATGTCACACTATTTCCCGTCCCATTGGTCAGGGAAAGATGAATTGGTGAGCACAATCATACGTAACAACATCCATAAATGTGTCAAAATTCAGCAATGAACGTTACGTCTATATCCCAGTCTTCAGGAGGGGTAGCCTGGCCCCTCGTGCCCCTTCCTTGGCGACGCCTGTGCGGGCCACAGCATTCTCAAGTACAGCACGAACGTGTTGCTCATAAAGGACTAGAATTGCAAAAACACAACTTGTAACTGTAAAGCAAAGATTTTGTAGCACCCAGCCAAGCCAACTGTGCAGTACAACGAAGGATGTGGCTTAGTGGACCTGCTTTCAGGAGGAACAGCCATCTACAGTGGATTTTTTTGTGATTTCCTTGTTGTTGTAGCCCTTCTGTGTAACCAGCAATTTCAGTAAATGCTGGCTACCATAAACAATGATGGTGAAACAGAGAGAACAAATTGTTCGTCCGATTCTTGAGTATTGCTCATCAGTATGGGACCCTTACCAGGTTGGATTAATAGAAGAGATAGACATGATCCAGCGAAAAGCAGCGCGATTCGTCATGGGGACATTTAGTCAGCGCGAGAGCGTTACGGAGATGCTGAACAAGCTCCAGTGGCGGACACTTCAAGAAAGGCGTTACGCAATACGGAGAGGTTTATTATCGAAATTACGAGAGAGCACATTCCGGGAAGAGATGGGCAACATATTACTATCGCCCACATATATCTCGCGTAATGATCACAACGAAAAGATCCGAGAAATTAGAGCAAATACGGAGACTTACAAGCAGTCGTTCTTCCCACGCACAATTCGTGAATGGAACAGGGAAGGGGGGATCAGATAGTGGTACAATAAGTACCCTCCGCCACACACCGTAAGGTGGCTCGTGGAGTATAGATGTAGATGTAGATGTAGATGTATACCGTTAGGGACACATTTGCACAATATAAAAGTAGCTAACATGGATTCATACATATTTAAACAAGCAAATGCTTCAGTGGTTTGTATCTTCAAGGAAATAAAGAAACTGGGTAATTTGTTGAGTGCACTCCTGATCGCTTGACCTAGGTGGAGGAGTAACTGCCAGTTAATTTTTCCAAGCTTTCCACCGAAGCAAGATGCGCCCTCGCAGTTTACTAGATTTCAGTGGGTCATCTAGGAATGGTCGTTGTATCCCAGGCGTTATAGATCTTTTCTTGCAGTGGACATCGTTCAGGCGACATATAGCAGGCTCAAATGGTTCAAATGGCTCTAAGCACCATAGGACTTAACATCTGAGGTCATCAGTCCCCTAGAACTTAGAACTACTTAAAGCTAACTAAACCAACGACATCACACACATGCATGCCCGAAGCAGGATTAGAACCTGCGACCGTAGTGGTCATGTGGTTCCAGACTGAAGCTCCTAGAACCGCTCGACCACAACGGCCGGCAGAAATATAGCAGGAAGACATGCAGCAGACAAAACAAAGCACTGGGATTTAGTGATAGCCTGATAGCCGAAACTGTCTGGTGTCCTGATATGATATCCACTCATACTAAAGACAGTTGTAAGGAACGTAGCAGATATTAAGAAGGACAAGCAGATATTTCTAGCGGACTTCTCTCCACATAGTCATCAGATTAGGCAGGTACTATCACGAACTATTTGATAATACGAACTTATGTTGCCTAGTTGAATGCTTTGTGGGAAAAACGAATTATCACTGCCTTATTTAGCAAGCCTCACAAATCAGGGCAGTTACAAGACTATACTGTCCTAACTGATTCTTCATTGCTTTTTGGTAGAAACATAATTGTAAATGAAGAGCACCACATTGTATATATGTTCTACAGAATTAGTCTGTATATATTAGCTGATTCTTCCGCTCCTTCTTGGTAGACTAAGATAACTATAAATAACAAAGGCAATATTGCGTATGTTCTACAGGATCCTATAGAACTTATACGATAGTGTGTTCCTCATTTATAATTAACCAGCTGACAAACGCGACGTTGCTGGGGAATATATTTATTCCAATTTTCTTTTAGCCCATCTTCTCCTCTCTCGTCTCCCTGTCCGTCTCTCTGTTCATCTCCTCTTTTCCTCTCTCTCTGTTCATTTCCCCTTTCCCCTCTCTCTCTCTACCCATCACCTCTTTCTTTATCCACCTCTCCCCACACCTCTCTTATCCATCCCCCCTGTCTCCATTCTTCACCTCTACCCCTCCCACTCACTGTCCACCTCCATCATCCCCCCCTCTCTGCCTTCCTCCTCCACCCAACGCTCTCTGACCATCTCCTCCTCCCTCTGTCTTTCAATTTGTTCTTCTGTCCATCCGTTTCTTACCCCTCTGTCCATCTCCTCCCCGTCTAACTCATCCTCCCTGTATCTTTGTTAATATCCTCCCATTCCTCTCTCTGCCCATCACCTCCTTTCCCCTCTCTCAGCCCATCTTTGCCTCCCCCTCTCCCTATTCATGTTCTTCCCTTTCCTTTCTGTGTCAATCTCCTCCTCTCCCTTCTGTCTAACCATCTGCTCCTCCTATTCCTGTTTCTGTCTCCTCCTTCCCAATCGCTGTCTGTCGAGGTCCTCGTCTTTCCTTTTCTCTCCACATTATCATACTTACCCCAGTAGGAGGCTGGTGGTTCTTACCACTATAATATTTCTTTCCAGATTATAACTAAGTTATGTACCAAACTTGACTGAAACCGTTCCAAGGGCTTGGGACGAACTTCTTACCCGTGGTATATGTTCACACACATGTAACATATTTTACGCGTATTTGCACACACATGTGACCTCTATGTCAAGTCGTTTTCACTAAGCGATTTCATTTTCACGCAGCTTAATGTTTATGACGTCGTGTCTCTTCAATTATGTGTTGTACAATGATACATCCATTGTTCTTTGTGCCTACTGTCTGTAAAATGTTCGTGAATGGAGTTAGTAGTAAAAAAGTAATGAATAAAAACGCTGTGCGTGATGCAGCAATTTCTCACGCATCTCAGTGTTTATGGCGTCGTATTTCCTGAACTAAGTGTCGTACAATGATATAATTTTTCTGGTACATTCTGTCATATACGTGAATACCTCTGCAAAACGTGTCACGACCGTCTGCAAAACGTGTCACGAGTAAGATTAGTAGTAAAGTAGAAATAAATTAAAGCGCCATAATTCATGTGGCAGTTTTATTGCATGAGCGGAGAAGATGTAGTAGGTGATAAACATTTCTCGTTTCATCATTTTGTGGGATCATCAGCGAAAATACATTTCGTAAAGGTTTTAAATTATGTGTAAAGTTTGTTGCAAGTCTCTAAGTGACTCACTTCCAAATACTGGATAACTAAATTATTGGTATTCTCGCGTCGTAGATTACACTGCTTTTCCACCCCTACCCACATTCCATTGATAGATGGGTGGATCCCACCCCACAGTGTTTCTTTACAGACAGAAAATTTTACGTGTAACAAGTTTGGTTGAAATCGTCTCAGTTGTTTAGGAACAGAGGTTGAACATACATAAACCCACTCTTATAATTTCTATGGATTTATTTAATTAACTAGTTTTAGGTTTATAAAGCCCTCATCAGATATTAACTGACTATCGACATCAAAGAAGTTAGAATATTTGAGAACAACATCGGAAAATACACTACGTTTCTCATCCGGATTGAGGCATGAGACAGCTGTAGAGGGGGCAAAAGAGGAATGATTATGTCATCTAACAAAACTATGAGACAGCAGTTTTGGTGCACTACATAAATGAGGTAGTAAATGATAGGATTACCGTTAATACTGGTAGCATTGCTGGGGAAAGAAATATAAATTAATGTGTAAGAGAGAAACTAGGAGCCTACGACTACTCTCTGCTTTTTTTGTTTGTTTGTTTGTTTGGTAGCTGTTTTGCACATTATTTGAACCGCAAATCGTTCAGTGTTAGGCCGTCGTGGATATTATAACCTCACAGAAAATCAGTTGCATTTTATAAGTAATAAACGTTAGTAGATAGCGTAACTTCTGCGCAATTACTTTTGGTGCACGTACAGTTTATATGCATAAAGATATATACAAATAATTATTGCTGTTATTTTGTACTCAATAAAAAGTACTTCATCCTGATCAAAGGCAAGTGTTTCCTGTCATTATTGATAAACCAGAAGGTTGTTTATGAATTAGAGAAACATTATTTTTGTAAGTTCGACGAAGTATTCAAGCAGCGTTTTATAAATTTGTTTTGTGGATTTTTTATTTTACCTTTATGTCGAGGAAATAGTGTTTTCTAGCACTATATGATAAGTGCGTGTTGTATTATTTATTTTCACTAGAAGAGCCCTCTGTTACACAAATCAACTGAATCAAACATTGACAGTTTCAAATTCGCTAAAAATACTGTTTACTTTTATGTAACAGACAGGAGGATAACTACGTAAAACGAAAATGTTCCGCAGATTACCTGGTCCTTTATATAACCGTACACATTTTCTAGACGGTTCACCGCTTCTAATAAGACACTGATCACATATGTGTAAAGAGAGCGATCGTTATGAGGTGTAACCCAATAGGTATGTAACACATCTTACGAATAGGTAATGTGGATTACGATCTTAATCGACTGAAGCTACTAGGAAAACTACCACAGTCTATGCATACTTACGATAGGCTACAATGGCTTAGGGTAGTTTTACAATGCTATGTGTACCATATGGTGGAGGACGTCGTCTCACGGTGATAACGTGACGTATTCGCTCGCGCCGCTTCAAAACTGTGACGGCTGTACGCGAACGACAATTCCATCTACTGCTCGTAGTAATGACCGGGGAAATTCTAATGTAATTCAAGGTGGCAAGTGGCAAGAGTACATTGGTGTCATGTCGGAGTCGTGTTGCTGCTAACGTCGGTCGTAGGAAAAGCTGGAAAACTGGGGCTTGGGTGGGCGCTCTGGCAGTTTGTGACTCCGGAACGTTTTTACAACAGCGACCTTCCGATTTCAAGAAACACCGCTAGGTCCAACTGCTGGCCGGGACAGTAGCCAACAACTATCTACTGGAACTTAGAGAGTCGACAATCTCTTCTGTCCATAGCGGTTTTCGTGCTGGCTTGTGACCATTGTCGAAACATGTTCGTCTTTGTATCACAACACCTGCTAGAGGAAGAAGAAGTGATGCCATCTTCAGCAAGTACTTAAATTTCCTCAGACTAATCGCATCTGCGTTTATATTCTGGAGTGCTGCTCCTTAGTACACCACAAATCTTGCTGTTATTGTTTCCTACCTACAAAAAATTTTACTGTGGAAGATGTGCATATAATGTTTGGGGAAAAACTTAACAATATTTGTGGGCCGATAACAAGTTAGCTAATGAGCAATTCGTTAAGACAGAGTCCAGAATCTGCAATAATATGTACTGCTTATTAATTATCTGGGGTTTCTTTCTTCGTCAGTGGCGTCTCGCGAATGTATGAAGCCTGGTTAGGTTCGCTGCATTACAAGATAGCGGAAATATTCTGGAGTCGTTAAACAGCGATGCAAATGGATCGAGATGAAAGCAACTAAGCTATGCGGTATCATGAACAAAGGGTTTTCGGTAGAGGAAGAGGGCCAAAACGAGATGATCTAGACACTGAAATGTGGTCGTCTGTTATTAAAGCACGGAAGACAAAATTCTTTTGACTATATTCATGCTCTGATTCTTCGGAAAATGAGAACCGCTGTTAGGAAGAGAGAGTGCACGAAAAAGAGGAACCTAAAAAAAGTGATTACTTTATGAAAAGAAATTGAAAACAAATGATAGGAAGTACAGAGTGTTTTATGTGAAATTTTGAAATTAAATCGTCATTTTCTGGTGAGGAATAAGTAATGTATTTCACTTTCAAATGTGGCAAATAACAAGTTTTATAAATAAAGTGCATATAGGTTTCCCGTAGAAACAGATGTATTTTTACCCTCACCTCTAAAACGTAGATAATACATTCCTGAATTATGATAATATTTTTCTGTTTATTGCTATTCACATTTTTGCCGTCGGTACTGTAGTGCGTTCAGGCTATACAGACACACTTTCAGAGTGTAGTCAGTTTACTTTCTTCATAAATGAGTGCGACTGTATGAAGAAAAAACACGATGGCCTTTCGCTGCTGACTGCTTCTTGTTTCGAGGAGCTTCCTTCTTTTTGATGCCGTGCGACTTCTCGTTCTTCCTTCGGCTCTGTACAATATCGACCCTACACTCCTAGATGCTATCTCTCGCAAAGAATTCATGACCCTTTGATCTTATCTTTCCATTAGCTTTGTGGTGGGCACGTAGAAGCTTATAACCTCATTTCAGCAAATTCACTTGGTTGTCTCCGCAGAGAATACCAACCACAGTCGATCCATTACTCCAAGGACTGCTCCTGAAAAGTTGCTGCTAGCAACCCCCAATCCGCTCTTGCCGTGATCAAATATTATCTTATTAACTCGACACTCTACGGTAAGGAGAGTACATTTCGTGAAATGCTATTGTATTCAGAACATTCTTTGTAGTTATCTTACTGTCGCAGGAACGTTACTATCCACGCAGTTGTGCGATAACTGTTACCTCTTTAGTTGATAATCTCGCTTATAGAACACGGTGTAATTAACGGGAATCTCTCAATGGGATTTTTAGACGAATACGTAATTTTAGTTTGCAGTGTATGAACAACACGATTTTTAAGAGTTCGTTGGAACTGCGCTACTTCTAGAGTACCCCTACAGCTTTTCCAACACACAGTTAGTTTCGTACAATGAAGATACCCTTTCCCTGCTGCTTTTAGAAACACTTCCTTAAATTTTTTTGAACACCTTATATTTTGTGTACAACGTCGAAGCCCATAAATAGTTTATTTTTCAAGTCGTAAACTTGGTATGGTTGCAAACCGACAACGTAAAACCTATTCTATTGGAATCTTCCAAAAATCAGTTACACGTGTCTAAACCCACATGCAGATTTACTGTGAGGAGATGTGCGCTGAACAGGAGAAACCACGTTTAACCACGCCACCAGCTGATAACGAATACTTCCATTTCTTTTGACCATTTTAGAACGTTCCTAAATCTTGTACAGTTGTATGAGAGACGAATGCTTTACATCTACACACAAACCAAAGTATATAAGGACAAAAATGGACATCGCCAGTGTATCGTCGTTGATTGTTTCCAAGACGGGAACAGCCACTGACCGAAGTTAGTAAACAATGAGAGAGTCGTATTTGATTAAAAAGGGAGTTGTTCACCAAGTAGCTACAGCACGTGTATGTTTATTTACAACAAGTGAACCCAATCCAATCATTGTCGTGATGCTGTTGCTAAATGTGCAGTGTGCTAACTTTCAAAACTGGGACGTGAGCCAGACCCGCTTTTAAACTGTGGAGGATTAACGACAGTTGGTGTGGTGTACCGGCTGGCCCCTAATTGGTCCCGAAACGGACGCCTGCATTCCCATTATTCGCCCCCGTATTTATCTGACAGCAGACGTACTGATTCCCATCAATTGCAATATTATTTTTCCACAGCGTACGCGGTGATACACAAAAGTTATTAACGGCACATTAACATTTCTCATGATGTAAGTACAGTACAAAGAAAGTTTATCTTGTAAAGCATGGGGGTAGCTTGTAGTTATTGTTCTGAAAATATTGATATCGGGTAATGGCTCAGATACAGAATTTTCCATTTGTCGTTTTATTACCTTGAAAGGTCGCTGTTGGATCCATTTCATGTTAATTTCTTAAATCTGTTGTCATTTACGGCATAAATTCCTCTTCTAAATTTACTGTGGTGTTTCTGACTATCTGGCAGGAGACTGAGTAGTGGAATGTGTTACTTTTACACATAAACAAGAACGATCTGTCACACTACTACACTTTAAAACACAGTTTATTTGTAATTCATGTCACACAGTCTCATACGGAACCTACATCCGCTGTCTTTTATATACTGTATATGATAAGATACTGTCATACCCCTTCCCTTCTGTGTGAAAGAATGAATGAGCAAATGTTTTTCTAGTTGCATGCTTGATGGTAGCAGACAAGCCTGTCTGCTAGAGCACAGTAGGACCAACGTCAGTACAGGTAGCTACGCTTTCTAGAAGCAAAGAAGTTTCTATTCTTAGTATGGTCCTGTCTGCCCCTTGTCATGTTGGTATAGGAAGCTGCCTCTCTGGTCACTTCCGTTTGTATTCGGGAAGCACGCTCGGTAGGAGCGCAGGTCAGTCTGTCCGCGGCGAGCGTCTGAAGTGGTAAGATCTCCGGCTAAGCGCCTGTCTGCTAAGTCCGTAGGACAATGGATTTCTTAAGTTCAGCGTAACTGAAAATTTAATCACCTTTATTTCAGGTTTAGCTCTAAAATATCTAATGTTATCTTTAATTGCAACGCAGTGTAATTTGAGTGTGAAGTTCAGAATATCTTCCGCTAGTTGCTTTGTCACCACTTTGTGAGTAAAGTGGAACCACGTATTGATCAGTAACTCTAACTAAGATCATCAATCATAAATGCGAATGTGCGTGAGATTATAACGTCTCGTCTTGACAATATTTTTCAATATAGCAACTTTTCTTTATGTTCAACCCACGTGGGCTGTACTTTGTGAGACCAGTACCACGTGCTTATACAATTGTTTGACCCATCAGGTTAATAGTAAGACGATAGTAACCAGTTCGAGGTTTTTCTTCTGTAAATTGCTTTTCGATCTAATTTATTTTAGTTATCAAAATTATTGTGGGGTTACACTCTTTGTATAAACCATATTGACCACGTGAAGCATGTGGTGTAATCAACAAAGTAGCTTTCAGCTATTCTTTCTGGGAAGATTTCACAGAGAGTTAGTATGAATTTAGTATACCAGTGTGTGGTAATTACATGACAGACAGGATTGCGCTACGAACGTAACTTCTTTGGGTGAAAGTTGAATCGGTTGGTTGTGGCTAATTTCCTCTTGGATATGTTTCAAATTTCTTCATGTGTTATTTTATGAATGCAGTGTTGTATGTAGTTTCCCAATCTTGGCTCCATATTTGATGTGTTCTGTACGATTACAAACTCACATTTTCACAATCCTAAATAAGGCACCAGTTTAGTTATTATTCAAGTTTAATGTGCTAAAATTTCAATGATCAATGTTAAAATAAATTTCCAAATATAAACTGATTTATTTCTTTTTATTTAAATTCTCTTTTATATATATCAACGGTTGTCGTATGACGATTAAAAGTTTATAATTAATGTTAGTCTAGTTGGCAATTTGGTAAGCTAGACTGGATACCTGGTGAAACAGTTGCTCAGTAATGCAATGTTAACTTCCCCAGACAGCTCACAGCTTTTAACCCACTTTTATGGTCTTGAATATCAGCACCGCTTACACCTCAAATTAATGCAACAACACTACAACCTTTTGTCGCTTCTCATTGTCTCGTAGCAGAGAAAACTACTAATTGGAAATTTCTTTCTTTCATCTACCCCAAGAAAAATCAATGTTAGATGGATGAGCTTAGGGTATTTATAAATGCCCCATCTATAAAAAAAGTTCACGACTCTTTTAGAAAATTCAGATTGCTTTGACGTGGAAAGACACACACACAATATTCTTTCGAGAGTCGTTCACGAATAAAAATTTTCTCCCCAGCTTGTGTGGAAAACATTTCACTTTGGTATGTTATTCGACAACTTAGAAAGTTTTCGTAATCTAGCGGCTTTAATATTTTACTTACTCGAACCAAATCCTGAGTCGCGAGAAATTCTGTATCACAATTAGCTATCTGGAGGCAGATAAGTTTGGAGGGGCGCTCACGCAAGCCTTCTTCAGCCTTTATATTCAAATATTGCTATCTGACAGCTTAATATACTAAAGTCATCCTTTTCATGGACTTATTGCGCCCCATCAATGAAGTTTAAAGACTTTAATTTCGCAAACGGCGTGCTCCATCCTTCTCGTAAGTACACTGCTGGAAATTGAAATAAGAACACCGTGAATTCATTGTCCCAGGAAGGGGAAACTTTATTGACACATTTCTGGGGTCAGATACACCACATGATCACACTGACAGAACCACAGGCACATAGACACAGGCAACAGAGCATGCATAATGTCGGCACTAGTACAGTGTATATCCACCTTTCGCAGCAATGCAGGCTGCTATTCTCCCATGGAGACGATCGTAGAGATGCTGGATGTAGTCCTGTGGAACGGCTTGCCATGCCATTTCCACCTGGCGCCTCAGTTGGACCAGCGTTCGTGCTGGACGTGCAGACCGCGTGAGACGACGCTTCATCCAGTCCCAAACATGCTCAATGGGGGACAGATCCGGAGATCTTGCTGGCCAGGGTAGTTGACTTACACCTTCTAGAGCACGTTGGGTGGCACGGGATACATGCGGACGTGCATTGTCCTGTTGGAACAGCAAGTTCCCTTGCCGGTCTAGGAATGGTAGAACGATGGGTTCGATGACGGTTTGGATGTACCGTGCACTATTCAGTGTCCCCTCGACGATCACCAGTGGTGTACGGCCAGTGTAGGAGATCGCTCCCCACACCATGTTGCCGGGTGTTGGCCCTGTGTGCCTCGGTCGTATGCAGTCCTGATTGTGGCGCTCACCTGCACGGCGCCAAACACCCATACGACCATCATTGGCACCAAGGCAGAAGCGACTCTCATCGCTGAAGACGACACGTCTCCATTCGTCCCTCCATTCACGCCTGTCGCGACACCACTGGAGGCGGGCTGCACGATGTTGGGGCGTGAGCGGAAGACGGCCTAACGGTGTGCGGGACCGTAGCACAGCTTCATGGAGACGGTTGCGAATGGTCCTCGCCGATACCCCAGGAGCAACAGTGTCCCTAATTTGCTGGGAAGTGGCGGTGCGGTCCCCTACGGCACTGCGTAGGATCCTACGGTCTTGGCGTGCATCCGTGCGTCGCTGCGGTCCGGTCCCAGGTCGACGGGCACGTGCACCTTCCGCCGACCACTGGCGACAACATCGATGTACTGTGGAGACCTCACGCCCCACGTGTTGAGCAATTCGGCGGTACGTCCACCCGGCCTCCCGCATGCCCACTATACGCCCTCGCTCAAAGTCCGTCAACTGCACATACGGTTCACGTCCACGCTGTCGCGGCATGCTACCAGTGTTAAAGACTGCGATGGAGCTCCGTATGCCACGGCAAACTGGCTGGCACTGACGGCGGCGGTGCACAAATGCTGCGCAGCTAGCGCCATTCGACGGCCAACACCGCGGTTCCTGGTGTGTCCGCTGTGCCGTGCGTGTGATCATTGCTTGTACAGCCCTCTCGCAGTGTCCGGAGCAAGTATGGTTGGTCTGACACACCGGTGTCAATGTGTTCTTTTTTCCATTTCCAAGAGTGTAGCGGTAACAGCGGGACACTTCATTTAACATTGCGGAGTGGCATTTGTCGATTGGGACCACTCTCTGAGTTCGATCATGGTGTCAGCACTTCTTACCTTTCGCTAATTGTTGGTGGAATGAAGGACATACGTAAGTCCAGTGGCTGTTTGAACAAAAGGGGGTAGTCTAGCGATCTATCGTCACAACCTTTAAAGCGAATAGGAATGACAGAAGAGGCCTGAGAATTCTCATTTCACATAAGCGATAGGTACGGCATATTTTCAGCGAAACGACATTACAATATCCTGACGGAAGAATTTAAATACTTAGATGACAATGAAAGAGCAAGTGAAGAAACTGATGCTATAAATAGTAAAGTTTCTAAAGTCGGATACTGTTGTGTCCTGGAATCCTACCTATTCGATTCGCTAGACAAGCAATCAAACAACTTGTATTAATGAGGTCTATTATAATAAGACAAGTACAATACTTAACTTTGACACATGTGTCACAAGCAAAGGACATAGAGATTGCTAACGTAGCTGCTAACGTTGACGCTGCTATCGAAGTTGGCAGTCACCAGCCGGCGCGGCGCTTACGTCCTCTTTACCTAGAGGCCGCTGCTGTCGCGTTGTCGTCCTGGAAGGGGGCCGGTCAGCGTGCGATTGGCTGACTTCTTCTTACAGCCTTCTCTTCCCTCTCGTTCCCGAATGGCGCGCCGACGCCGTCTTTTGGTCGGAACACGTACACTATTCCATTGTCAGTTGCAACCATTTTCAGTGGAACTAATCGAAAAGAATGACGACTTCACATAATACTGCAAAGTATTTTGGTTAACTCAAGGGGCATGCCTGGAACGATTCGTCGATCTGGAACTCGCTATTGTTGAATTTACGAATCAAAAAGGAGTGCAGGAACGAAAATGAGAACACTGGATTGCAGACTTCGCATTTTAAGTGGAACTGACTGCAATCTGTCCACAGTAAGACATTGCAAGGTAAATTTTTTCTGGTTACATGATTATGCATTTAGAAATAAAATCGCGTTGCAGTAAGGACACTTCCTTACAGTCCAGTTCGCTAAGCTTAGATAGTGCTAAAGAAAACACGAGGTTTGAAGAATTCGTTGTCACCTTGAATCTATTTCAAGGATACTACTACAAAAGTCTTGAGGACGCTGTTAATCATCTATCTTCGAGACGTTTTCGAGATCATTCGCCGTTACAGTTGCATTCGCCCCTGTGCATGTGCAGATGTAACTGGTTGATCTGCAAGGTAATTCCAGTATTAATGACAAACATTTTTACGTTAAAACTCTACAGGGCGTCTATATTACTATTAGTTTTCAAGTTTCCACAGTGAAGTTGCAAAAATGCTACAAAATTTTGATCGACATACTTGTGTGGCACACCATTTTTCGATTATGAAGCTAAACAAGTCTGAAGACATGGCAACTGGAGCGTGACACTCGGTGAAATTATCTGAATCTATACGTACACGGATAGTTTGTACCAAATAAAAATTATGTCTTCAGTGCGTCAAAAATAATTAAATAATGCAGAAAATCTGTTTTGTTTGTGATATACACTCATGCTCATAAATTAAGGATAATGATGATACATGGTGAAACAACATTCTGGTGGGCGGTTTGCGGGTTTAAATCACCTCGGGGTATGACCATGCGGTGCATTTGACCTGCGGTCGTCGCACTGTGGCACTGGCAGCAGTCCACATACACAGAGGCGTGTTGGTGCATGTCAGAGTAAAGTGCAGCGAGTAAGTGTGCAGACGTTTTCAGATGTGCTAATGGTGACTGTGTGTTGGAAATGGCTCAAAGAACGTGGTCAAAGACAGCAGGTCGTAGCGCGGGCTCTCCGTGTGCCACAAAGTGTGATCTCAAGATTATGGCAAAGATTCCAGCAGACAGGAAATGTGTCCAGGGGCTTCAGGTGGGGACGCCCACAGACACCACAAGAAGATCGATATCTCATTATCAGTGCCTACAGATGGCCACAGAGTACTGCAGGTAGCCTTGCTCGGGACCTTACCGCAGCCACTGTAACAGTTGTCCCCTGGAGACCTGCAAGGTGCATACCACTGACCCCTGGTCGCAGGAAAGCCTGCAAAGCCTGGTGTCAAGAACACAGTACATGGTCATTGGAACTGTGCTCCCAGGTTATGTTCACAGACAAGTCCAGGTATAGTCTGAACAGTGATCCTCGCCGGATTTTCATCTAGCTTGAACCAGGAACCAGATACCAACCCCTTAATGTCATTGAAATGGACCTGTATGGAGGCCATGGTTTGATGGTGTGGGGTAGGATTATGATTGGTGCATGTACACCCGTGCATGTCTTTGACAGAGGAACTGTAACAGGTCACGCGTATTGGGATGTCATATTGCAACAGTATGTCCGCCATTAGTAGGTCCCACCTTCCTCCTGATGGATGATAATGTACGACCCCACCGAGCTGCCATCGTGATGGAGTACCTGGAAACAGATGATATCAGGCGAATAGAGTCCCCTGTCTGTACCCCAGACCTAAACCCCATCGAGTACGTCTGCTATGCTCTCGGTTGATGTATTGTTGCGTATCTTCAAACTCCTACGACACTTCAGTTGCTCCGACAGGCACTAGTGCAGGAATGAGCTATACCCCAGCAACTGCTCGACCACCCGATCCTGTGTACGCCAACCCATTGTGCGGACTGTGTACGTGTGCATAGTGATCATATCCCATGATGATGTCGGAATACATGTGCAGGAAACAGTAGCGTTTCGTAGCACATGTGTTTCAGGACGTTTATCTCAACTTATCACCAATATCTTGGATTTAGAGATCTGTGTCTTGTGTGTTCCCCATGTGCCTATGCTATTAGCGGCGGTTTTGTGTAGTGCTACGTTGTGTGGCAGCAGATTCTGCAATTATCCTTAATTTATGAGCATGTGTGTATATTGTTGAGAGATGTGAAGTATAAAACCGAATCATACGCAATGGCAGTGCTCTGCCATTAAATGTGGCATGTTCGCAGTTTTCCCCTCATCCCCCTCCACGCGCTCAGACAGCGTAGTATGGCGGTGGGGAAACGTGCTGCGAGGCAAAGGTCTTTCACCCTCACGCCTAGGTGTGGCCTGCAAGCCAAAATCTTGCTCACCCCTGACTTACACATTCTCCTTGTACACTTACATCTATTAACACCATCGGTGACACACTCAAGGAAACAGAACTTATAACCCTCCATCACCAAATCACCAACACGTATCAACCTGCATCGCTTACACTCAGTGCACTAACTACTCAGAAGCCTGACCGCATGATTGTAGAACGGAGTAGCGAAGCGCCACCGATAGAAAGTTCGCGGTTTTAGCATGGTTGTTCTTGTTTGGAGTGCTTACGGAAAGTGGGAATAGATCGTTCAGTATTCGACCACATGGGGACTCAAAATGGCAGCAGAGGGTATATTTTCCAGACTGGCAGTGGTTTATAGACGTTTTCCATGTTAGATTTCCAAATATTATGTTCATTCTCAATCTTTGCTTTAGGAATTAAAATACACAAACCAATGAATTTCCGTTTTTAAACACCGTCTTCTGCAAAACACAATATATTTATTTCTTATCTTTAACCAGATGTGCGTCTATAACTATGTCACATGCTTTTGGATCTCGATTTTTTCTATAAAGTTATCATACAAAGATCATAGTTATTTTTCTGTCTTAAGCCTAGGAACTATAATTTGTGCCGTTTACAGTGCCGTTTTCTGTTGCTGACCTTTTGCAAGATTAATTGTGAAAGAGTATTTTTATAGATCAGTAGTAGGGCAAAGCAGGTTCTATGCCATATTTGATATGAAACTAATAGGCAAATTATTTAACATGTGACAGCTGATTGATTTATGACCTTAACCTATTGCTCTGCTAAGCGGTTTTTCATAAAACCCCCCATCCCTCCTCAACTCAGGGGTCCCTTAACTTATTGTTCTGCTATGTGGTTTATGTCCCTCTGAGAAACCCTCCACCACATCCCACTCCCCTTACTCTCATTCCACTATCTAGAAATTGGCGGGAAATAATTCAACTGCATCTCCTCCACTCAAATATGATGTCACTTTTCATCCTTTTTGTGGACACTGGTGCAGTTATGTCAAAATCCTTATGTCATCGGTCCCACAACCCATCGGTTCCCAGAAATACTGAGGCACTTCTGCATATTTGGCAGGAAATGTCTCATCAAATTCTCTGACTGCGTGGAATATTGCACTCTGCAGGAAATGACTGAAATAATACAGTACACTGAAGAGCAGACACGAAAACAACCTGGAAAATTGTCAAAATAATGCACGTGCATGATGGAATCAGCAGCCATCAGAGAAAGATTATACTTAAACTGACGTACACTAAGGACAACACACACACCCATGCTCAAGGGAGGACTCGAACCTCCAATGGGGGGAGCCAAGTGGACCATGACAAGGCGCCTTAGACCACGTGGCTACCCCAAACAGCTGTGTACATAAGGAAAAATACAAAGATAAGTCCACTATTTTGACTCATTTGGAGGCCAGCAGCCACCCAAAGAGTTACAACGATACTTCACCCATGGAAGATGTGTATCCTACAATTTTCATGGCTACCCAGACTTTAATACCTATCAGTGCATAATGTTCCTCCTAACGATCACAAAGAACCATATATATAGGGAGGTGCATCAAGCATCCACACTTCAGATAAGGTACAATTGTAATGTCATATACTCTGTGTTTAAAAGAACGATTGTCAGTATTATGCACGAATTACTTCCTATCGGTTGATTTAAGCAACGGGGAGTGGAGTATTGCACTGACTAGACTCGAGACATACAACAGCATTCCGAATATCACATAGGCTAACAATAAACGTGATATGGAAAATAATGCTGGAAAAGATACTGCGGAAATAGTAGCTGGTGCTTTGACTTCTTAAAACGGTCTGGATAATTGATTCCACCACCTGCAAACACGAAAGCACTTAAATCTGTAATAAAAATAATGAGTTCAAAGATTGACTTTAATCAAAAAGGTTCAATAGGAAGTCTACTGGGATTCACAAAAGGACAGGTGTTGAAGAAGGATCATACTAAATTTTGCGGATCCAAACAGTCAGTGGATATACTTTCTGTCAGTAGATTCCGTGTTGAGTGTAACATTGCAACAAACTTTTACGAGTATTGATTCATGCAATTTGCAGATTCTTCCCATCAGTGAGAACAGAGTCTAAAATCGTTGACACTGCTACCAATGCTATTTACCTCATACTATCAGCTCACAGACTGGACTATCTGGAGATGGGTATTGTGGATCAAGATAATCAACTTGTCGACTTTCATGGCAAGGAAATTATTGTACAGCTACATCCAAAGTGGAATCAACAGTGGTCTAGAAAGTGCAGAGACCATGAAACGTTGGTAGCGACTGTCAACCAACTTCCCAGAGTCATTGTTGTATTTTCTATGAAGACAGAAAGGGCTTAGGGTATAAAACTAATGTGAAGAATACACAGCACGACACTTCAAAATAGACCACGAAATTGGTAACAAGTGCAAAATAAGAATTTCTTAGATCAGTTGGTCTGAAACTCTGCAGTGACCACATTCGATATAATTAGCCTGGAGGAAAACGAATACTGTACTACAGGCCAGGATACTTCTCTCAGAAACCTTCTGCATCAACCACATTTAACAAGAACGATGAAATTAGGATTGTCATCCAACACCAAAGCACCTTAACACTTCCATGTAAGAGTTTCATATATCTTGATAGATCATTTGCGAAAATAGATGGAACTCCTCCAGTGACATCAAATGCTATGCATAATGCCTTAACATTCCTGTTTTATGAGATATGATATGAACTTAATGGGGTCAAGGTGACTGTACACACAATGTAGGCATAACATCCATGCTTAAAAAGTATGTCTCTGTTTCTCCCTCAGAACTGAATTGTTCATAGACGAGGCAGTGGATAAAACAGTGAAAGAGTAAAAGAGATTAATTGCATGTATACCTTTAATGTTGCTTATATGATACTTTGATGGCATTGGGCAAATGGTTCTGAAATCTGAACAGGAACTTATTCTTGTATGGAATGCAATGGATAACAACTCACACATTCAGAGTGCTCAAGAGGAGAAAGAGATTACCATCAATAATATAATATGGAAAATGTCACAATTACTGTATAACATGAGCATCATTTGAAGCTTTTAAAAGTTCTGAATTCCAGTGTATTTTCACTGTTATCTTTCCATTCATGGGTAGTTTTCAAGTACCCAATGCTGTCGATTGCAAGTGGACAAACATGATCTATTGAAACCTCCATTCAATTGGAGCTCCCACATTCATCACACTTGCTTTACAGACCAATAGATGAGGGGATATAGCAAATGATTCCATCAAATTTGACAATTTCCTACTAACTGATGCCAGAGTCTACCTGAAGTATGAATTCTAAGCATATGATAACTTACATCTGCTGTGGAATGAAAATGAATAGTCTAGCATATGACATGTATGCGAGTTACGGTGCTTCATACTATGAAGAAGAGGAATGATCACTACTTATTCCATGGGATTTCAAGGAATTGGCAGCAGTCATCATAACAGACTTCTCGAAAAAGAACTAGATAATTAAATCTGGACCCATAGATGCATGAATTGAATTTGAATCTTTACCAAATTTCACAAAACGTTCTGGAGCATATGCTCTAACTCCACGTGACCATATGATTAACTATTGCAGCTCACTAGTGTTCCACAATGAGCTGTATGAATGAACAGGTGCTGAGCCATACTCAGATCGCTTCACAACTGCATCTCAAGGTGTGAACACCACTGCAGACACTCACGGTTTCAATAATGATGATCGTAAACCGTCCACATTGAAAGAAGTTGCATACATAGCATACAAAGACGATGCCAGATATTAGAGATATCTTCAGCAAACATAACGATGCCATGGTCTTTCAAGAATGTGCTGTGTGCTAAAATACGAAAAGTGCAAAGTAGTTAACAAGTTCCTACCATGGAATTCACTGGGATGATCATGGTATATTCTATAAAGATATGGTGACCTTGCTTAGATTATTTGACCACACAGATACCATCATCTATGTGATGGGGAGGGAGAAGATCTCATGGATGGATTGATTCTTCAGGTTTGCTTATATTCAGGACATGGAATTCTATGGGAGTTCTGCTCACCATTGACTCATGAAGAAGACGTTTAAAATAGTGTTGTGACTGCTTATAAACAGGCAGAATTACCTTTAAGTTGAATGAAAAATAGATGATTTTTTCAGCTGACAATGTGTGTGTGTTTTCTGTTCACCTTGTTACCATTCTAGTAGTATACAATTTTGCCCAGATACTATGTCTGTGGTTTTCTTCAAGTACCGGTCACATAATTTTTGACATGTATTCTGTATGACTTTTGAAGTAGACATGGTCATGTGCCTCCTGCTCCCATAATCTAATTTGTGCTGCTTGATAGGCGTTATCCCATGCAGTCAATGTATATATTTTGTTGTCTTCCATGTTAAACGTCACATTTATGGTCAAAACTAATGTCATTTGTGTCTTGCAGGTCCTTTGTCCTTTACCTATATGGTTACACATATTGTAACGACTGCTTTTTCGTTTATTCAATTCAAATAGATACAATTTGATTCTTGTGATATAATTTGTTTCTGAGGTACAGTTTGTTTGAAATATTCAGTAAAGAGATAGGTTTTTTATACAATTACAAGAAACGAATTTTAGTGGTTGAAATGTGTACAGTTTTCAGATATACTAATGTATGCAAAAAGCTAATGTGGAGATGGTTTTATTCTTACACTACAACAGTCCCAATAGTAGCGTTTATATGTTTCTCATACAACAATAGTTTTGTTGGGCTGTGAACTATGTATGTATACATCTACTCTGGATGGCTTAACTTTAAAAAAACCTAAAAAACTTCAAGGAAAGTGAAACTTTGAAACTTAAAAAAAAGTTATACTATTTACGTGATATGCAAGGTGAGTATATATAATTTGAACATAGTTTTCTTTGTTGATGCACGTGGTGCAGAGATATTTCTTTACAAGTAGAATTTTTGCTGGCGCACATGGCGGACAGATATTTTACAACTCTTGTCGACAAACATGGTGTGCAAATGTTCTTTTTTACTACATATATAATGAAAGGATCCTACTATTCTGCAGCACTCACCTCCAGTCGTAATCTCTCCCTCTCACTCAATCAGAGCCCTCAGCATATGAGCAGAGTGAGTACAGGCGAGTTTCAATCCCATCACCACAAATTACCCTTTTATCATCATGAGGCGACAGGCCAATTTAAGAGTGCACCACAGTGTACACCTCATATCTTGTCGATGAAATATTAGTTTACCGCACCATATGGGGTGGTTGCGGTGCAACACCACAAATACTGCCGTACAGACACCGCAAGCAGTCGTAGATGCAGAGGGCTCTCGATGCCACACGATGCACACCCTTAGATCATCTCTCGGCAGCATGTTCCATTATATGATATGGCCACATTTTTGCTTTCAGGCCTACAGATTTCACAATCTGTGACCCATTCGCCTCGTCTTTCATTATGGCAGTAAACTTCTTGGTCTGTATTTCGATAGGTCACTATGGACTCTGTGAAAGGAATGAGAGAAGCGAACTACTCAGTGCAATTGCAGGAGAGAGAAAATTCGTAATAACTAAGACATTATTCACACCACCACCCAGGCGTCTCTACACTTGGAAGTACCAAAGAGATTCAGATGAAAACATTACCTTATATCAAATTCATAATCGATTGATAAATCAAAGATTTAGAAACGGCTGTCTCTCAATGAAAACCTATTCACATGCTGACATCAATTCATTCCACTTTCCTCTAGTTGGTATCTTTAAAATCAGAATTAGGAGACTTCAAAAGGAAAAAGTCAAAATGTATTATATCCGCAAAATGAAATAATCTTCCATAAGAGAAAATGCAGGAGTCCATCTTAATTATGGACTAAGGTCTCTGTCAGGTAATTTGTGTACAGAAGAGAAAATTAAAAAGATGAGCTCTTTTGTGGAATCAGTTAAAGAAGAATATCTGAAATCCAATGTCACTAAAAGCATGTCATGGATAACTGAAGATATACTTAAAACGATGGACAGAATGAGGGAAGTGAAAAGTAATCCTGATGAATACAAGAATATCAACAAGGAGATCAGGAAACAGATACGAGAAGCTAGGGAAAGAGAAATACAGGATCAGTGTACTGAATTAGAGAAATTACAATTGAAGCATGATAGTTTCAATACTCATAAAAAATGTCAAGAAAGCGACAGGAAATTACAGAAAAAGGACAGGAAACAGGCTACTGAATAATGAAGGAAAAATAATAGTTGGACAAGATGAGCTTAAAGAAACATGGAAAACATACATAGAACAACTCTTTTATGAGAATGGGCCAGACCTTCCTCAAATATGTTGCAAAACAGGACCTAGAATTCTGCTGGAAGAAGTACAAGCTGTGACAAATCGAATGAAAGATGGTACATCACCTGATCCCGACAATGTGACTGCCAGAATTCTCATGCTGCTCTGTGGGGATAATTTAAAATGGTTGACTGCAATATTCAATGACATCTACAACACTGGTAACATTCCACGGGAATGGCTTAAATCCGAATTCATTACATTGCCCCAGAAAGCCCAGAGCTAAGACTTGTGGTGAATACAGGACCATCAGCCTCATGAGTCACCTGCTAAAGACCTTTCTGAGGGTCATTCACCAAAGAATTTACAAGATCAGTGAAGAACACATTTCTTCTACATAGTTTGATTTCATAAATGCATTTGGTACGTGCGAAGCATTATTTACTATCCAGATTCTATTTCAAAGTTGCAGAGACGTGAATTGCGAAATTTGTGCCTGCTTACTGATTATCAGAAGGCTTTAGACAGAGTGAAACACAAGGAGATTGTCGACATTTTGGATGATAAAAACCTACATATATTTATGAACCAGTCGGCTCCTGTGACACTCGACAGAGAAAACACAGAAGATATAGACATTTTACAAGGTGTAAGGCAGGATTTTATATTATCCCCACTGATTTTCAACATCTATTCGGAACACATCTTTAAGGAAGCTCTAGATGAAGTAGAGATGGGAAAATATATCAACAACATCTGATATGCTGAAGACATAGTAATATTATCTGATAGTGAGGATAGTTTGCAGTACCTTGTCGATAGACTTGCACAAAAAAGCTCTGAATATGGTATAGACGTCAACCCTCAAAAAACGAAAACAATGACAATCAGTAAAAACAGAATCCCTTCATGTCACATTAAGATAGGCCAAAATCACATAAGGCAAGTACATAAATACATGTACCTTGGCACTAATAAATGACCAGTGGGATCTTTCTGATGAGGTGAGAACTCGAATTGGAAGAGCCAGGGCTGTCTTCAATGAGATGAGTGACCTTTTCAAGAATCATGGCTTAGCAATGACGAAGGAAATCAGACTTCTATGCTGCTACGTATTTTTCACCCTCTTCTATGGTGTTGAAACACTCTGACAGAATCGTTGGGTAAATTGCTGGGGCTTTTGAGATGTGTCGGTACAGGCGAATGTTAAGAATACCGTGGACAGCGGACTTCACAAATGTCGAGGTTCTACAAAGAATAAGGAAAGGGAAAGAAGTACCGGCCACCGTGAAAGCAAGAAAAACTGAGTACCTGGGACACATTATGCGGAACAACAACAGATACCATCTCCTCCACACCATCCTGAAAGGAAAAATACTGGAGAAGAACATCCTGGATTAAGAACATCAAAAAGTGGACCAGACCTCTAAAACATCTACAAAGCTATTTAGAGGTGCAAGTGACAGGAAAAGCACTGCTAAGATGGTTGCCAACACCCAGAACGGACAGGAACCATAAGAAGAAGATGAAGATGTGTTGAATTCTTCACCTTGGCAACTCATTACTTCGTAGGGATCACAGTTCTTCACGCAATAGATGAAGCTATCGCTATCCATATAGGTAAAGTAATTCAGGATCAACAAAATGAGGTTCAGCAAACTCATAATGAAAGTGGTGAGTTTGGATAGGTCAACTAAGCACTTTCCCATGTAGATGGGTTCCATGAACTGTACTGCAACCTTCGCCATCTCCACAGCAACCAACTTCTCGTTCAGTATTGTGCCCCATTTATAATTTGGTCGGGCAACCCATTTCGTTACGCATAACAACCATCCCATTCAGTTCAAATTAAAATTTCATGGTTTCCCTCAAATTCTCAATTTTTTGTTAAAATACGATTATTTATCAGTTTAAAACAGTCTTTTTCAAAGTGAAACGTCATGGAAGCTCTCAGTCTCGTATTCAAATCAATATAGTCCTTCAGCCAGGAGGCTGCTTGAAGGACATAGTCCAAGAGATTCTAACCAGCCTCATCCCCAATCTGAGACACTGCTGGAAATTATGATAGTGAAAAATGTGTCTCTCCTTATTCCCTAGCGCTGTCATCTGTTTTGGGGTGGAGTCCGCTCGTGGAACTAGTTGCTCTTGACAAAGCGGGAAATCAGCATGCACATTATGCATACTTACAGAGTATGTAGTTCTGCCTCCACCACATACCCTACATTAGCATCAGCCGCCATATCCTCGATTTTTCCACCTAATCCCTTGTATTCTTCTTCGACCACCCACCAAAACTCGCCATCTGCAGCGACTGTTGCATGGTGTGCCCATAAAAGTTATTGACATCCGAGTACATGATATAACTCGAATCAAGGGATGCACTGAAGCTCTCACTCCTGCAGGGGTTATTTGCCTTGGTGTACCTATAGACACATTGACAAAGTCCCCCACAGATTCCTCGCTTAAACAACAGAAAAATCTCATCCATGCGTGGGCTATTTGCTGTGATGCGCCTATGAACATCCTGGTCAAGTCCCATACTGATTTCTCACTCAAAGAGAAGGAGCATGTCAGCATCAGTCAATTGTTCGATCCTGCACTTCGATTTACTGGGCATAGGGAGTGTAGTGAAACGCGGGATCCAGAGAATATGTGGCCATGCTTAGACTCTGGAATTTCTGGAAAACGTCTGCAAGCAAGTGCATGTCTGTCTCTATGTAAAGCTGTGCATACTCTCCTAAAGTGAAGGTGTTGAATTCCTGCCAGATATTCACAGAATGCTCATACACTGCATCTGTTATGGCATCGCCTGTAAGATTACTGGAGAATGCAGTTATGTCTGGTAGCCCAGTTTTGTTGAATTTTGCCATGCTATCCAGATACTCATATGGGAAAAACCCATTCCTAGTCATGAAAATCCAGTGATCTATATAACCTTCAGAAATGGAGTTTCAGCAAGTCTCTGAAATGGTGCCTGCATAAAACAGAGCGAGTCAAGGAAGCAGAGCGTAATTCTTCACGTCATTCATTTGGAGAAGGAAATATATTTCTCAACACTCTCAGGCAGGACACTCACCTGATTTTTTTCCCCAGCCGAAATCAGTCAAGTGCTCAACAAGATATTGAGCGTTATGCCCGCAAGAATTGCGGGCATTAACAGATATGCGTCGAGGTAATTGGTACTTCAGATTTCATCTATGGTGAGCTACGCCACAGAACTTCCTGTAAGATGACAATGGTCCCTAAGTGGGGTTTCCGCTTTTCTGTGTAACGACAGCCCACAAATAGGGCAGTCAACGGCGTTATTGGGTAAATCTTCGTTCTCCTTCGATTTGCTCGTGGGAACCTGTTGCTGTTAAGCTTATCTATATCCCATGGAATTTTTCAAGCTCAATGGGAAGCCAAACCACATGATAACCCCTGACATAAGATGGTATTGGTTAACGGTGCAGCATAAGGTACTTGCTTTTCTGTTAAGGTAGTATGTGAGGCCATACGGTCACCTTCACAGTGGGTCACAAAAGTGAGGAGGCATTTAAAGTCAGCGTACACAACAAACAGGCATCGATTTTGATGGTGACCATTCTTAAACTTTATCAATTTGTTTTCTCATTAGGTATAATAACATATACCGGGCTCTTGGAAGTGCAGTTACCAGATGCTTTGCTAATAACTTGTCTGAGGAAAAGCACTGAGGCACCAAAAGGAAATATGCTGTTTATCCTTATCATCAGTTATTACTGGTTATCTGTCAACATATTATTGTTTACCCTTATTTTTATTCATTTGGAATGAAAGTAGGTGGGACATGTCTTTGACTGAAACACAATGACAGTTGTGTTTCTTCTTATTTTCCTCATCGGGGGATAGCAGCATGTACACATGTATGTTATGCCCACCAGCAAATTCTGAGATCTGGAGGGTCTGACGACTACATGTTTGTTCTGCTCATCTGACTTACAATTTTCCAAGCCATAAACAGTAACTGATATTCCTGTATTCGGCGCCTCAAATTCAGATATGTCCTGGATCTTGATGTGTAACTCTATACCATCAGATTTACAACACTTACCAACGTCAGTACCTTTGTTGTATCGAGATGCACGTTGCAGATGATCCCAACAATTCTAGTTTCTTTCACAAATCATGACTGACCATGCAAAACAAGCCCTGTCAGTTTCATTATTGGCTTGAGTACATGCCTTCCTATCAACAATGGACTCTCCATTAGCTGGATCATAGACAAGCATATGGATGTTGAGGTGCAGTAGTCAGCTGAGTGGTTTAGCTGACCCTCTACCTTTACCTTTCATCTCAGAATGCCAGTCAAGTATAGCACACAAGGTTGACTCACAAAACCACTTCGCAACTGATGTAATCCGTATTATGACGCCATTTTCTCCAAAAACTGGCGAAGGCTTGTCCCTTCAATGTCAGAGCCCTGTTAGTAGGGGAGGGGGGAGTGGCTATGTGACTGTTCAATGCACAGCACAGCACAGCACAGATCATCAACAACCTTCAGGAGCTCAAGTTCTAGTGCAGTAGGGCTAGCTCTTATAAACCCTACTGAATCACGTTAACCTGGCGGATTCTAGATCCTAGTGAACGAGATTTGCTCCTCAGAGTCGTCTGCAGTCCCATGTATTCTAACTGTTGTATGGTGCAACTGATCTTATGTCCTTCACTAAAAGGATGGAGGAGGGAGCTGCTGCTAGCCACAGGGAAATTACTGCTGTTACTATAACTGCAACTGATTGACAACGATGCTGCTGCTGCAGGCTATGACGAGGAGCAGAGGGGTGCACTGGACTTGCGTCGGTAGTTTGGGGAAACTTGGGGCAGGAGATGGTGAACTGCTGGACTGCGAGCAGCCTAGTGGCAGCTGTGCCTCCAGAGATGGTTACTGTTCCCACAACCTTGAGCCAGTTGCTAGAGGAAGGCTGGCCATGGATGCTAGAGTGGAGCCAGTGAGCGGGGGTTGTGTTGGCAGCTGTGGCTGCAGGTGCTTCCGTGGAAGTGGGTGCCTGCACAGTGACGAGGTCTGTCTTACACAGTGGAGTATCCGACACAGGAGCTTGTCTACATGGTTATTTCTTCATCGCCTGTGGTGTCCTTTCTCTGCACAATGCATGGACTTTGTTGCTCTAGAGAAATAATAGTGAGAAATAAGTACATAATTCCAAACATCGCTTGCTGCAGCAATAAGAGAGAGATCACTGTTAACTTGTAAATGGAGTGAGCATGTATATAAATTACCTGTCTCGCTGTGGCTCCATGCGATATTCCACAGGTCATCTATTATCTGCTCACAGTGACGCACCTCCTGCCCCATCTTCTCCATCCACTCAGGGATCTGCTCACTCGAGTACAGCTCACTTGCATTGCGTACAGTAGCAACATGCTGATTTAATAAAAAAAAACAAGGATGTTTCTTAGAACATACACTTACAAGATAGCTATTATGAGATTTCTACCACTCCCTGCTCCTGCTCCTTGTAATCAACTACAAAAACAGCAAAGAACATGCCTCAGAGAACATAACCCTACGCATACAATGACAATCATTTGAAAAGTATATGTTTAATACCAGCATATAATGTATACACAATACTACAAAGAAGAAAATATATATCATGATGATGTTGATGCTGTTCCCTCTCAGCCTCCAGCTGACCTATGATATGTTGGATGTATGCTGAAACAACAAGAGAAAAAAGAACACCGAAATCAGAACAAATGCTATGAAATATTAACAGCTGCTATGACGCTTTTGGAGCTTTGAAATTTGAACAGCCAGGAGCTGATACTACGAAACTTCCTTACAAAAATATACTTCGAAATCTGATCAGACATTGATTTGATACTACAATACTTTATCTATGAAAATGTACTTCGACCAATGGACGCACAGAGAATTGACTCTACAGAAATTTGTACGAAAATATACACTGCCAAATCAGATCTCATCCTATGAATGTGTGCTTACCTGGCAATTCACCTTGATTTGACACTGCCACTGGTGCTGCTTGAAAAAGGCTTCATCTTCCAAGCAAACTAGCAAGGAAACAGGAAAATGATGAAACTAATGCAACTCTTTACAAAAGCAGAATGAGGACAGAGTGGACTGGGTAGGGTTCATATACCTTCACTGATGTAGTATTAGCCAATATGAATGCGGTATTCCGAGGAGGAATGGAAACCTCCGTCTATATTTTTGGACACATTGATTCGTGCACAAACAAGAAGTAGCCACTTGAGAGAGATAGCGCAGTTTCTTTCCCCAGTATCAAATACCAAAGAACGCGGTCTTCTGGTCTGCAGACGCTGTACTTTTCAGGTGATGATGGTCAAGGCGCCCTTGGGGGTGGGTGAATAACGAGCTACTGTTCAGTATGCATTTGGCTGCCTTCATGTCCACGTGGATTATTGGGAAAGCGTGGAATAGGATGCTTGTGTTCTGAAGAGGTCTCTGCATACAAGACTGCCTCATTCATATGGAGGACGTTCTTGAGATTTAATTACTTGACCTGCTTTCATCTGTCTATACATTTGGGGATGTAGTCACCAATCAGTAGTTCCCACAGTTGTCACTTGGGGAGCTAGTATATTTGCTTTACATGTTGTCACGACAGCCATAGCAAAGTGCAGTAAGGGTGTTATTTTTGTAGTGCCATGCATCAGCTAGCAACCTTTAGCAGGTATGTGTTTTATAGAGTCTATTTGCAGTATTTGTGTTAGGCTATCTTTGTGAAATGTTTACATCTTCATTAGCGATGTTTTTGTGATATGTTATTCCCACCACCAATCCATAGCACTGCAATCAGAGCAGGACATCATGTGTGATGTTTGCGGCAGTGGAAATAGAGTGCTTCCTACCACCTATTACCTGTCAGAACAATTGTGCAGAGGGTTGCCATACCCTGACGCTTTGTTCGGAGATTAGCATGACTTCCAGTCTATGCGCCACACGAGCCAGTCCTGGGTGTGGACCTCTGTGTTGGCCTGTGAATGCAGTGATAATGGAGGTGGCTGACCCTGTTGTGGCTTCTGACACGTCTGCTCTGTGGTCAGTGAGAAGACGCGATCTGAAGGATTTTTTATTTTTCCTCATATGGTGGTTGAGCAGAGTGCTTGCATAGTCAGGCATACAAGACCTTAGATATACGATCAGTTTTTTTCCCATATTCTGATACTCTGCATAGCCATTTTGATGACATATTTCCCAACTACTAGGGAAGTGATCAATCGAAAGTGACTAAATACGAGGTCTGTTCAAAAATTCTGGAATGTTCGTAGTTTCACGTCAGTGGTGTGTTGGAGCGGACTGCAATTTGAATCCCTGCACACGCCTATTTTTAATTTGTAAATGCCAAAAGTTTCACAGTTGAATGTCTGTAGCTATTATTCAGTGCTGTATTGAGTAGGAAGTTTCGTCGCATAGTTTGTGAATTTCGGAATAACAGAGTTAGAGGAGCAATGTGTCTCAAAGGTGAGACTGAAGGAATCCTTTAGACAGGCACATCAAATTATGCAGGAATCCTACAGTGATGAGTGCTGACGCAGTACTCAGTTTTATGAACGGTTCACATGGTTTTAAACGGCTGGATGGAAGTTAAAGACGACCATCAGTCAGGACGACCTTCGATGTCTACCGATGACACTCATGGCAGGAATGTCAACGAAAATGGGAGACTGACTGACTGGGAGATTGCAGAAGAAGGTAACATTTCGGTTGGATCATATCATAAAATCCTTACACAACATCTTTGAATGCATCTTGTTGTTGCCAGGTTCGTCTCACAGTTCATGAGTCAAGATGAGAAAGACCTTCACCTCCAAATCTGTGAAGAGCTTTTGGATCGCGCAAATGATAACGAAATGTTGTTTAAGAGAATCATAATGTTGATGAGATGTGGGTCTACATTTATGATGTTGAGACCAAAGTTCAGTGTTCACAATAGGTTGGAAAACATACTCCAAGACCAAAATCAGCTTCTTGGGCCAGGTTAAATTTCAAACCACAGTGATAGTTTTCTTTGATTTTCAGGGATTGGTTGATCATGAATTAGTGCCACAGTGATAAACTGTTAATGGTATTTACAGGACGCATTTCGATGCCTGCTATAAAATGTGAGAAGGAACGGCCTGAAATGTTGGGAGATAATTCTTGACTCTTGCATCACAATAACGCACCTGCACATTCATCCCTGTTAGAACTGATTAAATAACGAATGTGCAGCAACATGTTATTGACACTGATTTCAGTTTTGTGTCATGAGACCCTTCCTCTCCAGCACAGATCGAGTCTTTTTCCCAGTAATTTCCAGATGGTGGGAGAGGAGGATAGGGTGGGGGTTTCTCAGAAGGCAGACTATGCCCATGGGTTCATAAACCAAGAAGCAGAGCAATAGGTTTATGTCATAAATCTATAAGCTGTCACAATTTAATTACTGTGCGTATCACTTTCATATCAATAGTGGCGTAGGACCTACTTTGCCCCACTAATCGGGTGGACTTGCTTGAAGTTCTTTTATGGTACAATAGCATGTCGTCTGCAAAGTAGTCAGAAGAACTGCGTAGTGGGTTATTCATTTTTAAACGGTCTTCCAAAATTAGAAATGGAATATGTCCCACATTTACGTTTTCCATCCTGTTCTGCATTACTAACGTGTTTTCATTTTTGACTGTAATGAGATAAACATTTACGCCACCCCTTACACTTATTCATCATACGATGTCGAACAGAGAACAAGATAGGGGAGAAAACCTGTATCGCGATACTCAGCGAGTGACACTATGTTATTGTCGCCGCTCACTAGTTTCTGTAGTTCTTTGTATCCAGTGTGGCGCAAATTTTGAATGTTTGATGTAAGTTTTCTTGGTGCGTCTGCCATATGAGAAACTTATTTGATATCTCCGAGTGTTGAGTGTTGCGTGCGTGTGTGTGTGTGTGAGTGTGTGTGGTGTGTGTGTGTGTGTGTGTGTGTGTGTGTGTGTGTGTGTATGTGTGTGTGTGTGTGAGCGTGTCAGAGAGAGAAAGAGAGGGGGACGGAGGGATTGAGGGAGGGACTGTGAGTGGATGGGTAGGAGGGGGACGGAGGAAGGTGTTTGAGAAGCAGGTGATTTTGGATGAAAGAAGATGTTCAGTACACTACGTTTTCTTAAAGGTAGTGACTTCGTGTAATACATTAAGTGTTGCAGACGATTTTCATTTGCGTAGTACAGTATATCTGTTCAGAGTTTATTTCCTTGTATTATTGATTTCCTCCAATATGATTATTTTAGTGACATACCAAACATGCACACCGAGTGACGATATGTATGACTCGTCCTCATTCACCAAATACCAACAGCCCCATTGGAGGGTGGATAAGCACCCTCATGCCCCTGAAATGAGAATTCACTTCTAAAGATCGAAAAACGTATTGGAACTCAACGGCATAGGATACAGAAGGCAAATGGAAACCACTGCATAAAAGACTTCTTTTTGTTCCCAGTCCCACTGGACAAAATCCTGCATGGATTAACTGTTCTGAGAAGAAATCTCCAGAGCGATATGCCCACAATCGGATCTGCAGGCAGAGCACTACGTGAGGAAAATAGCGTGCTGAGAGATTAAACAAGAAAAAAGACTAAAATTTGTGAACTGTCCATTGGAACTTGGAATGTGAGAAAAATGAACAGGAAAGCAAAACTAAAAAAAGTGAAGAAGGAGGTGGAGGGATATAAGGTCTGCGTATTAGGACTTCATGAAATGTGATGGGAAGGAGAAGGAAAGTTGGTTTCAGGAAAGTAGAAAATGATTGGCGAGGGAGGACAACATAACGGAGGAGTAAGCTTATTATACAAAAAGAATCTGGATAAGAGCATTATCAAGGTAATACCTGTCACTAACAGAATGATAGCAATGAAGAAACTGAGGGAGTCTGCATATACCTTATTTGTTCATGGGTAGTTACATTATAAGGGAAAACATAGGTGTTCGAAGAAAATGGAAAAGTCAGGTAAGAACAGTGCTGACGGCAGATTGCAATGCCATGATGGGAAGATGTAGACATGGAAAGGTTGTTGGAGATTTCCGACTAGGAGAACGGAATAAAACACGCGATAAATTGATAGGGTTTTATGAGACTCCTGGCTGTTGGATTACCAACAACAACAGGAATTATAAACGAAGACTGTGTATCTGGAAAGCCCTGGTGATAAAGACAAGTACCAGAAAAATTGCATCCGAGCCAATCAAAGATTTAAAAACAGCAATAGCGTGTCCAAATTTTCCCTGGAGCAGTTGCCAATACAGATTTCAAATTGCTTAGCAGACGAACGAACTACGTTTTAAATTATTAAAAAGAAACAGCTGCTAAAGAAACGGAATCTGAAAATGAAGTTTACGAGCACTTTACAAGTAGAATGTAATAAGTCCTGGGTAGGGTGAGACTGAGTTTGGGTATATTAGAACAATGGGTTACCATCAGAGATAATTCAGTGTTGGAAACATTAGAGGAAGCACTTGGAAAAGTGGGAAGAAGAGCAGTAAAAAGGAATGGATCATACAAAGATACATTAGATGAAATGGATGAGGAAGAAGATGAAAAAATTGTGTCTTCAGAAGAAGGAAAACTATAATGCAGAAAACAAGCAACGAGCTGAGGAGGGCTACTGACAGAGTAAGAGAAGATAGGATGAAAAAAGCAATGTGAAGAAACAGAACAATTAAAAAGACATGTAAAAGTAGATGAAATGCATAGAACTGCGAAGTGAATAACAATGATAGGAACTCGAAAAATTATCGAGCAAGGATTGCTAATGAAGCAATGAAAGGTAACAATGAACACTGAAGAAAACAAAGATGCATGGAAGGCACATATAGCTATGTATGATTCTGTAGCTGATCGTGAAGGATTTGCTTCAAAACGCTGGGACCTATAATAGAAAAATGGGAGGTACAGAAAGGGATCCCTGATTTTAATGAAAGAAAAGCGATAGGCTGTGATCAAATACCGTCTGAAGCACTAAAGGACTTAGGGAATTATGCTGTAACTAGAATTACGAATCTGATAACAGAATGTATGACACAGGTGCCTGGCCTGAATATCTGCTTAAGTCCATCATAGTTGCATTACCAAAGAACTGAAATGCCAGTCAATGCAAGGATTATAGGACAATTATTTTTATGTGCCATGTTACCAAGGTTGGGACGAGAACAGTGCTGAGAAGAACAGAAAGGATAATAACGAGAATATAGGAGAGGATCAGTTCTCATTTAGAAAAGGAAAACTATCCTCGACACAACGTTTAACGAATTCAGTCCAAGAAATAACATAATTTCTGATTTTGTAAAATTCAATGTAAACAAAAAAAAAAAAAAAAAAAAAAAAAAAAACATCTGTGACACAAGTAGTTAAACGAAAAGCAGAAATTCTATGAATATTCCACAAAGACAATCGTTCCTTATATTATTTCCGTATGCGGTACAACACAGATGTTCAATTTTTAGGTGTACAGGGTGTTTCATAATTCATGTTACACATTTTTATAGGTTGTGGAGGGCACTTAGTAGATCAAGTTTTACATAGTAACCCACGTCCGGGAACGGCACACAACAGCGCTACGGAGCATCAGAGTTGTAGGCGCCAGCGCTTGTGAATGTATGTACAGGGTGATTACATGATGATGTTGCAAACTTAAATAGGATGATGGGAAAGGATAGATGAATCTGTTTGAGGCAAGGGTCCCTGTACCGGAAACGAACAAGTCGAAAGTTATAAGTGGAAACCGTTCTACATCTACATCTACATTTATACTCCGCAAGCCACCCAACGGTGTGTACCTCTGACCTTGCATAAATGTACCAGTACTGTTGTTGCTAAGATTGTAGGGTAGACAACTTCCAGAGGAGGTAGTATGGACCAAAACAAGGAAAAACGTCCAGTAAGCATGGGCTCTAAGATGCATACCTGAGGAACTATGAGCACTTGTTCATCTTCGCTACTGTGAAACACATCTCCTCCATTGAACAAGTGTTTATAGCTCTTAAGGTACGTATTTTAGAGCTCATGTTAACTAGACAGTTTCTGTTGTGTTGCCCTGCAGTCTTAGCTACAACAGTACCAGTAAATGTATTCCACTGTCGAAGGTATTAGAACGGTTTCCGCTTATAACTTTCGACTCGTTAGTTT
This sequence comes from Schistocerca serialis cubense, assembly GCF_023864345.2. NCBI lineage: Eukaryota > Metazoa > Arthropoda > Insecta > Orthoptera > Acrididae > Schistocerca > Schistocerca serialis. Next base: position 74,900,723 of record NC_064645.1, read on the forward strand.
CCGGTACATGGGCCCTTACCTCAAATTGATACACTTGTCCGTCTCCATCCTCCTAGAACGTCTGTAACATCAACGCGAACTCTCCCTGTATATGCATATACACGGTGAGCACAAAGTCTTGCCCTGATTATAAAAATTTATAACAGAATAACCGTTTGACATAATAAGTTACATTCGATGCCGTTACATGCGTTAGTGTTACTAGTTTTTTTAAGACCACTTACGTTAATAAACCTCAACGTGTGCTCCCTTGGTAGTTCGGAGAATGTCGAGGAGGTATTCCAGTTCCCGCCACGTGTTTCGTAACATGTGTTCTGTCACCGTACCCACAGCAGCTTGTATCCTAGCCTTCAGTTCGTCAATGTCAGCAACTGGTGTGACGAAGACCCTGTCCTTGATATAGCCCCAGAAAAAAAAGTCGAGGGGCGTAATGTCTGGAAAGCGAGGTGGCCAGGGTGTTGGACTGTTCCTTGCAATCCACCGATCCGGACATTACTCCCCTCTCCAGACATTACGCCCCTTGACTTTTTTTTCTGGGGCTATATCAAGGACAGAGCCTTCGTCACACCAGTTGCTGACTTCGACGAAATGAATGCTGGGATACAAGCTGCTGTAGGTACGGTGACAGAACACATGTTACGAAACACATGTTGGGAACTGGAATACCTCCTCGACATTCTCCGAGCTACCAAGGAAGCACACGTTGAGGTTTAGTAACGTAAGTTGTCTTAAAAAGAGCTAGTAACACTAACCTATGTTACGGCACCAAATGTAAATTATTATCTCAAATGGGTATTCTGTAATAAATTGTTATAATCAGGGCAAGACTTTGTGCTCTCCCTGTATTTATAGGCGTTTGCGCCTATAGCTTTGACGCACTGTAGCTTCGTTTGATGACATTTCCGGACATGGGTTCCTACGTAAAACTTGATCCAGTAAGTCCTCTCTACAACCTCTAGAACTGTGTAAACTCCCCGTGCAACACACACAAAAATAACTTAAAAATACCTGCATATTTCTATGGCATCACACTGGGAATTAAGCCTGTATAGTAACGCCCATGAAAATGAAGAAATAAACAAAAAACAAGAAACTGAACAACCAGATCACGAACTCCCTCAATACCAATGAGTGAGGATGGGTGCCCACACAATTTCCATGACAGTCTTGTCAATCTAACTCACATAGAATTAATGGAAACAAGAGAAAGGGTCCCTTCTCCGAAAACAGAATAGTAGTATCGGAAAAATTGCATTTCTTTGAACTTAGGATTTATCGATTATGAACATTAACAAGATAACGGTCTTGCGCGGAAAATACCTAAATAAGCTAATACGTCATTGGATAAAAAGGGCACAGAGTCTGTGAATTTTACGTGTACGGAATGATGGTTGTTCCAATAAAAGAAGAAATTTTATTTCTGTATGAAGAATTCAAATGGAACGCAAAGAGTTGAACAACCAATGTGCAGGGTGATTTCAATAAAACGTTCGCTACTTGAGAGGTCTCTTGCGACAAACGAGTGATCGTAGGACAATGAAATTTTGTGGAAACATTTGTAAGAAGAAGAGGAGAAGAAATAATGAATAAAGCACTGAAAGAAACACAATTTAATTTCCACGTGAGAGGGTAACGTTTGTTAATTGCATCCCATGTTTAAGTTCCCGGTTACAAACATTGCTCAGTGTTACAACTATATGCGTCCAATACGTCCTGGAAGTTTGCACGAACACCGTTTCACGTATATTCTCAGCACTTTTCGAACCGTGGACCACGAAACGTCCAGATGTCGTGACACTGTTCGAGCACTGCTGCATTTCGATTAGACATTGCGTCTAGCATTCTCAGTCATGACAACAGCAACTTCTTCAACAATTTGTGGCGCAATTGGCTGTCAGCTTCTCTCAGGAGCAGTTCCCTAATCGACAATCAGTTCGAAATTCTGAATCATGTTCTTTAACCATGGTGCAGAAAGAGGACTTCTTCGTATTCGTTTAAGGCGTCGATACTCGCTTTACGGGTAAAGCCCTGCTCACTTCATCCAGAGCCCGTTTACTCTCTGCAACTGTAATGCGCACTTATGCTTGTGCTTCAAACCTACGTCGGTTACCAGCGGCAAGTCATGACACTAACACCACCAACAACGCAAATCCTGCAACGCACAGCCCGAACATCAACTGTATGAAGTTGGGTACCCACACTGTAAATATTTTTATACATTTACGCCTACACCGCCTCAGTCAGCTACAGTTAAATTGCGACCATCCTGTATGTCAGCAACCGATGCCCAACATAGTTTATATCAGCAGATAAACACAACATTACAATCCACACATGGTTGCTAGAATTATCTAGAGAAAATTTTTTGTTTCAACACTGAGCAAAGGAGAGTAATAAGGTGGACAAATTAGCACTTTCTCCTGGGTTGCAATATAGACATTAAAGCAACTCGTGTGAAATCAGGCGCTCGCTTCATTCATGTACGACATCTTAAAAGCAGATAAACTCGTAAGTTACGTCTTCAGAGATTCCAGAAAGGCGTTCCACACTTTATCTCATGCTCGCATACAAAAGAAGATGCAATTAGTAGGAAAACTTTCGAAATACGTAACTGGTAATTCTTCCTACTGTGCGGTGAATGTTGTACGGATATGAAAGTAACATCACGTGTTTCACAAGGAACAGTAATAGGACCTCTACGATTCTACCTCTCCCTCTCTCTCTCCCTCCCTCCGTCCTCTCTCTCTCTCTCTCTCTCTCTCTCTCTCTCTCTCTCTCTCTCTGTCTGTCTTACACACAAACATACACACAATCACACACATAGTTATAATAAGAAAATTATTGTTTAAATAAAAATTTCGCCACTGTTGGGAACATAATTATTACACTTAGTGTTTCTAACATCTTATGAGTACAAAGTATTAAGTCACGTATACTTGACAGAAAAGTATTTGTGACCAAGAGAGATGTTTACAACTGCATTTCTCTTCATCTATGCGTCCAGAGTTCTGAACAATGCTTTGAGTCTTCTTCCAAAATAGCGATTTGTTTCGGTATTCTGTCTTTGCACTTCTTAGACCCCATCAGTGTTGTAGTCAACTGATGTTCTGGGGAGGTATTAGATGGGACCACAGTACTTCTCTCGTAGTTGTTGACGATGAAAGATGTCTTTTTCTAGCTGAATAAATGTCGTGGGAGGGGGAGCCAAATGAGAGAGGTCTGTTATGGGTGGAACTGCGTAAAATTTTGCTTCCACTAATTACTCAGTACGAAGGTCGCCATATGGCTGAATATCCGTCCTTAATACAAACTAAAGAAATATATAATATGGTCTGTAGGCCGACCGGAAGCTGTCTGTTACTTATAGGAAGATTTCCGCCACGGAACTGTCATAAGAAACAATGCCCCTCACATAAGAGTGGTGTACTTGGTTAATTTACATTCAGGAGACGTGGGGTTAACTAACTACTGAAATGTTATCAAGAGGAATTCGATTACTGCACATTTATTAAAGAAAAGGGCTACACACGTAGGAAAAGCTAACTAAACATACGGAACGTCTCCGCTAAGAATAATAAGAAACACGAAGTATTATGGTGTCTCAGAAGTAATACAAGTATGTTGGTCCGCAAAGTACTGGGAAACAGAGTGTGAAGGATATGTTACCTGCAAAGATCGCGACAGAATCGACTTTAAATGATGTGGCGGATATAACGTCTTTAGTCGTGGTGTTGAGGAGAGGTTAGGCACGCACCGAAATTAGTATATGCGCTGGGCAAGTTAACGAAAAGTTATGATACCTCAAGATTCACTGAAATAAACGCCGAGTCGCGAATCGTAAATGGAATTGAAATGATAAAATTAAGAATTACGAGTATGCCTGTAAAATGACTCTAACATGATCGCAAGGTTCCTAAACTTCGCACTATGCTAATTTCAGATGAATCTTAACACCACAGCGAGAACACGTATCATTAACTGCCGTCTTGGGTCTCGAACGAAACCTACTGCTCTTCTTCGATTTCTGAACCAGAATGTTTTGCATCACCTACCGCTGATCCTCGGAACAGAATGTCCTCTTCATTCTTCGTTTCCCTAACCCTCATCAAAAATAATTCCCCCAAAAACCGGTAGCCGCCAACCAGTGGTCGTTTTTATTAGCTGGCCTATCGAAAGAAGAATACAGTTATTTCAGTTCCAAAGAAACCAAGCGCTGATAGGTGTGAAAATTACCGAACTACCAGTTTAATAAGTCACGGATGCAAAATACTAACACAAATTCTTAACAGAACAATAGAAAAAAACTGATAGCAGTCGACCTCGGGGAAGATCAATTTCGATTCCGGAGAAATGTAGGAACACGTGAGGCAAATACTGACACTGCGACATGTCATAGAAGATGAGTTAAGGAAGGGCAAACCCCACGTTTACAGCAGTTGTAGACCTAGAGAAAGCTTTTGACAACGTTGACTGGAATATTTTCTTTCAAATTCTAAAGGTGGCGGGGGTAAAATAGAGGGATCGAAAGGCTATTTACGACTTGTTCAGAAACCACACGGCATTTATGATAGTCAAGGGGAGTGAAATGGAAGCAGTGGTTGCAAAGGGAGTGAGACTGGGTTGTAGCAAAAAAATGTTCAAATGTGTGTGAAACCTTATGGGACTTCACTGTTCCAGTCATCAGTCCCTAAGCTTACACACTACTTAACCTAAATTATCCTAAGGACAAACACACACACCCATGCCCGAGGGAGGACTCGAACCTTCGCCGGGATCAGCCGGACAGTCTATATGACTGCAGCTCCCTCGACCACTCGGCTAATCCCGCGCGGCTAGGGTTGTAGCCTATTCCCGATGTTAGTCAGTCTGTATATTGAGCGAGCAGTAAAGAAAACATAAGAAAAGTTAGGGGTAGGAACTAAAGTTCAACGAGAAGAAATAAAAGCTTTGAGTTTTGCCGATGACTATGTAATTCTCTCATGGATAGCAAAGGACTTGGAAGAGCAGCTTAACGGAATGGACAGTGTCTTGAAAACATAGTTTATGATGAACACCAACAAAAGCAAAACGAGGATAATAGAACGTAATCGAAGTATATCAGGCGAAGCAGGGGGAATGAAAGTAGGAAACGAGACAAAGTGGTAGATTTTTTTTGCCACTTGGGCACCAAAATAGTTCAACATGGTCGAAGTAGAGAAGATATAAAATGGAGACTGACAATAGTAAGTAAAAAGCGTTTCTGAAGAAGAGAAATTTCCTAACTTCGATGATAGATTTAGTTCTGAAAGAATTTGTATGGAGTTGGGGCAGGTATGTGAGCCGTGGCGTTTTGCTGGCGCGCCAGCGTATTTGCAAGTACCTCGCCATCTAGACCTTTGCTTTTGACGCGCGCTGAGTCTTGGCTGCCTTATCTTGGCCGGAGAAGTTAGCTGGAGGCTCTTGCGAAGATCGTTGACAGTTGGCGCTCGATGTTATGTGAGGCCGGAATGAGCTTGTAGTGGAGCGGGAACCGACCACGTGTATGGGGCAGCTTGGTGGAGAGGCTTTCCCGTCGCCTGTGAGGAGGCTTGTTGCCGCCTTGAGTTGCGTCCTACTGGTTCCGGACACGGCTGTCTACAGTGGAAAATTGTACTGAAATGGAGGAGGATCTGCAACGTATTGACGCATGGTGCAGGGAATGACAGTTGAATCTCAATATAGACAAGTGTAATGTGCTGGGGATACATAGAGAGAAAGACCGTTTATCATTTAGCATAGAAAGAAAGATCGTTTATCATTTAGCTACAGTATAGCAGGTCAGCAACTGGAAGCAGTTAATTCCATAAATTATCTGGGAGTTGGCATTAGGAGTGATTTAAAATGGAATGATCATATAAAGTTGATCGTCGGTAAATCACATGCCAGACTAAAATTCATTGGAAGAATCCTAAGGAAATGCAATCCGAAAACAAAGGAAGTAGGTTACAGTACATTTGTTCGCCCACTGCTTGAATATTGCTCACCAGTGTGGGATCCGTACCAGGTGGGGTTGATAGAGGAGCTAGAGAAGATCCAACGGAGAGCAGCGCGCCTCGTTATAGGATCATTTAGTAATCGCGAAAGCGTTACGGAGATGGTAAACTCCAGTGGAAAACTTTGCAGGAGAGATGCTCAGTATCTCGGTACGGCCTTTTGTTGAAGTTTTGAGAACATACCTTCACCGAGGAGTCAAGCAGTATATTGCTTCCTCGTATGTATATCTCGCGAAGAGACCATGAGGATAACATCAGAGAGATTAGAGCCCACACAGAGGCATACTGATTATCTTTCTTTCCACGAACAATACGAGACTGGAGTAGAAGGGAGAACCGATGGAGGTACTCAAAGTACCCTCCGCCACACACCGTCAGGTGGTTTGTGGAGTATGGATTAGATGTAGATGTAGAAATGTTAATCAACCAAAGACATATGATGTTAGAGTGTTACAAAACTATTAAACCTTTCTTGGTCTACTTGACATTACTGAGGTAGCAAAACACATTTGATGTCATATTCTGACATGACATATGATCGTCCGCTGCCTTATTGCTGCCTGCTGTACCCGACAAAAGTCATATCAGACGTCCAGTGAAAAGTTAAGTGAGATTGTACTTAGGGCACGTATGTGAAGATGTTGAGGGCCGCTACCTCACGTTTGGTAACTGTAAGGACATGGGTGTTACCATGGAAGTAAAGGTGTGCCTATAAAGAGTTCAAGGTGTTTAAGACAGGTGTTAAATATTAATATAATGCACGAGCGTGCCTCTTCCAGCTCGTGGGAAATTGTTGCGTGATGTTATACGTAGTCAGCTGCAAGGCCGTAACCTGTTTATCAAATATACTGCATTCGAGTGTTTGGTAGACCCAGTAAAACTTACAATGAAATTTTCAGAATTGTGCTCGTTACGGTTTTCACTGAACAGTGGGGCACAAGAATTAACGTAATTTAATTGTGACTAAAACTGGAGGGCCCCCTGGCCTAGCTAGTAATTGTAAGTTTTTTTTTAAAAAATCTCTTAATAGCAGGCAATTTTCCTTGATGTTACTGATTAGATTTGCGCTGTTGGTTGTACCTTACCTGTCTAGTTCATTCGTAGTGGGGCAAAGGCAGTGTGCCGTTTTATTAGTGAATAGTTTAACTTGTTATTTAATATCTTTTGGTGGTTGTTTACATTTCCCCTGCGGGCCTGTTCTGTCGCTGGTTAAATGTTACAGCTGGCTGGCTGGTGTTTTGGAGTAAGCGCTACCTTTCCACCTATGGATACCGGGGCTGTGAAATCCTGGGTAGCGGAAGGTGACTCCGGGTCGAAGCTCGAGAAGTGGGTCATGTACGAACTGCCGACTTCGGCCTTCCGCCTTGGCTTCTCCAAGTTAAGGTTTCTTTTTGCCTTCGAGCGACCTGGCGTCACTCCTGGCTGATTAATTCTAGTGCGAATTTTATTTACTTGGGTATTTATTATATTTATTAAACTTTGTCTGAAGAGCAACATACAATTGTGAATTAATTTAAGCCGTCAGGTGCATAATTGTTAGTGGTTTTAAAATTTTCTTATATGTAAAATAGACTTTCTTTCATAAAAGAACTTGGTAGCACATTCACTAAATTTTGGTGTCTTACTATTCTTATTACCTAAGATAATCAGGACATAAGATATGTTGCTTCAAAGGAGTTTGTTTATATGATTGTTAAATAAAACGAGTGATTGCAAAAGGGGTCCAGTCCTTCTTATTTGTTTCCCTATTCCCTAGTAGAATAACGTCTCAGTATGGAAGTGAAACATGGACGATAAACAGTTTAGACAAGAAGAGAGTAGAAGCTTTCGAAATGTGGTGGTTCAGAAGACTACTGAAGACTGGATACGTAGATCACGTAACTACCAAGGAGATACTGAACAGAACTGGGAAGAAAAGAAATTTGTGGCACAACCTGACTAGAAGAAGGGTTCTGTTGGTAGGACACATTTTGGGACATCAAGAATCACCAGTTTAGTACGGGAGGGAAGTGTGGGTAACAAACATTGCAGTGGGATACCAAGAGATGAATACAGTAAGCAGATTCAGTAGTAACTCCAAGACGAAGGAGCTTGCACAGGGCAGAGTAGCACGGAGAGCTGCATAAAACCGGTCTTGGGACTGACGAACACAACATCATCGGAAGAGAGAAAATATTCCACTCGACTCCTCTCCTCTCGTCTTATGTGCCTTGGAAATATGCACTCGACTTATTGACTGCCAGTGAGAGATTTTGTCTCAGCGTTAGCCTGTGAATCGTGGGCAAATGATTGCTCCTTTGCCTACCATTCAGACTATTTTCGAAACCAACTCTACGAAAATTTTGAAAGTTCTTGGAAACATCTCTAGCATCACTAAGCTGGCGAAGGTGTGACTTCAAAGTCACAAAACGGATTATCAATACTTGGCTGGCAGCGGCAAGTAGATCTTGAGCGTATTCCATCGTCAGTCACTAAGCTGTCCCGTTGCGGTTGTTGCCAGCAAATCTGGAGTAGGCATAACTCCAGTGTTAACCAGAAGGCTATCCACATCAACACGTCAACACATTCCACCAAAATGCTAGCGCGACGCACCCCTGGCGTATTTGAAAAGAGTTCGTATTCGAACGCCCGAGGCAATGTGTTCTGTGTATATTATGTGAGATTCTGTATCTGAGGGTGACAACAGGCCGCTCTGCCTTTAGAGGCACACAACTGGAGAAAAAATTCTGTCAGGCGTAAACATTATATCAGACGAAAGAAAAACTTACTTGCTTAATCCTTGCTCTTTTACGAGAGTATCGAATTATCTGCATATATTCTATTAAAAGGGGCTATCTAATAGACAGTCTGACTGCAAGTACTTCAGCTCTGATTATGCTTACATTAAAATTATTGGTGGAAATCAGACTCAACTAACTTTAAATCACAGCAGCCGGATGGCTCGCTCGAAGTGCAAATAGCGAGACATACGTCTTCAATTTTATCAGATAGTAAAACGCATGAGGCGTAGACTATTGCGTTCTTGGAAATACTTTAAACTAAATATTCTGATAATTAATGCAAGTCAGTTTTTTCGATCAAAAATCCATTTCTTATCGTAGTACTTGCGCAGGAAGTACGATTTGAATGAGAGACTTATTATCAGGTCAGATGAGGTAAGTCAAAAAATGGTTCAAATGACTGTGAGCACTATAAGACTTAACTGTTGAGGTCATCAGTCCCCTAGAACTTAGAACTACTTAAACCTAACTAAACTAAGAATATCACACACATCCATGCCCGAGGCAGGAATCGAACCTGTGACCCTCTATGCTGTCCATTATGTTGTTCATGTATGTATTCTGACTCTGTAGTATATAATCTTTCTGGAATGAGGTCCAAATTAACAAAATTACTTTTCTTATTACGCAGACGCCCTACAGAGATTCTGCTTGTCTCCTAAATCGTCTATAAACTTTACGAACACCTGATATTGTATAACACCTCCTTGGCAAACACCAGTTATCACTTTTTAATCACTAGACAACCTTCCGTCAGTTACTACAATTTGTGGCCCTTCTGTCCCCGAAATCACGAATCCAGTCAGACATTTAAGACAATACCGTATAGGCATGCAATTTGACTGGAAGCTGCTTTCAGCAACGATGTCGAAAACGTTCTGGAAATCAAAAAAACGCAGAATCAACTTCAGAAGCCATGTTGACAGCAGTCATTACTTCAGGTGAATTATGACTCACCAGTGTTTTAGAGGAACTATATTTTCTAAATCCGTGCTAGTTATGTGTCAATACGTCCTATTCTTGAAGGTATTTCATAAAGCTGGAACACATTGTATGTTTCAGAATGCAATAACAGATGGATTTCAGATAAAATGGGTCTATAATTTTGGAAATTTAGAGGTGATCACTGCTGAACCTCTTCTCTTCTATATTTCTTTTTTTTTTTTTTTTTTTTTGTCAGTTTTCTGAGATAATCCTGTAGTTTCCCTTCGAGAGCAACACCTGTGCCTACAGAAGAGAGAGAGACAAACACGTCAGAGTGTAAGTAGCGAAGCGTTACCCTGCATCAGATCAGCGAGCGCGTGGAGTGCATTCGGCCGTTATCGGCAGAAGCAGAAGAGGCGTTGCCCGTGATGCTCCCAGGCCTGGCTCCTACCGGGAGCTCAGCCGTGTCTCTCTCTCGCTCTCCCTGCCTCCCTCTCTCCCTCCCTCTCTCTCTCTCTCTCTCTCTCTCTCTCTCTCTCTCTCTCTTAGCCCTGAACCGCGGCTCTCTCGGGTAGGGTGAGGCTCCGCTCTGCCGCTCTCGCGGTATCAAGTATGACAGCTGGGGGGTCCCCGCCGCTGTGAAGCGTATCAGCGCGCGACTGGGCCACGTGCGGCGCTCGATAAGCGACCAGCCCCGTCAACAGGTTAGCCCTGCCGCCCTCGCCTCCACTCACCCACCTGCCAGTAGCTCAGCACTGCTCGCGCCATCTCACTCTCTCCATACGGTCCCCTCGGACGTGTACCCCACTCTACATACCTCTTCAGGCGCTCACAGATTTTCCGAGAAATTTATTTCGTACAGCTTCTGAATCATCTCCATCTGCGTCTACATACAGTAATGGAAATAAGTATTCATACACTAGAGCGTGGAAAAGTAAACTGCCTTTATTGACAATACGAAACCAAAAACAGTAATTGGATATGCACTGTACACATTGGCCAGTCGCCAATGCAGCTATGCTGGTATATAGAACGAGAATGAACAAGCCTTTACAAAACAAAATAAAAAAAACGTCTGCCAAGTTCTCTACTGCGCTGGGAATTAAGTATTCATACACCAACAGAAAATGACACTTCTAACAAAGCCAGAACATGTTTAATATTTCGTATGCATACCCTTCCGATGTATTACTTCTCGCAACTTCCGTGGTATGGAATGGACCAATTTTTTTGTAGTTTCCGACACGTGGTATGAAATGGACCAATATTTTTGTAGTTTCCGACATGATACCTTCCCATACTCGAAGGAGAGCCCCTTTCAAAGAGGCCTTACTACGGATATCGTGTTTTCTCACTCGTGTTTCCAGCTCACTAGAAAGTGTTCGATGGGATTCAGTTTCGGACTCGGAGCTGGTGTTTTAAGAGTGTGCTGAGTGTTGTAGAGCAACCACAGCCGGACAATTTGCGCCGTATATTTTAGATCATTGTCCTGCTGGAAGTAATAATTTCTAGGAAGACCCAAGGTGTCGACACTCTGTTGTAAGTTATGTTTGAGAATGTTCATATACACAAATCTGTCCATGGTACCTATCTACATCTATATCTACATACATACTCCGCAATCCACCATACGGTGCGTGGCGGAGGGTGCCTCGTACCACAACTAGCTTCTTCTCTCCCTGTTCTACTCCCAAACAGAACGAGGGAAAATTGACTGCCTATATGCCTCTGTACGAGCCCTAATCTCTATTATCTTATCTTTGTGGTCTTTCCGCAAAGTGTAAGTTGGCGGCAGTAACACTGTCTGCAGTCAGCCTCAAATGCTGGTTCTCTAAATTTCCTCAGTAGCGATTCACGAGAAGAACACCTCCTTTCCTCCAGAGACTCCCACCCGAGTTCCTGAAGCATTTCCGTAATACTCGCGTGATGATCAAACCTACCAGTAACAAATGTAGCAGCCCGCCTCTGAATGTCCTCCCTCAATCCGACCTGATAGGGATCCCAAACGATAGAGCAGTACTCAAGAATAGGTCGTATTAGTGACTTATAAGTGGTCTCCTTTACAGATGAACCACATCTTCCCAAAATTCTACCAATGAACCAAAGACAACTATCCGCCTTCCCCACAACTGCCATTACATGGTTGTCCCACTTCATATCGCTCTGCAATGTTACGCCCAAATATTTAATTGACGTGACTGTATCAAGCGCTACACTACTAATGGAGTATTCAAACATTACAGGATTTTTTCTCCTATTCATCTGCATTAAATTACGGTTATCTGTATTTAGAGTTAGCTTCCATTCTTTACACCAATCACAAATCCTGTCCAAGTCATCTTTTATCCTCCTACAGTCACTCAACGACGACACCCTCCCATACACCATAGCATCATCAGCAAACAGCCGCACATTGCTGTCCACCCTATCCAAAAGATCATTTATGCAGATAGAAAACAACAGCGGACCTACTACACTTCCCTGGGGCACTCCAGATTATACCCTCACCTCCGATGAACTCTCACCATCGACGATAACGTACTGGGTTCTATTACTTAAGAAGTCTTCGAGCCACTCACATACTTGGGAACCAATTCCATTTGCTCGTACCTTAGTTAGGAGTCTGCAGAGGGGCACCGAATCAAGGAATAAGGCATCCGTCTGATAGCCTTCATCCATGGTTCGCAAGATATCATGTGAAAAAAGGGCGAGCTGCGTTTCGCAGGAGCGATGCTTTCTAAAGCCGTGCTGATGCATGGACAGCAACTTCTCTGTCTCGAGAAAATTCATTATGTTGGAACTGAGAATATGTTCGAGAATGATGCAACAAACTGATGTTAAGGATATTGGTCTGTAATTCTGAGGATCCGTCCTTCTACCCTTCTTACATACAGGCGACACCTGCGCTTTTTTCCAGTCACTCGGGGCTTTACGTTGGGCAAGAGATTTGCGATAAATGCAAGCTAAGTAAGGTGCCAATGCAGTAGAGTACTCTCTGTAAAACCGAATTGGAATCCCATCAGGACCTGACGATTTATTTATTTTCAACCCATTTAGCTGCATCACTACCCCAGGGATGTCTGTCACTATGTCTTCCATACGGAAATCTGTACGAGACTCAAACGGCGGTATGTTTGTACGTTCAACAAATTTTCCGACACCGGAAGCTGACATACAGCCCCATACCACCACTCCACCACGTTCGTGCTTCACCGTGGGTCGAATGTCGTTTCAGTCGAGGTCAGTATTCGGTCTTCTCCAGACCAAGATCCTACCATCATTGTGCACGACATTAAATTTGCTTTCATCACTAAACGATACGGTATCCCAGAAGTCTGCTGTCTTGGATACATGATGTTTCTCGAATTCCATCCGCCACTTTCTGCCCTTTTTGCTGGTGTAGAGCTTACGTCCCGGGGCCATGGCTCTGTAGCCCGAACGATTGAGAATGGTACGAACTGCCCTTGGAGTGATGTCCTTTCGGAAATGGCCATGTACATATGCGGATAGTGCCGACACTGTCGTTTTGGGGTTTTTATTGATGACTATTAGTAGCATTCTGGTCTCTCTTGTTGTAAGCTTCTGCGGACGACCGTGTCGTTCACTGTTTATTACTACATGTCTGTCCTTATATCGCTTAATGATAGATTTCACAGTCGCTCGGCTACGTCCTATGATGTTCGCAATTTCGGCATACGACTTGTGTTGAAGATGTTGGGCGACAACGATGTTTCGTTCCTCAATGGTCGTTTCCTTCCCCTTGCAGTCAACTCTGCTGTTCCACGGTACCCATGTCCGACGTGCTGTTGCTTCACGGCCGCCACACGACTACACAAGTGTGGCATGCACTCCGGGGCTGCGTCAGCCGTTTGTTTGGTTGAAAGTAGTCCGCTGTATGAATGCATTTTTCCCTGTCGTAGACAGTGCGGAGTGTAACATATTTTATTTTCCCAGAATAGATTCATGGCATACGGGAAGCTTCAGTACCTAGAACATATCTGATGCTACATCATCGTACTTATTCGTATCGGTGCTGTGGATGATTTACTATCACAACACACCATCGTAGTTTGTCACCACCTACTGTATGAATACTTATTTCCATGACTGTACACCGAGATGGAAGCTATGGGATACCTCCTACTGTTGTGTCAGACCTCATTTTGCCCGGATAGTGCAGCCACTCGACGTGGCACGGACTCAACAAGACCCCTACAGAAAGACTGGGCCATGCTGGCTCCAAAGTCGTCCACAACCGCAGAAGTGTTGCCGACGCAATATCTTTCCACCAACTGACATCTCGATTATGTCCCACAAATGATTTCCTTGGGATTCATGTCGGGCGCTCTGGGAGGCCTAATCATTCGCTCGATTTGTCGAAAATGTTCTTCTAAAATGTCGCAAACAACTGTGGCCCAATGACTTGACATTGTTGTTTGGGAAACTGGAATCCATAAATGTCTCCAAATGGCCTGCAAGTAACCGGCCATAACCACATCCAGTCTATGATCGGTTCACTTCGACCAGTCTATTCCATGTACACAGGCTGAAATTCATGGAGCTGCGACGGCGTGATTCTTTCTGTCCCTTTACGACGGACCTGCACCTACCTGTGAACATTGTCGCAGCAGATCACCAGTAGGAAAGCCGAGTGAAACCTACTGTACTTCGACGTGAACCAGGCTGTAATTAAAGTCACTAATCTACGTTTCAGGAGAAACACGAAATGAAAGGTTGGAAATTTTGCCCTCAGTTAATATATTCTGAAACGTAGGTGAACAAGTATCACTGCCAAGCCCGTGCTAGTCTTAACACAGTCACTCATAATCCCTTTCACTCATGTTAGCAACTTTATGGTGTTGCATTTCCCGAGAACGTAATAGGTACAAAAATACTGATTGTTTTTTCCTGAGAACGCTCGCCAAATATTAAGTCTGTCTGTACGAAATGCAGTCACAGTTTTTAGCCACCGACCTGCTCAATACGCCACGCGGAATATGTGTCTTTTGCCGTCACAAAATTCACTTAAAATTCCGAAATTTCTACTCACACATCGGAATAATTATGCCATCACTTTCCAACACTTTTGATGTATGAAACACTGCTATATCCGGCACCTTCTCATTTCCATCAGAACCACTACTACACGCGTCCGAACTGTTTCATGGCTAGGCTCCCACTCCTCTCTAGAATACTCTAGGTCTTCTTTACCAGCAGAGAAAGGCGCGCGAAGAATATTGCTTTACCACTGGTCAGTTTACTCAACAGTCAATAGCAAAACAACATTCTCCCGCGTCAGACCCCGCTATTCATCAATAACCAATAACAAAATAGTAAACCTAACGACTGTACCTTTTACCGACGTAATTATCTAATATGCTGAAGTTTTGTTTATGCATAAAATTATTTACTATTGCTATTTTCACCTGAATTAACTTTCCCTTTACCATAACCTTACTTTACAAATCTATTCTACAAAAATCCCCTTTGTTCATATCCATACTTCATCGAAATGTTCCCACACTAAATCCTACTACACAACTCGTTAAACAATCATCTTCATATTAACATTAATCCTCACTCACGCATCATTCATACTGCTAAAACACATTTATAACTTTTTACATACACAAAAAGACATAATAACACTTTATGAAAATACTAGAACAGTTTATGAAGAACATTTTATTACTTTAGTGCAATCTACTAGGCACAATCGAAACTAAATCAGTCCCCTATCCAATACTGTCCTCTATCAGCTGATACATAAACTATGTGCGCATCCAGTCTCGCATCACCATTTGTCACTATCCAGCTCTGAGACACATCTCCCACTTAACTGCCTCCGAGGCAGGATCGTTATATGGTGCTACGCCTCACACCCCCTATGATTATAAAATTTGATTCCAAAAATTTTAAAATTATAATAATATAGATCCTGACTTAAAATTACAAAATATTTCACAAAAAGATTCTCATTCATATACACTAAAATCACAAATCTCTTACTTCGGACTAGGCAGTCTGTAACTAACCTAGTGTAAAATCTTTAATTTTTTTTATAATTCTTTCTACTTGAAAACATTTTTTGCAAATCTCTCAAAAAGATTCATAACTTTTTAATAGCTTTTTGCGTTTACTTTTTGAATGTCTTTTTTCAGGCACTGTGGTTGGTGTCCTACTATTTAATAATAGTATTTTGTCCTACCTCTAAAAAAACTGCACATAACTATCGCCTTTTTATCACACATTTTTTCGTGATTCTTGAGTATGGCACCTTCCATTGTAGCGTGCATAACACACCTCCGTCCTCCACTTATTGGTCCATCCATGGTTTACATGCGTTGCTGTCCCTGAAACCATACTTCCGTCTAAGCCTACTTCCTTTATATACATCCTAATATACAATTACTTATAGTATAGGAGATTATTTACATTTTTTACTATTTAGTTTAACTTGAATTCAAATGAAAGTAAATTAACAGAGTATTGCTTACTCAAATCAGCAAGATCAAATCTATTCGAAAATCTTTTCTAAAATTTACTTCTTTTCGAAAAACTTAATAAATTTAAAAGAAATAGTTGCAATTGCAAGCAAAGGTTATATTGATTTTTTCTGTTTAACTTTCACTCAACTTGAAAATAGTTAACGGTAAAAAACAAATTTCCTATAAAGCAGTTATTTACAAACATTTTTATAGTTCATAGCTACCACTTTTTATGTAGTGTCTCTTTTCATCACTTCTTCCTCATAGTTTCACCACTATGTAACAGAAATCAAGAATTGTATTTACAAACTGTATATCTACTCCCCACATTCATTCATATTCCACTCGTAAAATATATAATTCGCCTAGATCTCCTTAACTAACTGCCCTTGTCCCGTTTGGTTATTCTCATATTTGTACATGTCACTCAGCGTTCAATCACAAACTGACCCCCATATCACTCACCACAAAACTTACTTCATCTTAATCCCATAACTCTATCTTACACCTACAAACACACCTTCTCTGATAGAGAAGAATATTACAGAAGATAGTTTCATACTCCTTGAGTAAGCCAGGTTTATCAGAAAAACATTTTTATGATCTAGTAACACTACTCTTAACCTTTGATCCTCCTCTAAATCTGGCACCTCTTTCACTTTTTGCTCTAGTTTTTCTTGTAGCACCCACATTTCCTCAGGGTCCACCCCCACATCACCTCCATACTCATTGTAGTCCCCCAGATCCTCTGTCCTTCTACAATACCTAACTGGTGTAATCGCTACTTCTTCATCGATCACATAGTCTTTTCGAAAAAATGGCACAACCACATCTTTCCCATTTATTTCGGAAATTATTACACTTTCTTTAAAATTTAATCTCCCTTTGTAATGGTTAAAGAAATCTAAACCAATCAACATTGGTGTACACAGATCAGGAATTATAAGGAAGTTATGGAATACTTCCACCCCATTTATTTTCACTGGCAACAGAACTTCATGTCTAACAGGTTTTTCCACCACTTTTCCAGTAGCTACAATAATCTGTACCCCCATTACTGGCATAATTACAAGATCATTCCCTTTTTGCAATGATTCTAACCAACCTTTACTCACAGCATATAAATCACTACCTGTATCTGCTAAACACTGTACCTCTTCATCTTCTCTGCCTCGTGATGACTTGGTGTTCTGTGATGTCCTTAGGTTAGTTAGGTTTCAGTAGTTCTAAGTTCTAGGGGACTGATGACCACAGATGTTAAGTCCCATAGTGCTCAGAGCCATTTGAACCTCTTCGTCACACGCTTGCAGACTAATTATTGGTTGACTCAATACTTTCTTTTCCTTGCTAGTATCAGCACGCTCCTCCAACAAGTCGTTCACAACCTCTCTCCTATCGAAACCTTGCCTGTTTCCGGAAATTACACAGATTTTTGCAGAACCACCTTCACCACTTTTTCCCCCATACTAAGTATTCTATCCACTAGTGGCAACTCAAAACTCCCTTCTGGCGCTTCGCTATTCCCCATTATAGCCTCTCTCTCTCTTCCCTTTCTCCAGTATTAATTAGTCGATCCCCACTTTCGTCACCATCCTCTGGCTTCTCCCTAAAAGCCTCACAAATGTCGTCATTTATAGACGCTAATATTTCCTCCACACTGGCATCACTAATTTCCTGTAATTCTGCAGCCTCTGTACTTTCTCCTTCCTCAGAACATGATTCTACTTCAGCTTGGTTGCTAACCATTTTCTTGCAGTCGGATTCTGTCACATATTCCACTAATACACCATCCCTCTCGGCGGACTACAAGTCCATTAAAGAAAAATTAAAAAAAAAGTCTGCAATACAGTGTTTATCTTGTTTATGTCTATCTAAATAATCCTTCAAGTCTCCATTAAACGTACAGATTTTTACGTAGCTCGTTTCATCTGTCGCTACTACTTTCTCCTGTACCTCCCTTACAGTCCCTGTCTGGTTACTATTAACACATACAAAAGGTTTTGCTAGCGGGCTCAAACTACTACTTCCCGTCTGGTAAATTCTAGCCCTTTCACAGATGGCATTTAGTTTGACGGATTCTGTAGTTCGGTATCCTTTATTATGTTTACCCCTCTCTGCTGCTGCCTTTGCGCAACATCATTGTCTCCCACTGGAGAATACGATCGATAATCGTGCACCTGTTCCCCATTACTTCACGTATCATTTGCAGCATAGCGCCACCTCCCGGCACCTCTGCCCCTGCCATTTCCACGGAACACGCCAATTCTGTTAATGTTTACATTATGTAGCAGTCTTGCATCATTTGGTGGTCTGTAATTACGATTTGCATATTCCTCCTCATGCAATAACTTCTCAACCCTCTCCAAATGACTAATGAACTTACGCACATCATCCCTCGGCGCTGAAATAAGTTTGTTCCGCCAGTGCATAGGCAGTTTACCTTCCAAACCCATAACTATTTGCTCTGGCTCGATTTTGTTGTTCAAGTATGACAAGTTTGTCATCCACTTTAACGCGAACTGTTTTGCACTTTCGCTTCTGGGATTAAACTTTTCCCCCGCCCAGAAGCTATTTAATAACTCCATCTGTTTTTGCCTACCTCAGTATTCTTTCAAATATGCCTCTTTAAATTTATCCAAAGTATCGTACTGTTCAGTAACAATAACCCCCCAAGTTCTGGCGTCTCCTAAGAATTTTGACGTAATAAAACCTATTTTTTGTTTGTCTGACCACAAGCTAGGTAACACACCTTCAAAATCATTCCAAAATTCTTTTGGATGCACATTTCCTGTTGGATCAAAACGTAAAAACTGTCTGTTAGTGACATATGAAATTTCAGATGATTTTACCACAAAATTACACCGACTACTGTTAATTCCATGTTTGAGGTTAGTTTCAACTTTACATAGTCTACTGTCATGCTCATCCAACCTTCTTTCCACCTCTTCCACTTGGTTAGTTAAATGGTTCAAATGGCTCTGAGCACTATGGGACTTAACATCTATGGTCATCAGTCCCCTAGAACTGAGAACTACTTAAACCTAACTACCCTAAGGGCAGCACACAACATCCAGTCTCAAGAGGCAGAGAAAATCCCTGACCCCGCCGGGAATCGAACCCGGGAACCCGGGCGCGGGAAGCGAGAACGCTACCACACGACCACGAGCTGCGGACCTTGGTTAGTTAGCTGAAGAACATTTTTTTTTCAGACTCATCCACTCGTTCTGACACAGTTTTTACTTCATTCGCCGGCCGCGGTGGTCTCGCGGTTCTAGGCGCTCAGTCCGGAACCACGCGACTGCTACGGTCGCAGGTTCGAATCCTGCCTCGGGAATGGATGTGTGTGGTGTCTTTAGGTTAGTTAGGTTTAAGTAGTTCTAAGTTCTAGGGGCTGATGACCATAGATGTTAAGCGCCGTAGTGCTCAGAGCCATTTGAACCAACCATTACTTCATTCATACATTTGTCAGATTCAGAACTGATTTTACTGGCTAACACTTTGTGATTAGTTTCACATACAGATTCTACAGCCGCTATTTTAACCTTTACTTTTTGTATACCTTCTTTAATTTCATCTACTCTTTGTTTGTTTCCACTAGCAACTCTATTCAAAGCTTCTGTTAATTCACCTTTTACAATGCTAACTGATCTTTTGCAATTATTCTCAACTCGAGAAATTTTGTCATCTACTTTATTTTCTAATGACTTCAATTCATTTTCCCACGTTTCTTTTAAAACAGCAGTCTGCTTTTCAAATTTTTCATTAAACCCACTGTCAAGTTTAATAATTTTTTCATTGAAACCACTGTCAAGTTTGTCGAGTTTGCTATTAATTTTTTCAGGCAAATTAGATTGTCCTTGTATAGAGCCCATTAAAGCGGCAAACATTTCCTGCATACTTCCTAGTTCCATTTTTGGCATCACTGTTTCTTGTTTACTTTTTTCCACCGGCACTATACCAAATTTGGTATCCACATTTGATACATTTGATTCAGTAGCATTCTCAGGAAAAAAAAAATCAGTATTTTTGTACCTTTTACGTTTTCGGGAAATGCAACACCATAAACTTGCTAACTTGAGTGAAAGGGATTATGAGTGACTGTGTTAAGACTAGCACGGGCTTGGCAGTGATACCTGTTCACCTAAGTGAACGCATATCATCACACAACTGATCGTTACCGAGTTCTTGCTTAATGTCACTTTTTGAATTAGTATTATCCCCACTAGTTACGTGAACAGACATACTTGAAGCAGACTCAATTCCACTGTCCGTAAGTAACATAGAAACATCATCAAAAACGTCCTCTTTTATTTTAACATCTACTCCTTCTCTGTGTTCAGGTGTGCTAGTGTGTGAAGCACTCACACTGAGTGAAAGTTCTTCCTCCTCACCGTATTCACAAAACCTTTATCACTTGCCATGTTTCTCAGTCTTTCAGCACATACACACAACAGATGTAACAAAGTTGAATAATCTTTTGTCGAATGCTGCAGCTTCGGCGTGTTGAAACTGTGAGTCCGACCCCCTGCGGCTGCCGTAACAGTTTCCGGGCCCCCGCTCGTCGTGTGGGATGGCCGCGCTGCCCCGTTGTACCGCTCGCCGCCACCGCTAACATGCCATCTGCTGCTTCGCTGCGCTCCCGTTGCTACTGCAGCCATTGCGGATCACCTTGTTTCTTGCAAATTCAGCAACTCGAAACAGGTTCCGTTCAAACTTCTGCTGGTACTGATTCGCTAAATTCTTTCACTAACGTTCACTGTTCAGTCCATCAAAATCTTTCTCTCGACCGTGAATACAAAATACTACAGATTTAGTGTTTCCCGGCACAGATGCACCACGTGCGACGGCGCGGTTCTTTCCGTCTCTTAACGACGGACCTGGACCTACCTGTGAACATTGTCGCAGCACATCACCAGTAGGAAAGCCGAGTGAAACCTATTGTACTTCGACGTGAACTAGCCTGCAATTATAGTCACTAATCTACGTTTCGGGAGAAACACGAAATGAAAGGTTGGAAATTTTGCCCTCAGTTAATATATTCTGAAACTTAGGTGAACAAGTATCACTGCCAAGCCCGTGCTAGTCTTAACACAGTCACTCATAATCCCTTTCACTCATGTTAGCAAGTTTATGGTGTTGCATTTCGCGAAAACGTAATAGGTACAAAAATACTGATTGTTTTTTCCTGAGAACGCTCGCCAAATATTAAGTCTGTCTGTACGAAATGCAGTCACAGTTTTTAGCCACCGACCTGCTCAATACGCCACGCGGAATATGTGTCTTTTGCCGTCACAAAATTCACTTAAAATTCCGAAATTTCTACTCACACATCGGAATAATTATGCCATCACTTTCCAACACTTTTGATGTATGAAACACTGCTAGATCCGGCACCTTCTCATTTCCATCGGAACCACTACTACACGCGTCCGAACTGTTTCGTGGCTATGCTCCCACCGTTCTCTAGAATACTCTAAGTCTTCTCTACCAGCAGAGAAAGGCACGCGAAGAATGTTGCTTTACCACTGGTCAGTTTACTCAACAGTCAATAGCAAAACAATATTCTCCCGCGTCAGACCGCGCTTTTCATCAATAACCAATAACAAAATAGTAAACCTAACGACTGTACCTTTTACCGACACGCAACCGCGCTGCTGCTACGGTCGCAGGTTCGAATCCTGTCTCGGGCATGGATGTGTGTGATGTCCTTAGGTTACTTAGGTTTAAGTAGTTCTATGTCTAGGGGACTGATAACATCTGAGGTCAAGTCCCATAGTGCTTAGAGACATTTGAACTGTTTGAATATCTTCGCAATTTTCAAGCTGCTAGGTTAGTTTCTTTATCGCTGCCGTCCTGTTAATCATTGCTGCTCCGTGTCTACATGCACAAAAGAAGAGCAACGTTCAGTGATCCACTTTTTGTGATCGGAAGGCGTATCAGGGGCCGAAATTCATCGAAGACAAAAAGTCGTGGTGCCATAAAATGAAACATAATTTTCGATGGTACCACGGTCTGAAAAACTTTCAACTCAATCTATAACAGGCGACTACTTGTGTTCAGTATAGCCTACCTAAAATTTGGAAAATGGACTGCCCCCTAATGGTCAGTCTGTGGGTTTGAAACCGGTAGCAGCCCTATTTCTTATTAGTGTTATTAACAATGGCCGGTTGTCGAACTTTTTTAAAGTTATTTACTATTGCTATTTATACTTGAATTAACTTTCCATTCACCATAAACTTACTTTACAAATCTATTCTACAAAAATCCCCTTTGTTCATATCCATACTTCATCGGAATGTTCCCACACTAAATCCTACAACATAACTCGTTAAACAATCATCTTCATATTAACATTAATCCACACTCACGCATCGTTCATACTGCTAAAACACATTTATAACTTTTTACATACACAAAAAGACATAATAACACTTTATGAAAATACTAGAACAGTTTATGAAGAACATTTTATTACTTTAGTGCACCCTACTAGGCACAATCGAAACTAAATCAGTCCCCTATCCAATACTGTCCTCTATCAGCTGATACATAAACTATGTGCGCATCCATTGTCGCATCACCATCTGTCACTATCCAGCTCTGAGACACATCTCCCACTTAACCGCCTCCGAGGCAGGATCGTTATATGGCGCTACGCCTCAGAGCCACCACCAGCTTGCAGAGCCCCTTGTTGACAACTTGGGTCCATCGTCTCGTGGGGTGTGCTCCACTCTCGAAACCTACCATCAGCTCTTACCACCTGAAATCGGCAAAGGCCACGGTTTTTCAGTTGTCTAGGTTCCAATCGATATGATCACGAGTCCAGAAGAGCCGCATCGATCACGCGCATCAGTCGTCTGCTGCCGTAAACCATTAGCGCCAAATTTCGCCGCGCGGTCCTGACAGATACGTTCGTCGTACGTTCCACTTTTTTTTTGGTCTCCTGCTGTTATTTCACGCAGTATTGCTTGTCTGTCAGCACTGACAACTCTGCCGAAATGCCACTGCTATCGTTCTTCCAGTGGAGGCCATCGGTCACTATGCTGTCAGTGAGGCAAGGTAATGCCCGAAATTCGTATTCTTAACACACTGTTGACACTGCAGATCCCGGAATATTAAATTCCGTAACGATTTTCGAAATGGAATGTCCCATACGTCAAAGCTCCAACTACCATTCCCGTCGTGCAGCCACAATCAGGTTGGAAGCCTTTTCACATGAATCACCAGGGTAAAGATGACACCACCGCAAATACCTTATCTACGCGATACTTGCGCCACCAGTATGGTTGGGGATTTAGCGTGCTGCTCGTGACTGTCACAGATGAATAACCAGGGACTTATACTTGGATATTCGTGACATACTGTGTAGCTGACGTGTATTGGGCGACTGAATCCTCAACAGGAACCGGTCCTGGCTTGGTCATATTACATTGCTTCTGGAAAGGTGTGCTTTGATCGCGAAAACCGCATCACATAGAGAAGGAAGTTGCAACTATAAATTTATTGTCGTGTATAGCCATGGCTAACCCAGTCTCTGGAGTTTCAGTGAGTCGTAATGAAAACTCGGAGGTTATGTCGTACGGCGCGCACATCACTGTCGGCAATAGCGGCGAGCAGCGGGACATCTCAACATAACAGGAATTATGTAAGAGTATTGTATAAGGTAAAAAAAAAAAAAAAGGGTACGATGTACTAGGATAAGTTAAACTGTAGGAATTAACAATAACTAGATTAATATTGTGGGGGTTTTCTACCACAAGTGTTTGGCGCGCGCCTGTTGGGATGTTATTTTTCAGGTCATCAAATCACAGACCCGAGATGGAGGGACGACCGGCGAGCGAACGTAGAATGGTTGCATGTTCTTTACAGCTCGTAAAACTTCAGCCTGCATAATAACATAATTTATTCAGAAGACATAGAATGTAGATCGTTGGCATATGGTAGTTAATTCTTGAGCATGTCTACTGTCGATCTATATAAGTAATAGTAATATTGGTGCGGGCCGGCACATTTAATTGTTCATCCAGTATAGCGTCACACACCATGTACAGTAGTGAGATCGGTCTCTACACAAATTTCAAAATAAATTATTTCCATGTCTAGATTAGATGTTATAATGATAGCTACAGATAAATAACTATAAAATTAAAATTAGAGTGTCTGAAATGACAGACCATCAATGTATCGTTATGTAAATTTATTATAACATAGAAGGTCATGGGGAAAAGTTAGGCATAAGATTTTTGTAAGAATTGTGCAGATGACGGGGATCGTGGCAATGCAGAGGCCAGCCGCCACCTGACGTGAAGGGCGCGAGAGCATCCTGTCCTACAAGCTGACAGTCACCGGGCCGTATATCTGAGGGATTAGGCGGCAGACAGCCATCGCCGGGCCACAAGCGAAAGTGGGGCTGGCCGTTGACACTGACTCGCGACCCACACGCGACAGCCAGCTAGCTCACCGGACGCGGCAGCCGTTTGGAGGGATTCCCTGCGGCAGACCACGCTGTCGTGAGTACACGAAGAAGATAACATATGGTGTCATAACCGGCGTCTCATGTGCCTCAGGACAGAAAGGGACGCTATATACTCACCTGTTTGGGTTTATACAACTCACTAGCATTGGCCGATCTGCATACACAAAGCAGTATCGTGCCACAAACTCTAACAAATGAATTGTCTCATTTCTAACTTCTCCTCTCTATTAGAGAGCAGTTATAGCACTCGTCGCTACTAGTTCGATCCTGTACGGATGACCTCACACACTTGTGGAGTCACTCCACGTGCCATCGTCCCTCGTCGAACTGCAATATTGGGAAACGTAAAGTACTGTCCAGCGAGAGAAGAGACCTAGACTACTGATGTATCCCAACAAGTAGACCTCAGAGACAATTAATCGACGTGAGGAGAGCCTATTACTGTGTCTTCCTACCGTACTGCCGCGATCATATCCGTGGGTCTTGCTGTAATCTCAACAGAGTACTGCAGATGCTCCAGCACACCGTATTGCTGTTGCAACAACGTAGCAACAACACCCGACGTTTAGCCCTATGTGATGTCAGTACTGTGGAATTTGTGAAGTGCTTCGAATATTTCTAACAATGTGATTTAGTGCCTCATTCTCAGCACAGTCGTGAACATTGTGCAATGTGCACGCACAACTTGATGCCCCATGAACCTTGTTTTTTTTTCTTAAATTCCTTTCTCTAGTGTTGTTTTTGTAATGTATGTTATACCTTGTATGTGTTTGTGATTTACGCTATAATTTTTATTACAAATTACTGTATTGTTCTCCACACCTTGTTTTTTTTTGTATTTTGTATTTACTGTTGTGTGTACGCAAACAGTGTGCCTGAAGTCCCCATAAACTGAAGCAGATACCACCACTGTCATTGTGAATGGACCATCAGTTCAGGGAACATTTTGTAAAGGTTATTCTTGCTGCAGGGAGACAGAATGAATCGGAGGCTGTAACTAGATTCTGAAAGCTCACAAAGAGATTGTTAACTTAAATAGTATCATGTGTGAGTGAGTTCAGGTTAGTTTCATGATTCAAATTGTTGTAAAATCTTGGGCATTTAATTGCGGAGCACTCCAACTCTGATTGTAAAGAATAAACTGCTCCATATTTGGCTCACATGCCCGGGCCATATTTAGAGCGTAAATGTCTGTGTGAATCGGGGTTTGGAAGGGGCTCCCTGGGTATGGATGTGTGATGTGAGTTTTAGTGTTCCATATAAAGAAGGTGAAGTTGGCTACATCATAAATAATCCTCCCTCTATGAGCTGCATTTTTCGGTTGCAGTGATTCTTTTATAGAGTGCGGCATGTGGAGTCAGTTTGTAAGATTGTTCTTGGGCGATTGACTCACTACCTTGCTCCTAAGTGAGCCAACCGCTCACCAATTACAATCTAAAATGGCGTAGGGGCAATGAGAGGTGGCATGAGCCCCCTCTCATATTTCTATCTTACGATTCTCCTCTCTAATTGCATGCGGTGGAAAGTTGCTATTCCTTCACACGCGGACTTCCCACGCAGCGTCTCTCGTCACCCAGGTGGTCCGGTGACAGGCGGGCTCCACTGATCTCGAGTGGGTTAAGCCGACGTGTGTGAGGCAGTCGAGTGAATGCTTTCCAGACGCCGACATTGTCAAGAGACACGCCCGCCGGGGCCTGAAGTAGCGGCTGGGCTAGAGGTTCCGTTACTTCGCAGAAACATAGCGAAAACACTTTCTGGCGGGCTACCAGCGAACCGTGGGAATGACTTGTGTACCCAGGCAGTTGTGGCGGGAAAATTCCCGCGCTTTCTGCAAAAATAGTAACTGTGATTGGCTTGCTCAGGGCATAGCTCCGTGACGTAGCAAAATCAGCGCAGAAATTGGCGCCAAGAATCTCCATTGGTGGAATGGTAGTGGTCCGGCAATGGAGTGGAATTTTCCGCCGGTTTTCGAGTTGCTGATTGGAACGTTTGCCACGGCCACTGTCGTGGGGGCGGGAATGTTCGGTGTTCGGCATGTACGGGTGCTCTAGAGTAGTCGGCTCTCGCCTTTCGGTCGAGGACGTCGAAGCAACCAGCCATCGCCTACGGTACGCCAGATCGTGTTCTGGCAGTTAAGAAGACAGTTTGGTAATGTATGTCCGCAACACCGGCAGATAGGGATTTTCCTAGGTGATAATCAGAGCTCAGCGGAGCGGGCCTGTTCGTCTTTCTTTTTTCTGTCTTGAGTAGCAGCAATTAATGTTGGGTTAGCTGTGTGTCTCTCTTGAGATTTGAGTGGCAAGGAATTGGCTCCACATATCACTTCGTCATAAACCTCACAATCTAGCTTAGGGACAACTTCACCTTCACAGTGTTTGTTTGTGTATCCAATTTGAGCCAATTTGATGTATTATAATTCTTCATGTGTTTTTGTTTATTATTTTGTGTTTAGTCTTAATAAATCATATTGTTATTTTGGACAGAACTTTCATTCTGGTAATCGGTAGAGCAACCCATCGTTTCTCACTACGTTAATGAAACCTTCCTTTATCTAACTTATTTATCAAATTAAATTATTGCAGGTGCCAAACTCTTTTCTACTCCACTTGCAGGGTTGATTACAGTCAGTTCGCGTATATTTTTTAATCCTTGTGCAACAGCAAAAGTCGGAGTTAGAATAGGGGGGGCTTAGAGCATCATTTACATATGTAGATTCTAGAATTTAGTGTTAAATACACTGCTAGCCCCGGCACCTCACACGCTATTCCATGACTTCTGTCACGTCAACCTACTCTGCTAGCCACCGCACGGTGTATGATGCAGAGTGTCTTGCAGCAGTTCTGGTCATCCCAATTCCTGTTCCACTCACAGATGGAGCGTTGTAAAAATGGCTGTCTATATTCTTCCGTACTTTTCCTGATCTCTCTTGCCTTTTCTGTCCTTACACGGAATGTATGATGGTAGCAGTGGCATCATTCTGCGGTGTGTCGTAAACGCTGGTCCTCTATCTCAATATAGTTTGGGAATTACATCGTAGGCGCCTTTTTAAAAGCTCTATTACGTACAATTTCAGCCGTGTGTGCATCATCAAGTGGCATAACAGCCATTCATCACATGTCAAAACGAACGTGAAATACGGCACTTCGCTTCAGATGGGCAAAGATATGCAAAGCCAAGCTTGGCTGGTACTTTAATGGCTGACCAGCTGACCAGGACACGCACTGTTCGTAAGCTTCCCTTTCATGGTAAAGGGGAGAGAGGGTGCCGGCGGTAGATTCCTCATCATTATTCTTTGCGTAAATGTCCTCGGATAAATTTCAAACCTCTCTGCAGTGTCTGCACATTGATCCGTTCGTCAGATGGGGACCTGAAGTTCGACGGTTCCTTTCTGCTAATGGAAAGGGGCAGGCGCCTGACCACAAAATGCGAACGTGACACCACACGACATGCAGACCATTTTATTCATCTACACGTTCGACTTACACTCAAAACTCAAACCTCACACTTCACAGTGGAAAGGTGCCAATGTGTGTGAGGGATAGGAGAAAACTTTTCAGTTTCGGGACTCAACGTCCGTTTAGGGGATCCCAGCCAATCGTGCCCTACGACTTTACTTTGTAACACACTCAAAATCTCACAGGTATACATATCACAAACGTAACCCTATAATCTTTGCACCTCATTGCCGATTTTAAGCATTGCGTTGTCTTTAGCTCCGCCGTTTCTTGATAGTAAAATCCTACGTTTCCTGGTGCCGATGTAGTCTGGTGTATACAAGACGTATCTGAATTATTTGGTTGTCTCACTTTTTTCAAGAAATCTGCATGCTGTTAACAAGGGTCATGAGAAGTAAAGTTCTTACCTAAATTACAGTTGTATATTAATTTTGAAATTAATGTGAAATAATTGTAAAATTATAATTATTAGGGGTATTTAGTTTCATTGACTACTGTAATGTAAACGTAAACTACTAGCAATGAGCACTACTAAGTCTTCAAAGATAGTTTGACGCTTTGGATTAGGAGACATATTGGTTAAACCTAGTCTGACGAACTTCAGAGGCCGTCTCTGTAGCTTTTTACTCTTCTCCCAACTGTACGTTGAGTTGCATCGTAGTTCATTATTACAGTTTGGGAGGCAGTAGATTAGTACGATTGAGGTGTGTAAAGATTCAACTGCAGTAGGAAAAGTGGATCTTCTTAAGATACTGCCGGAAAAAATTAGTCGACCTTGAAAGACGACGTCGATTTTGACCCGATGACAGCATATGCCACCTGGGGGATAGCTGATGTTTCAACAGATAGCGTAGTGGCATAGCCACCAGAGGGCCGCCTGTGTCTATAATAGGGAATGGTGACAATCAGAGGTCTGAGTGTGGTGCAGACTTCTGAAGCGAGTAGGTAACCATGCCGCGGAGACGTACTCGTGCTTACCAAAGCCATCTGAGCGACTTTGGTAGGGAACACGTTGTGGCCTTCCGAGTGGCGGGATGGTCTTTGGTCCTTTCGGATAAATGCCACACAAGATGGAGACGCTGCGCCATTTGTGCAACGGTGCCTGTATCAGGTGTCACGTGACATTCTCACACCCGCAGACGAGGTTCGGGGCGTTCAAGTAACGCAACGCCCGCCATGTTCGGTGTATTGTAAGAGCAACACCTACAGATCGTTTAGCAACCACAGCACCAGTAAGAGGGCCTATGCGCGCAGACGTGTCAAGACACAATACTGCGAACCCCCTACTAGCAGTGGAACTGCGGGCATGCAAACCTCTCTTCCTCACCACCTCCAACTCTTCCACTCACGCCACAACATCGACGCACGCGGCTCTTCTGGTGCCGTCAGAGGATCACTTGGAAGATGAAAAGACTTGCCGTGGTCATCAGCGATGACAGCAAATTCTGCCTGCACCAAGTGATGGTCGTTTGCGCGTTCGACGTACACCTGGTGAGCGCTGTCTCGTAGAGTGCATTCGTCGAAGACACACTGGCCCACGCCAGGCCTTGTGATTTGAGGTGTGAGAAGCTACAACTCTCGTTCACCTGTGGTGTTTCTGGAGGGACGTTTAACCAGTGCTCGGTACGCGCAGAATGTTGTTAGACACGTACTTTCGCCGTCATTGCAACAGGAAGTTGATGTGCTCTGGCTCTGAGCACTATGGGACTCAACTGCTGTGGTCATAAGTCACCTAGAACTTAGAACTACTTAAACCTAACTAACCTAAAGACATTACACATCTATGCCCGAGGTAGGATTCGAACCTGCGAGCATAGCGGTCGCGCGGTTCCAGACTGTAGCGCCCAGAACCGCTCGGCCACTCCGGCCGGCAGTTGATGTGCTGTTCCAACAGGAAGCCAACGAGCTGCGAAAGACGTGCAGTATCTTCCCTGGACAGAACGACCTCTGTACTTGTCTCCTGTCAAATACCTGTGTGATATGATGGGACGAGAAGTGACTCGATCGGCTCGTCAGCCAACAACTCTTACACAACTGCGTAGTGAGGCCGAGCAGGCCCGGCATAACGTATCTCAGGATAGTATTCGCCAGATGTACGATCGACTGGATGCGGGAGTCAGTGCGTGCATTGCCGCCCGTTAATGCTACACCATGTACTAATATGGCTGATTCAGCATCGGTTGATACCTGGTACCTTATAACCCCTCGTGCTGTTGATCTGTAAATATAATCACTTCATGTACCCCAGGTGGACTGATGCCAGAACAAATCTCGAGTGAATGGGAAACCTCTATAAGGATCCACTAATTTAATTCCGGTTGCGCATTTTGCAAACAACCACTGTAGGTTAAAACCGGGTCATAAATGAAGATGGTATCTCTTCTTTGGGACATATCCGAAAGAACAGATACCATCGCTGACCGTGCAGCTCTCTAGATTGAAATGATAATGAAATGAAGACCCTAAGCTGCCGAGAGGAGTTCATATACGAGCGAGGACGGTTGAAAATGTGAACCCCGGCGGGGACACGAACCTGGGATGTCATGCTTCCATTGCAGACGGTCTATCCATCTGAGCCAGCCGGCTGGTGTGGCCGAGCGGTTCTAGGCGCTTCAGCCTGGAACCGCGCGACCGCTACGGTCGCATGTTCGAATTCTGCCTCGCGCATGGATGTGTGTGATGTCGTTAGATGAGTTAGGTTTAAGTAGTTCTAAGTTCTAGGGGGCTGATGACCTCAGATGTTAAGTCCCATAGTGCTCAGAGCCATTTGAACCATCTGAGCCACCGAGGGCCCAGAGGCTAGTGCGACTGCAGGGATTCCCGTGAGTCCCATATTCCCAATTTACTGTCCACACACTACATTCGTACTGCCCCTGCCCACTACACTCATTACTCGCAACAGACAATCTTACCGAGTCCCGTAAGAGTTCGGCCACAGCGTGTGCATCTGCACAGAAGATTTTCAATGGCCGGTTAGCCATAACTATATGAAGATGGTAACTGTTCTTTGGGACATGTCCGAAAGAACAGATACCATCGCTAACCGTGCAGCGCTTTAGAATGAAATACAAGTCCCTGCAAGGATAAGTGAAGAAATGGAAAAAGAAATTACTTTCGGAAGGACTGATAATGAACAGAAATATCAAAACAACCTTCGGTGAAATTAAAAGTAAGGATCGACATAAAGGTTTTCTGGGTTTGGTACCGCGTCATAATGTAAAAACTACTGCTGCTATAGAAAAGCCAACGTTTCGGCCACGATTGCAGCAGCCTCCTTCTGGGTCTAATGGTGCGTTCTAGCTATGCAGTGTCCTTTATATTTTGTTGTTAGTGTTCACTGCGCATGCCAGTACGTCATAATTTTAAACAGGTAGTGGGCTTGTTGGTCACTTAAGGAAGAAGGGGAGGGACCTTTATTTTAATAGGTTCTTGCTGTGGAGGGAGAACGTGGACTCTGTTGTCCAATGGCTCTTGTGTTCTGTGCCATGATTGGAGGCCACCGTCGAATGAGAAGTTTGCTGTTGTTTACCAACTGCTGAACGTCGGCCGCGCGGCGGCAGTTACTCGCCGGTAGTGCTCGTGCCTCGTGTTGACAGTGCGGTCTGTTGGGCTCTGATTGCTGGCAGCCAAGATGGGGCAAGCCCGAGTCCATCCTCCTTCATGTTGTTAGGGCGTTTGAGTATTTCGATGGCCTCTCTGATTTTGCGTTTCGTCATAATTGGCTGCTTCCCCAACACACAGGCCTCGCTGAATTTGATTTCTTTTCCGCAGTCATGGTGATGTTGTGCCACTGCGGATTTGTTGTGTTGCCCTAGACGAATGTAACGCTCGTGCTCCCGAATGCGCGTTGCTATTGGCCTACCAGTCTCGCCCATGTATGCCTCTCCACATTCGCATTCCACCTTGTAAACGCCTGCAATGTGTAATGCATCCACCCTGTCCTTTGTGGAGCCTAGCACGTCCTGGATCCTGCGACCACTATAGAAGACAGGCTGCACTCCAACGCAGCGAAGGTGTTTGCCTATTCGGTCAGTGACGTTTTTCACATACGGTAAGCGTACTGTTGTCTGCAGTTTCTCTGTTTCCTGCTTATCTTTCTTGCTTGTGTTGGTCGACAAGGCTGTGTTTATCGACTTATGGCTGTAGCCATTGGCTAGAAACGTTGTGCGTAACCTTTTAAGCTCAGGTGTGATGTTTTGAGCATCACTCAGGCGCTGCGCACGGATTGCCAAAGAGCGGATGACAGAGTTCTTCTGCGCTGGGTGGTGGTAGGATTGGGCGTGCAGATACCTGTCAGTATGTGTGGCCTTACGATATACTCTGTGCCCCAGTGTGTCCTCCGTTCTCCTGTACACTTGACGTCTAGAAACGGGATAGTACCATTCTGTTCTACTTCCAGCGTGAACTGTATCTTCCTGTGCATACTGTTCAGATATTTGTGGAACTTGTGTAGCTCCGTTTCACCATGAGGCCATATAGCGAACGTGTCGTCCACGTATCTAAACTAGCAGCGTGGTCGTAAAGGAACTGAACTGAGGGCCATTGCTTCAAAGGCTTCCATGAATATGTCGGCTGCCAGCGGAGATAGGGGAGATCCCATTGCTACGCCGTCTGTCTGCTCGTAGTATTTTCCTTGCCATTTGAAGTACGTTGAAGTCAGGCACAACTCAACCAGGTCGCATATGTCTGGCGGGACATGCTCCTGAAGGATGTGGATGGTTTCATCTACTGGCACGTTCGTAAATAGTGATTTCACGTCAAAGCTGACCATGATGTCCGTAGGTAAAATTGTTTCTCCCTTTAGGCGTTCTATAAAGTGTGTCGAGTTCTTTACATACGAGTCCGTCTTGTCAACTGGACGTCTTAGTTTGCAGGCTAGGTACTTTGTCAAATTGTAAGTAGGCGAATTGATCCCATTCACTATTGGCCTCAAAGGGCAACTTTCCTTATGTAACTTTGGAACACCGTAAATTCTAGGAGAGACTGGTACTCTGGGAATAAGACCCTTGGCTGTGTCAGCGTCAATTCTCGAGTCCTTAATCGCGGCCTGCGTCTTTCGAACTATATTCGCCGTAGGGTCCGCCCTTGGTTGTTTGTAGATGGGATCATTTAATAATTCTTTCATCTTGTCTTCATAGTTCAAGGTGTCTAAGATGACAGTAGCATTGCCTTTGTCTGCTGTTAATATCACAATTTCGTCGTTGTTCTTCAGTTCCCTGATAGCTGCTCTTTCCTCTCTGTTAAGGTTGTGTTTCTGTGGACAACAGAGGTCACGTTCTCCCTCCACAGCAAGAACCTATTAAAATAAAGTTCCCTCTCCTTCTTCCTTAAGTGACCAATAAGCCAACTACCTTTTTAAAATTATGACGTAATGGCGTGCGCAGTGAACACTAACAACAAAACATAAAGGAAACTGCATAGCTAGAACGCACCATTAGACCCAGAAGAAGGCCGCTGCAATCGTGACCGAAACATTGGCTTTTCTATAGCAGCAGTAGTTTTTTACATTATGACGCGGTACCAAACCCAGAAAACTTTTATGTCTAGGATGTTACCATTAAGGGTGCAGTGGGGAATGGCTGTTAAATGCAGAGGAGAGAGCGGATTGGTGAAAATATTACATTAAAGACCTCTTTGAGGTTGGAGACTTGTCTGATGTCGTGATTGAAGAGAAACAGGAGTCGATATAGAAGAGATAGTGGAGACAGTATTAGAATCAAAATTTATAGAGTTTTGAAGACTTAAGGTAGAAGAAGGCGGAAGGGACAGATAAAATTCCATCAGAATTTCTAAAATCAAAAACGATTATTCGCATTGGTGTGTAGAATGTGTGAATCTGGCGATATACCATCTGACTTTGGGAAAAACGTCATCCACACAATTCCAAAGCAACTTACTAGCTCATGCATGCAAGTTGCTGACGAGAATAACTTACAGAAGAGCGGAAAAAAACTGAAGGTCGACATTGCAATTGATAGCGGAAGCAAGACTAAAGAAAAACCAAGACCTTTCATTGGATTTGTGGACCTCGTAAAAAGCGTTCGACATTAGAAAGTGGTGCTTGATGTTCAAAATTCTGAGAAAAGTAGGGATAATCTGTAGGGGAAGACGGGTAATATATAATATGTACCAGATCCACGAGCGGAAGACCAAGAACGACGGGCTTTGATTAAAAAGGTTGCAAAACATGGATGAAGACTTTTACCCCTATTTTTCCATCTATTTGTCGAAGAAACATTAATGGAAATAAAATAAATATTCAAGAATGGAAAGAGAGGAAGTGAAATTCAAGGTGAAAGGGTATCAATGAAAAAATTTCTCTGATGACATTGCCATCCTCAACGAAAGTGAAGAAATATTACAGGAATTACTGAATGGAATTAACAGTCTAATGAGTACAGATTGTGGATTGAGAATAAATCGAAGAAAGACGAAAGTAAAGAGAATCATAAGAAATGAGAACAGCGAGAAACTTATCGTCAGAATTGGTGGTCACGAAGTAGATGAAGTTAAGTAATTCTGCTACCTAGGCAGAAAAATAACCCATGATGGACAGAGCACGTATAACATGAAAAGTAGACTATCACTGGCAAAAGGGCATTCCTCACCAAGAGAAATCTACTAGTGCCAGACATAGGCCTAAGTGTGGGGGAGAAAATTCTGAGAATGTACGTTTGTAGCACAGCATTGTATGGTGGTGAAACGTGACAGTGAGAAAACAGGAAAATAAGAAATTCGAAAGATTTTAGATGTGGTGCTGCAAAATGGTGTTGAAATTTAGGTGTAATAATAAGGCAAGGAATCGGGAAGCACACAGGATGACAGGACATCTTCCACGGTACTAGAGGGAGCTGTAGAGATTGGAATACATCCAGCAGTCAGGATGCAAGTGCTGCTCTGAGATAGGAGGTTGCCATAGGAGAGGAATCCGTGATGGGCCGCATCAAACCAGTCAGAGGACAACATCTCACTGTTGGCAACGGAGAGGCATGTTTCCAAAAGAAACGAATAGCGGTCGTGTTGGGACCCAGGGAATCCAATGATGCGCACCCACTGAGCTTTGCCTTCAGCGTACGCGACTACGAGCGCCATCTGCTGCCTCGATGCAGGATGGTCGGCGGCACCTACATGGCCAAGTTTCAGTCAGTCCTCGACAGTCTTCAGTCTTAGTCAGTCCTCGACAGTTCACGTGTGCATTACTAGTGGGAGCCTCACAATGCAGGGCGGCCTCTGTTTTGCTTCTTCTGATAGCTGGACTTCATTGTCGTTCGTTCTTTTATAAAGTTTCTTTTTAACTCTTCGAGTAAGCTAGAAGTTAAGAAGTTTTGTTGAGCGTTTTTGTGTGCTCACTAATAATCTCTGCTCCTGTCCAGCTTCCCACCTCTCCTTACCACTATACAACACCTAATTCTTCTACTATTTTGTGTAAGGTATGTGCTGCACAAGCTACAAACTTTCTATTGGGCCGGAAAATCGTAATACTTTTACTTCTGTTCAACAGCATCTCTTTCCGTGAGGAGGAACATGTTTTTATTTTCATACGTAGATCCCAGAAAAATTCTATTTTAAATTTTGAGATGTCTCCAGAAATTATGCATTAGTATTTTTCTTTCAATTAACTACAGTATATTTTACTGATAGCACTCTATCGATCAGAAAAACGTAATTTATAGCTATAAACTTTATAATGATTCACAGCAGGGTAGAGCTCTGTTACACCTGCCACAGGCGGCCCCTGCCAGGCAGACTACATTCAAGACACCTCTGTGTACCATATAAAATACAGAAGCCCCACTGGAGAATGCTCAGTATTGTAGAACACTCAGTAGTTTATTGAAACTGAACTACACTTCTCGAACAATCACTATATACACACAAAAACAAATAAATTGTAAACGACCTTTCATCAAGAGCGTCGGTGCGGTCCTTCGGAGCTAGTCCTCACTCGGCGAGGAACTGGCTGTACTGCTGTTGCGCTGGCCTTATAAACTGGCAGAGGCCGGCAGATTACTCCAACTTTCCCGGTATCTGTGAGGCGACCTCTGCTGAAAATGGTTCACATTAGTCTGTAGCAAGTTATGTTTGTTTTGGAAGAATTGTTTTCCTCTTGATAGCGCCTGCAAGTGCTTGTGTATGTTATAGGGTACACAGGGGTGTCTTGAGTGTAGTCTGCCTGGGAGGGGCTGTCTGTGGCAGATGTAACAATCTCCATCAGCAGAATGCTAATAATCAGATGGAGAATTGTAAGTTAACTTTCACTAACCTTTTCAATTATCGTATTATAAATGCATCTCAAGATTGTATTGAAAGCAACGACAGTCAACTGAAGGACAGATTTTACAAATAAATAATATACTTAATGAATGGTGTGCCGTCTCTCACTTACCGCGAGCGTGTTTAGAGTCAACCAGAGGTTTAGTTTGAAAGCCCCACTGGCTCGATCTGTCGCATGCAGGGTAAAAAGGAGTTTCCCTTTTGCTTAGGGAGGGACGTGTGGAGCTCCTGCGACGGAAGGTTGTTGCCACTAGGCTTCTTGGGGTTGTGCTGTGTGCTAACGTTTTAGACCCTTGAAGGGAATTCTTTGACAACTATCTTGAGTGGCTTGAGACTTGTGTTCAAATGTGAATGTGGTTTTGTGTTTTGCAAGGAGGAGCTGGGCAGTTATTGAATTACTTTGGGCTATTGCTATCGTGATTAATATTTCATGAAGTTTTAAGTGCTGCACAGATCCGTTTGGCAGCTTTTCCATTCGTTAGTTTTGTAGCAGTTTGTTGTTTACATTTATCAACGGTTTTAGGCGATGCTCAGATAAACTGGGCAGCTGTTGACTTCATTTGACTTTTGTAGTCGTTGATTGAATTTTCGTAAGCTTTGAGTGTTGCATAGATTAGCCAAGCAGCTGTAGGCATGGTTGACGTGGCAGCAGATTTTGCTTGCTGTATATTAATGTGGATTTAATTGATGCACAGCTCAGGCTAGTAGCTTTTGAGTAGATTAGGGAGGCTTCATCTTGACGTTGGTGGTCTTCGTGGCAGTTGTGAATTGAAGGGCGCTGTTGACTATAATTTCTGCTAATGCCACAGTAGTGGATACTGGATTCCAAGGAGATTATATCTTAGCGATTACGAGACAGTCCGTTGTTAGTGGATTGAGATGCGTTTGCGTCACAAGGCGTCGATGATAATAGTTTTATAACGCTGTGAAACAAGCATATCCTTGAACCTTGCATATCTACAGTTAGTGTGTACCCTAGTGACGCAAGTCCGTTGTTTGCTCTGACCGCATATTAGGTTGTTGAAATATGCTGGTTGTTCAGATATTGTGATTGGGATAATTCTCCAGCCCTCCTCGTGGGATCGAGCTAGGGTTACAATAGCAAGAATTTTCGTTACATACAAAGTGGACCAGAACTCCACGACAGACTGTCACAAATGCTACTAGGGACCTCAACCCGATTACATAGTAAATAAGGGCTCTGCAATGGTTTGTATTAATCCAAGTCTCGCCCATAAATATGACTTCGTCAAAGTCAATAGTGCACATTTTCTGAGGAAACAACAGCGCAGAATTACTACGTCCGTCCTCTCCATTACAAATTTACTATTGTTGTATGTTTTATACCTGAAACCTAAAGAATTCAGAACGGAAGAAAGCAACGTCTTACCGTCGGAAAACGGCCCTGCTTCACGAAGAGAAACAATAAGTTTTTCCCTCGTTGGTAATTCTCATTTACAGTAATATAGTAAATATGGTCCCAAATAGCAAACTGATTAAAACTGTCGATAACTGTCACTCTCTTCATACCCTTTCTGCGTTTACGATGCTAAGCTTAAAGTCTTTCTCACCGCTATCAAGGCCTATATGTTTTTCCTTAGTCACACGTTTCGCTGTAGCAGTTCCAATACCAAGCGCATCAGCTGTATGTTGCAGTACATTTGACACAGATAGTAAAGGTCCTTCATTACGCCTCACACTTTCAAAGTAATCCCCCACAGGATCAACAAATTGCCTCGCTTGAGATTGGAGGACGTGCCGTACACCGCTAGCCGCCGCGACCGTTAGCTATACTGTGCGACAGCAAACTAACTACACTCCTGGAAATTGAAATAAGAACACCATGAATTCATTGTCCCAGGAAGGGGAAACTTTATTGACACATTCCTGGGGTCAGATACATCACATAATCACACTGACAGAACCACAGGCACATAGACACAGGCAACAGAGCATGCACAATGTCGGCACTAGTACAGTGTGTATCCACCTTTCGCAGCAATGCAGGCTGCTATTCTCCCATGGAGACGATCGTAGAGATGCTGGATGTAGTCCTGTGGAACGGCTTGCCATGCCATTTCCACCTGGCGCCTCAGCTGGACGAGCGTTCGTGCTGGACGTGCAGACCGCGTGAGACGACGCTTCATCCAGTCCCAAACATGCTCAATGGGGGACAGATCCGGAGATCTTGCTGGCCAGGGTAGTTGACTTACACCTTCTAGAGCACGTTGGATGGCACGGGATACATGCGGACGTGCATTGTCCTGTTGGAACAGCAAGTTCCCTTGCCGGTCTAGGAATGGTAGAACGATGGGTTCGATGACGGTTTGGATGTACCGTGCACTATTCAGTGTCCCCTCGACGATCACCAGTGGTGTACGGCCAGTGTAGGAGATCGCTCCCCACACCATGATGCCGGGTGTTGGCCCTGTGTGCCTCGGTCGTATGCAGTCCTGATTGCGGCGCTCACCTGCACGGCGCCAAACACGCATACGACCATCATTGGCACCAAGGCAGAAGCGACTCTCATCGCTGAAGACGACACGTCTCCATTCGTCCCTCCATTCACGCCTGTCGCGACACCACTGGAGGCGGGCTGCACGATGTTGGGGCGTGAGCGGAAGACGGCCTAACGGTGTGCGGGACCGTAGCCCAGCTTCATGGAGACGGTTGCGAATGGTCCTCGCCGATACCCCAGGAGCAACAGTGTTCCTAATTTGCTGGGAAGTGGCGGTGCGGTCCCCTACGGCACTGCGTAGGATCCTACGGTCTTGGCGTGCATCCGTGCGTCGCTGCGGTCCGGTCCCAGGTCGACGGGCACGTGCACCTTCCGCCGACCACTGGCGACAACATCGATGTACTGTGGAGACCTCACGCCCCACGTGTTGAGCAATTCGGCGGTACGTCCACCCGGCCTCCCGCATGCCCACTATACGCCCTCGCTCAAAGTCCGTCAACTGCACATACGGTTCACGTCCACGCTGTCGCGGCATGCTACCAGTGTTAAAGACTGCGATGGAGCTCCGTATGCCACGGCAAACTGGCTGACACTGACGGCGGCGGTGCACAAATGCTGCGCAGCTAGCGCCATTCGACGGCCAACACCGCGGTTCCTGGTGTGTCCGCTGTGCCGTGCGTGTGATCATTGCTTGTACAGCCCTCTCGCAGTGTCCGGAGCAAGTATGGTGGGTCTGACACACCGGTGTCAATGTGTTCTTTTTTCCATTTCCAGGAGTGTATTTGGCAACAGGGTTGCTTTCCGTTTCTGCAACCGGGGCGGTCTCCAGGTCCAGTAGTCGGAGCCATGGATCATCGTGTTTTGGCCCAACAAAGGTCTGCGAGCGACGTCAGGCCTACGCTCGTGACGTACTCTGCGCGACCTGCCCTTCTCGTGGGCATCGGATGGAATCATGTGACGTAGATAGATTTCTTCTTCCTCATTGGTATGCGTTCAAACGCGCGTTCAGAATATCTGACGTCCTAGATATTGCTCTGCACCTTCGGCAAAACTCCCCAACATGCTTCTTCCACGTTATGACGTCATAAACTCGGCACGCTGGACGTTGACGTTCAAACGCACGGTGCTCGTGTATACGGCTTTAGCTACTGGTTGAGAGATCACCACGACGTTATTGTTACCAGGTTAAATCCCGTGGAGTTTTCCTTAAGTGGTATATTGTATATTTCGGATTCGTGTCGTGGTCAAACAGGCTTTCTCCAAAACTATAATTGTTATTGCACTGGCTTGTGTTTTGGAATCTAGTTAAATACAGTGCGAGGTGTTTTTTACTGTATTTTTTAAGATCAGGGTTAGTTGTTGTCTATTTTGTGTTCCCCTTGCACTTCAATGAGGTTTTCCTAAACTTATTATTGTGTGGGATTTTTTCTTTGACCCCTTAATTTCGTTTTGAAGGCATTGACATACTAATGCATTTCCTGTAATTGTTTGGAACGTTCTGAGAAGTTTGTTTTAAAGATTTTAAGCGCTGGGATATTTCTTGGTTTTCTGAACCTGTGAATGGTAAATTTTGTAAACCCCTTTTTTGAGTTTATTATTTCAAGTGTGTACTTTGGGTTTGTTGTAAGTGATATTAGTTGATTTTGAGTGGTATACGGTGGTACACCAGCTGTGTTTGAATTGTCGGATGTTCTGTTGTAATAAGGGTGTCACATATGAGTTGCGAACATCTGTCAACTCTGTCCCACAACTCCTACCAATTGGCACCACAAATTTAAATAAAATTTGCATCAGTCCTATTTATGGAGCTAGAAACGTTAAAACATTGAGAAGTAGATGCAACATACTGTATGTAGTTGGATGTGTTAAGATGGACGTTCTTATGGTGGAAAATTCATTTAACTGAGTGGTTCAGCCGAGTGCTCTGAATACGCAACTTAGTGCGCCAGCTAAACAAACAGGGTGCCGGACGGCATGTCCTATGGCTGCTCCATTGGCATCACGCCAGATCATCCGTATGAACAGAGTCCATGGTGTATAGTATGTTGCATCCATCCCTGTAACCCTGGAAGTGTCTAGCTGCCTAACGGAATGAAACTCAACACAAAGAAACCTTACATGTCGAGAATACACGACAAAGAAGATACAAATGACTAAACAGCAGAAGGTCAAAATGAACAGTCAGCACAGTACAGATATTTGTGGAGTATGTTGGTAAGTGGATGAGTGAGAAACAGGTAAGATTAAGAACTGATAGCACAAAGGAAGCCATCCGGAAAAAGACATGGTTATTCTGCAGCTAATTGGGGTTCGATATAAGAAAAAGTGTGGTTAAATGCTTCGTGTAAGTGTTTTCCTGTTCGGCTTCGAATGCTGAACATTGTATAAGAGTGAAAGAGTCCAAATTGAAGTGTTGGAGATGTGGGATTGGAGAAGAATGAAGAGAACAAAATAGATTTGAATTGTGAAAAACGGTGAGGTGCTGGAAAGGGAAAAGGTACAAAGAAGTCCTGTAAACCTGATCAAAAAAGGAAATCAGACTGTGTGGAAAATACACAAAGTGATCAAAAGTATCCGGACACCCCTATGTAAAGTGGGACTGATCAACAGGTGCCACAAGAAGTGGACGCCTCAAGCTAAAATTGGAGTACTGTGTTGGCAGCAGAGACGCAGTAACACCAGAATGGGTCATTCAGGAGAGCTAAATGACTTCGACTGTGGACTACTCACTGCATGTCATCTGAGTAACAAACTCGCCCTCCTACAGCTACCCAAGTCGACTGTACTGATTGTGAAGTTAAAACGCGAAGGAACAACCAGAGATAAGCAGAACTCAAGCAGACCAAAACTACTGGCAGAAAGAGAATTTCGAGCATTGTGGAGTTGGTAGAG
Organism: Schistocerca serialis cubense; assembly: GCF_023864345.2. NCBI lineage: Eukaryota > Metazoa > Arthropoda > Insecta > Orthoptera > Acrididae > Schistocerca > Schistocerca serialis. Next base: position 74,942,481 of record NC_064645.1, read on the forward strand.
CACTTGCCCGCGAAAGGCAAAGGTCCCGAGTTCGATTCTCGGTCCGGCACACAATTTTAATCTTCCAGGAAGTTTCCTATAAGCGCACACTCCGCTGCAAAGTGAAAATCTCATAGTGGAGGGTTGCTGTGAAGAAATAGACAGGTTTGGGTTTGGAGAGTGGCTAAGAATGTTACCTCCCGTCATGAGCAGTGTCAGCAGTGAAATACAGAGGAGGTGGTGTTACAGTAAGGGGGTGGTTTTGGTTCCCGTGTTGTTCTTAAGGAAATGATAAATCCATAGGGTTATTAACACATTTCACAGCAGTCTGTATCGTGTACAGTAGAGGAACAATTCAGAGACGATGATTATGTGCACCAGCATGTCACTCTACTGTGTCATCACGCAGGCAATGGTCTGTGGACTACAACGTTCCTGAAATGAACTGCCGGCGCAGAGTCCCGAAATGAGCCCAATGCTGCGTGTTTGGGATGAGTTGGATAGTAGATTTCGCTCCATATCCCAGCGCCCAACGTCACTATCTTCTTTGGTTTCGAATCCTGAGAAAGAATGGGGTGTCATTCCTCCACAGACATTCAGACACCTCCTTGGAAGTGCCAAATCATAGTTTAAGCTGTCATAAAGGCGAAGGGCGAAACACCCCATATTAACGTAAACTAACAGGTGTGTGGACACTTTTGATCAGATAGTGTGTACTGTGAGGGAGGGTAATTATAGCAGAAATTATGCAAGGTTCAGTGGGAGGGTAGCACAAAATAGTAAGAAAAAGAACAAAGATACAGGATGAAGCAGAAAGATGAATTTACCAGAATACCAAGCAGTTGCCATTGAAGAGGATCATATGGAGACAGCAGAGGTGTCAGGAACCCACCAATAGGCAGAATGTCGTATGTTGATGAAGATTCGTAACTGAAACAGGAAGTTGTTTTAAACAATGAAAAATCCAGGCTGGTATAATGAACAGTATTATGAAAAGTATGTACCACACAGACGAGGTGCTGAGTCGGAGATAGTCACTATCTACTCCTCAACATCTCCGCTATACTTTCAGAAAGTTGTTTTAAATTGATTTATATGTAAATGGCTTAAATACATAACATAAATGATACAAAGAAGTGAAGTTCTGGGAAATAATTAAATTATATTAGTAACTCTGCAGAAAGAGTACATCTCTTACGATTACTAATCGAAATAAATATTACTTTCAGTTATTATCCTTTACGTTACTAGGGAAAAAGCGCTTTACCCAAACAGCTCCAATACTCTAGCGTCAAAAATCAAAGCAACACACTGAAGTTTTGCAAGATTGACTTTATTCTGCCATAAAACAGTATATGCAGGTGATAGTATAGTAGAAAAAATGTAAACAATACAGAACGTAAATAACTGTAAGATGGATAACGGTAAACAAAGATGATCTTGGTTTTTGTAACTTAACGGACTTGCACACACATCCTGACAATTGGTTAATGTGCTCAGAATGCGGTGTGTTCAACTCTGGCAGCAATAAAGGCCTGGCAACGACGGGACATGCAGTGAAAGATGTCATCAATCTCACATTGAGTCAATAATTGCCATTAATACTGCAGGGCTGCTCGCAAGTCTTGGAGAGTGGTTGGTGGATGCAGATGCGATGCAACCCGTCTCATTAGTGCAACCCAGACATGCTCTCTATGACTCAAATCGGAAGAGTGAGCAGGCCGCGCCGTGCGTGGAACATCTTCCGTTCCCAAGAAAACATCAGCCGCCTGTGCACTGTGACATCGAGCATTATCATCCATCAGTACGAAGTCTGGACCCACAGTGCCTCGCAGAAGCCGCACACGAGGTCCCAAGATCTCGTCACAATATCTGACAGCAGTTAAACCGTGCCGATTCACCAGTACAGTTTCACGAAGAGCTGTTCGAGTGCTTAACGTAGTACCTGCCCACACCATAATGGATCCTCCTCAACATCGGTCTTTCTCAACAACGTTTAGGTACCGAAATCGTGTTCCACATTCTCTCCAGATGCGAATCCGTCGGAAATGACTCTCCAGACCAAACCGGGACTCTTCTATAGAACGATCATTCGCCCACTGTTCGACCTTTCAGGTGGTATGTTGACGACTCCACTCCAGACGTTCCCTTCTGTGAAGACACGTCACAGGTACACATACAATAGGTCTCCGACGAAATGTGTTCAAATGTGTGTGAAATCTTATGAGACTTAACTGCTAAGGTCATCAGCCCCCAAGCTTACGCACTACTTAACCTAAATTATCCTATGGACAAACACACACACTCATGCCCGAGGGAGGACTCGAAACTCCGTCGGGACCAGCCGCACAGTCCATGACTGCAGCGCCTTAGACCGGGTCTCCTACAATAGTGGCCACTTTGCCGAAGCCTTCTGTTGTGGATTGGCAAGACAGCCAACCCACTATGAGAGGAAGCCGAAAGGCACGCGTTTTAGCTCACGCAGGCTGCCGTGAGATCTGGAACAGGTCAGGGAAATGAGACTAACAAAAAACGTACGTAGCTGCTGGAATACTTAACTTTAATCCATAATTGGTGAACATCGCTCTTGACGGTACATGTTTTACAGCATCAATAGTAACTGGTAATGGCGCCTTGCTAGGTCGTAGCAAATGACGTAGCTGAGGGCTATGCTAACTATCGTCTCGGCAAATAAGAGCGTATTTTGTCAGTGAACCATCGCTAGCAAAGTCGGCTGTACAACTGGGGCGAGTGCTAGGAAGTCTCTCTAGACCTGCCGTGTGGCGGCGCTCGGTCTGCAATCACTGATAGTGGCGACACGCGGGTCCGACGTATACTAACGGACCGCGGCCGATTTAAAGGCTACCACCTAGCAAGTGTGGTGTCTGCCGGTGACACCACACCTTCTGTACTCAGTTTGCCTCGATGCAACACGTCCAGTGGATGCTGCGAGGTCAGATGCCAGTTGCCGTGCAGTCCTGAGGCAGTACCGCCGTGCTCTTACAGCCAAATACCGGCCCTCTCTCCCTTGTGTCACACATGGTCGGCCCTGCGCTGGTTTTCGGGATACAGTTTTGCTCTCTATAGACCGCCGCCACACCCGAGAAACAACAGAACACATTAAGCTATCGGGCCACATCAGCTTGCGACTGTCCTGTTTCCATTATTCGTATGGTCCTCCACCGCAGAGACTCTGATAGTTGTCTTCGCTGTACCACGCTGCACCGTCTGTGACTGTGTACACAGCTATTATGTGTGTCGACTGTCCAGTAAACACTACCCTGTTTGATAGGTGCTTTGACGTCATCGATGGTGTGGTTGTCCGTTGACCGGAATGCTATCTTCCGTGCAGAACACGATCATCACGTCTGTTGACATATCGTGAAGTACACCCAGGAAGAGAAAATAGCGGTTTGTCGCTTTAATTTTGGACACGAGTGTACATACGAATTGGATACTGCCCAGTAATCAACAAAGTAATGGACCGACTTGGCGAGTAATGCCTTTTACTACTGAGGTGAGATCTTCTCTCAGACGAAACCAACGAATATTTCCTTGCTGAGAAGGGAGAGACTTTACCCATTCGACTGTCGCCGAGACGCGAGTGTTTTCAGCAGCGCAGCACTTTACCTGCGATTTAGCACGCGCCGGCGCTCACTGCCGAGGCGATCAATTGGCGCGCTGAGGTGTGACTCTTGTGTGTGCGCGCTGAGCAGCAGCGGCGGCGGCGGCGGCGGCGCGACGGCGCTGTGTAAGCTGTTTACCAACTCGTAAGTTAGGCCGAGGCGCGCCCATTAGCATCACGATAAGGGCAGCGCCACGTGACGTGCAGCCCTGCGCGGCCCTTCGCTACAGGGCGCAGGGCCGGCTGGATGGCGGGGTTTTGCAGGCGCGCAAGAAAGGGGCGGGCGGCCCGGGCCTGCGACTAATGACGGCTTCTTGTCGCCCCACCGGCGCCGGAGCAGACGCCGGCGGGCGGACGCGTCGCCGCCTCTCACAGCGACTGACGCGTCCCGGCAAAGAAACCGACGCGCGGTAGTCGCAGAGTGGTGTCCCAGATGTGAGCGGGGGCTGCGGATCATTTCTGGCAGACATGCATCGCACACTGGCCATCTTCCGTTTCCCTCATACTAAGACAGAGGCTTCAGGACGAAAGTAACTTTCCAGTACTTGGTGTCTTAATGACTTTGACCATGTTTTGGATGTCCTCAGGCATCTACTTAAAGAGAGTTGTTATAGATGTCTGATATAATACCTTTACGATTTAATATAAAAGCCGGCCGCTGTGACCGAGCGGTTCTAGGCGCTACAGTCTGGAACCAAGCGACCGCTACGGTCGCAGGTTCGAATCCCGCCTCGGGCATGGATGTGTGAGATGTCCTTAGGTTAGTTAGGTTTAAGTAGTTCTAAGTTCTAGGGGACTGATGACCTCAGATGTTAAGTCCCATGGTGCTCAGAGCCATTTTTTAATATAAAATAAAGAAACATTTTAACATTTCATATAATATTGTTGACACTCCTCTAGGCTTCCTTAAATGGTTTTGTTCTATGTCAACCATTGTGTGTTCGACCTATTTAATGATTACAGTTGGTCAAGCTCATGTACCACATCTTTGTATGATAGTTATAAGACCTGGGCTGTTACACGAGCCAACTCTAACTTAAAGGGTACTTAAAAAACAATTCCCCTTTTATTGCACAATAGTTCTTTTATTTCGGGTTGTTGCCACCAATCTGGCTCTCTTTAATGATTCTGTTATGTAATTTATTACATGTTTGTCTGTCGTAATGCGTCTACATTTTGTAATACTCATTTTTTTATGGATCTGATTTTATTCCTTCCCACTGTGCGCCTGCTTAGCTGGGTGGTAACGTGCTCGCCTCCCATGAAAGGGTGCCCAGGTTCGATTCCCAGCGGGGTTGTGGATTTGCTCCGCTCGGGAACTGGCGCGCAAGTCGCCCAATGTGGCGTCGACTGAACTAAGACTTGCACTTGGCGGCCGAACTTCCCTGGATGGGGCCTGACGGCCAACGATGCCATACGCTCGTTCCCATTTTTTTTCCTTTGCACTTACATTTTACTTAATACTCGTCCTTGTTTTATGTTTATGTGGTACCATACCATTTATTGGTCATAATTGTCTTCTGGTTTGATTATTGACTAAAGAGTACCTCTGTAGCGTTTTTACGATGCTACCTAACGACACACTTTTCATACTGTTAGCATGAGTTTGTCTTCTATAAAAGTATCAAAATGTTTTCATCAAATTTCTTCCCAAGGTACTGACATGTACTTAATCGCCGTGACAACAGAAGTTTGTAAAGTTACTGCTTGAACTGCTTTCTACGTACGGTGCTAGCGTCAACTACTGGCCATCGTTTACATCTTTGACAGTTCAATCGCCACACTCAGTTTGGCACTCGTTCTGTTCGATAGACGAGGGCACTGTGAAATATGCCTACATGAAATGAGATTTGTACTGTATTCAGTTTATGTGCTCACTTTCGTGAGCTTTGTACTAAAATCTGATTTTTATACGACACTACTAGGAATTTCAGCGTACTGGAATACTTAGACGCACACTTATGTGTATAATCTGACATTAATTTCTTGTACACTTCATTCCACAGATTCAGTCTGACGATGAAATTTCGAAACGCGTAGCGCTTAACAAAGAATTGTGCTATAAAGACTCTACTCTGTTTCAAAGTTGTGCGAAAGTATCTTTCGCTTCACGTGTCACTGCCAAGTAACATAGCTCGTGAAAACTCGGACCGCAGATAGAACGGCCTGCTACATTATAGTGCAGAACCTAAATGAAAGAAATACTAGACGAGACCAACAGAAATGATAGTTTTATTCAAAGACAATAATTACAATGGAGCCACCGCGATTTGTGATACCATTCGGGACATTGCAAACGGAGGGACATAGTTATTAGGTGTGTGTATGATTACCATTGACGGCAGTGGTACTATATTTTGTACATTAAGCAAGTAATAATGTAAAATTCCTGGCTGTTTCACGAATGTCGGTAATATGTTTATCCTGTCACATAGATTATTCTTTTGTTCCACAGTACTACTTTTATTGTGTTGACCGGTTTTCGGCTTGCAAGGCCATCTTCAGACATTTACTGACCATTTTCGCCAAAGAAGTTACAATATTTGTAAACGACATTGGAAAAGAAGTTACACGTCTAGATTGAAGCAGAAATGTACAGTAAACGGAATGGGTGGTTTGGTTGAGTTATTAACGTAAGTTTAGTTTACTTTTCTAGAATACAAAGTTTTTAAAATTGAGAAGACGTAAGCTTGGATTATAGCTTTGAAAGTGTAGTGAGAGTGGAATGTAAACAGTAAAAAGTTGAACAGTAAATGAATATAAACGTAGTAAAAAGGAAAAAACTGGAACAGAAAGCTTACATGACAGTTTATATTAATAAACAAAATCAACAAAATAAAATAATATTACCACTTGGCAAGGATACTGCAGGAGGTATAACACATGGAGAGTGACACAGAAACTAATTAAACGAAGAAAGAATCACCAGTGGAACTACAGAATACATAAGGACTTATGCAGTATCAGTGAGATGAACAGATATGAATAAGTGCAGGGAAATGGAAGTGTGTGAGGGTACATACAGTAAATACCTTCTTTGAACGTCTGACGATATCCCATTTTACAAAGTAACAAATTGAACACTATACAAATATAAAATGAGTAAACAGGAAAAAAATTTACACTATACTCAAAAATGTGCCAATGTAACTGTTCATTTATTTAAATGAGCCAGGTAAACTAAAAAAGGGAACTAGAGGAGATATTAAACATGAGAAGTAATACAAGTACCAGTCAAAAGAAATACTTAACAATTGTGCCTAAAGTCTTTACGGATTATATAGACAATTTCAATAAAGTGAAAAAACTCACTGAGTAAAGCAAATTGGGGGAATATGTAGGAACAGACTGTGTGGGAAGTAATGAGAAGCAGAGAACATTATATGAAGTTTAGGAGAGCAGAAGTGTTAAGCTGTGTCTGGTCATCTAAGATTAGATCTGGACTGTGAGATAGATGTTTGTTAATTTCCTGAGCTTCCAGCAGGTTGAAGTTTTGGCCTTTGTTTGCTAACTTAAGGATACGTGACGCTGGCTGGCAGTTTTGACCCTCATTCAGTACATGCCCAGCATACGAAAAATCAGAATTCTGCAACCTCCAGCTGCATTCAACTTCAGCCAGTCTAGCTGCTATGTCTCTGCCAGACTGACCAATGTAAAAATTGTCAAAATCAGAACAGGCAATTTTATTTACCTCTGTAGGATAATAACTGGATTTTATGCTTGCTATCAAAATACACTTCGATGTGGTGTTCTTAACATAGTAGGAAAGCCTATACTTGCAAGGGTTCAGTGTTTTCGCTACAGTCCGTGATACCTCTACTACAAAAGATAATGTTCACCACTTCTTCAAGACAATGGAATTGGCAGCAGATGGCGCATAATTTTCAGTTTTTGTTTCCTGTGTAAGATGTGGTCAATCAGGACTGGATTGTAGCCATTGGTTAAGGCAATAAATTTTATAATATCCAACACTGTTTTAAAATCATCTCTGGACATGGGGACAAACATGAGACGGTATACCCTTGAGTGGAAAGCTGCATGATTGTGAGCTATGGGGTGTTGTGAGCAAGAAGGTATTAGTATGTCTCTAGTTGTAGTTTTTCTGTAAATTTTGAAACAATGTTTCTGTGTACTGATAACGGTTGCCATTCTCCATCGTGAACTGAAAATTTTTATGCTCGCTGTTTAGGTTTTGCAAAAAACTGTTGCGCTGTCTTTTAGTGCCAGTGAACATACACAGCGCATCATCTACATATCTAAACCAGTATTTAATACTTGCACACAGAGGTTCCTTTTTCAGAAAATGTTGTTCAAAATTGTCCATGAATATTTCAGCCGACAGTGGACTAAGAGGGGAACCCACTGACATTGGTTAGTTCCTTATATACTCTGCAATTACACTGATGATTCTTCATTCTCTTAATTGGCTTTGATGTCACTCTCCATGTGTTATACCTCCTGAAGTAGCCTTGTCAGGTACTCATTTTATTTTATTTTATTGGTTTTGTTTATTAATATAAACTGTTATGTAGGCCTGCTGTTCCATTTTTCTCCCGTTTTATCCGTTTATATTTATTTACTGTTCAGTTATTTACTTCTTACATTGCATTACCACCACACTTCCAAAGGTAATAATTTACTTTATGTTTCTGTTTCAATCTAAATGTGTAACTTCTTTTCTAGTGTCGTTTACAAACATTTTAACTTCCTTGGCGACAACAGTCAGTAGATGTCTGAAGACGGCCTTGTAAGCCGACCACTGGTTAACACAAAAAGGTAACACTGTACAACAATAGCAAACTAGCGCTTTTCATTTATTATAATGTTTATAATGTTGTTCTACCAAGAACCGACGGAAGATTCAACAAACTAAATTAATCTGTATGTTCACTTCTGAATGAAATGGGTGGCAGGGGGGGGGGGGGGCCGTGAAAATAGTTGAAGGCTACCACTTCTGATTTTTCTGTTGTAGTACTTCACGCTCTCTCTCTCTCTCTCTTTCTCTCTCTCAGTGCCGTTGTAATAAGCCTTGTTTTCGCCATTTGTAAAAGTAATTTGCAGATTGCCAAAATGGTGACTGAAAAGCGTGTCTGTCTTATTGAATTTCATCCAATTTTGGGTGATAAACTGCTCGGAACCAAAGTCCGATGCACGAGACAAGATCGTAATAACTAAAGGATATAAGTAGCACAGACGACGACTGTAGGTGCTTTCTTTACTGGCTTGCTTTACACGACAAGACTCGTTAGGTTTTACAAAATGTTAAGTATCTGTTTTAAAAACCTACGGAACTTACCCAGCGACTGTAAGTTGTGGTGTCACTGGGGTGTGAACAATCCAGAAAAAGTTGCATTTATCTTTTCCACATCATCTAACCCGAGTTAACACGACTAAGGACTCTGGGACGTGCTCCCATGCAGACACAAAGTTAGTGAAACTTTTTGTGATAGGGCCTTATACGAGGTGTGGCTAGAAAAAAACCGGACTAGTACTGGTGAAACAATAAAACGAATGCAATAAGGCTGAAAGTCGCGTGGCCTGTCACGTGACTCTCGCTCCGCCTGCTGCTCGAGTTTCATCTGCCTCCTGCACTCAATCTGCCCATGGGGTCTGTTTTAAGTAGTTGACGTTTTGTCTGTGCGTCGGAAAATGTTGAGTGTACAGAAAGAACAGCGTGTTAACATTAAATTTTGCTTCAAACTAGGAAAATCTGCAAGTGAAACGTTTGTAATGTTACAACAAGTGTACGGCGATGATTGTTTATCGCGAACACAAGTGTTTGAGTGGTTTAAACGATTTAAAGATGGCCGCGAAGACACCAGTGATGACACTCGCACTGGCAGACCATTGTCAGCAAAACATTGAAAAAATCGGTAAACTTGTTCGCCAAGATCGCCGTTTAGCAATCAGAGCAGTGTCTGAGTTAACAGGAGTTGACAAGGAAAGTGTTAGGCAGATTCTTCATGAAAGTTTCAACATGAACAAAGTGTGTTCAAAAATAGTTCCAAAGTGTCTCACAATTGAACAGAAGGAACGCCGAAGAATGATTTGTTCTGACATCCTGGAAAACATTGAAAGTGATCCCACCTTCTTACAAAATCGATGCATTGGAAAACTCCTGGTTCTCCACGACAAAAAAAAAAGCACGAATGTCAAAATCGAAATTCAAGGCAATGATGATTGTTTTTTTTGACATCAAAGGGATTGTGCACATTGATTGGGTACCAGAGGGACAAACAGTGAATCAGCATTACTACATTAGCGTCCTGGCTACCCTACGTGAGCGAGTACGGAGAAAACGGAACGATTTGTGGAGAAAAAAGTCATGGATCCTTCACCAAGACAATGCCCCAGCTCACAGTGCGTTGTCAGTGAAGACGTTTTTGGCAAAACACAACATTCCCATCTTAGATCATCCACCCTACTCACCTGATTTGGCCCCCTGTGACTTTTTTCTTTCCCCTAAAGTCAAGTCAGCTTTGAAAGGAACTAGATTTGAGACTGTTGAAGCAGTAAAAGAAAAAGCGACGGAAGTAATGTATGGACTTATCGAAAATGATCTGCAGCATTGCTATGAACAGTGGAAAATTCGTATGGAGCGGTGTAGAGACCGAGGAGGAGAGTACATTGAAGGAGATAACATGAAATTGTAAATAATTGTAAATAAATGTTTTTTCCAGCATCAGTCTGGTTGTTTTCTAGCCGCACCTCGTATTCCTCCATCAGCGCACGTGACTAATATGTTCGACAATGTCCTGGATGCATTGTGTGTTCCAACCTTTCCCCAAATTAGTGTGCGCCCAGAATTACTACTCAGAATGAATCTGGGGTCTAACAGAGGCAGATGATAGAATTCAGGTTGATATACCTCACGTGAGCGGATTCAGGATTCAGGCAATGGGACATTTCGCTAGATGATGAAGCCTGAAACGGTGTAATAGCATTGGTGTAAGAGAGAGGAATAGCTGCAGATCTTTCTACTAGTTGCGATGCAAAATGGAATACGGAAGGAGTCCATAGCTCTTCATCGTTTTACCTCCCTGTATCTCAATGCTTGTGACATCATGTTACGAAGAAATTTTTTTTTTCTTTTCTTTTGGACAAGATTCTTGTCGTGAGCGTATTCAATTAAAATTTTGCTTGGAATATGAGCGATAGTTCTAGTTAGTCTTGAAATCATATCTTCTGTATGTACTCGTCGTTCTTTCTTCTTGATGCACTTAGAGAATGATTTCTATTTGTAAATGATTAATTATTGACTTAATTTGCTCCAAATGATTTATTATTTCTCTTGCTACAACACGACAACTGTAATTTAAGTAGCATTACACAGATAAGTAACACTTTTAGCTTTGGTGGCACTAATGGTAACATTCTATCAGCTGGTTTATTAAATTATTCGAATTTTTATTACATCACATTACTGAAGGTGACCAGCTATAATCACTTCTATTACCAATATATAACAAATACATTATTTAGGCGTCGTATAATAGATGGAATGGAGAACCAGTTTTCAAATAGTGCAATATTTGAAATATAAGATACAGATTACATTTGTTTGTAAAAAATACAGTCTTCAGCAGATAAAGTTCAAGTGGATCGGGGACATATTTTAAAATTTTGAGAGAAATGAGCTACACACACATTGCGAGTGAACGAATAGCACTGATACGAGACGAAAGTGACAAGTATCGAAGTATTTAGAGATGGGAAACACCAGCTATTAACTTATTAAGATATCTCTCGTGAGATACATCTTCAGTCAAAATAAAATAAGGCAATGCTTACTTTCACAACAGTCGCGATTGAAAGCACAGAGCCGGCCGGGGTGGCCGAGCGGTTCTAGGCGCTTCGTTTGGAACCACGCGACCGCTACGGTCGCAGGTTCGAATCCTGCCCCGGGCATAGATGTGTGTGATGTCCTTAGGTTAGTTAGGTTTAAGTAGTTCTAAGTTCTAGGGGACTGATGACCTCAGAAGTTGAGTTTCATAGTGCTCAGAGCCATCTGAACCATCATACGAAACCACAGAGAGAACGAGATTTCAGTCGTTACGGAGCCGTCTGTGACTAATGAAACCACGTTATTCCTACATATTTCGTCAAAGATCTCCGTGTCTACAGGTTATAAGCTAGGAATATTTTTGTAAATAATATGGTGCCATCAGTCACAATATTTTGTTTCCCTATTTTATTCCATTACGTATCGGAGTTATGGTTCTGTTTAGAAGGACTAAATCGGAATTTTTTGGCGTGGCATGATCACCAGTTTACCACTTAGCGGTAAAATGAAAGAATATTCAGTAATCCCTGTCAATACAACAGATAAAACAGTGTCAGAAAACTGAGTAACAGTTCATTCTACACCTAAATCTATCTATATCTACATAGTTACTGCGCAAGCCGCCGTACAGTGCAAGGCAGAGTGTTCCCTGCACCACTAATAGTCATTTTCTTTCCTGAAACTTCCTGACAGATTAAAATTGCTGTGGCCTAGCCATGTCTCCGTAATATCCATTTTTCCTGGAGTGCTAGTTCTGCAAGGTTCGCAGGAGAGCTTTCTCAAGTTTGGAAGACAGAACTGAAGCTGTGACGGCGGATCGTGGGTCGTGCTTGGCTAGCTCAGTGGGTAGAGCGCTTGCCAGCGAAAGGCAGAGGTCCCGAGTTGGAGTCTCGGTCTGGCACACAGTTTCAATCTGCCAGGAAGTTTCATATCAACGAACACTCCGCTGAAGAGTGAAAATCTCATTCTGGTTTTTCTTTCGTGTTCTACTCGCAAATAGAGAGAGGGAAGAATGACTGTTCTGTATACCTCCATATGAGCCCTAATTTCTAGTTTCTTATCTTCGTGGTCCTTACGTGCAATGTATGTTGGCGATAGTAGAAGCGTTGGGCAGTCAGCTTCAAATACCGGTTTCTCTAAATTTTCTCAATAGGGTTTCTCGAAAAGAACGTTGCCTTCCCTCCAGGGACTCCCATTTGAGTTCCTGAAGCATCTCCGTAACACCTAAGTGTCGTTCTAACCTACCGGTAACAAATGTAGCAGCCTGCCTCTGAATTCAATCGATGTCTTCCTACAGTCCTACCTGGTACGGATCCCAAACACTCGAGCAGTACTCTAGAACAAGTTGCACCAGCGTCCTATACAGGGTGTTACAAAAAGGTACGGCCAAACTTTCAGGAAACCTTCCTCACACACAAAGAAAGAAAATATGTTATGTGGACATGTGTCCGGAAACGCTTACTTTCCATGTTAGAGCTCATTTTATTACTTCTCTTCAAATCACATTAATCATGGAATGGAAACACACAGCAACTGAACGTGCCAGCCTGACTTCAAACACTTTGTTACAGGAAATGTTCAAAATGTCCTCCGTTAGCGAGGATAGATGCATCCACCCTCCGTCACATGGAATCCCTGATGCGCTGATGCAGCCCTGGAGAATGGAGTATTGTATCACAGCCGTCCACAATACGAGCACGAAGAGTCTCTACATTTGGTATCGGGGTTGCGTAGACAGGAGCTTTCAAATGCCTCCATAAATGAGAGTCAAGAGGGTTGAGGTCAGGAGAGCGTGGAGGCCATGGAATTGGTCGGCCTCTATCGATCCATCGGTCACCGAATCTGTTATTGAGAAGCGTACGAACACTTCGACTGAAATGTGCAGGAGCTCCAGCGTGCATGAACCACATGTTGTGCCGTACTTGTAAAGGTACATGTTCTAGCAGCACGGGTAGAGTATCCCGTATGAAATCATGGCGGTGAATCGAGGAAGTACAGGATATACTGACGAAACTAAATGAGCTTTAACATGGAAATTAAGCGTTTCCGGACACATGTCCACATAACATCTTTTCATTATTTGTGTATGAGGAATGTTTCCTGAAAGTTTGGCCGTAACTTTCTGTAACACCCTGTATGTGGTCTTCTTTACACTTCTTTCGTAAAATTCTCCCAATAAACCGAAGTCAACAATTCGCCTTCCCTAGTATTCTCTGTATACATACAAAAATAAACCCTCTGCACACTCTCTCTCACCCATTATCTCGATTTACACCCTATCCAGCACCCTCCTCCATCTACCGCTACACCTTTCTCCACCTGATACCACACTCACTCCAATTTTCCACTGTAGGCCATTTCAATCCACTGCATTTGTTTCCGTGAACTAAAAATGGGGTAATAACAATATTCAAAAGGTACTGAATTGTTAAATTATATGCTTGACAGTATGAGTAACAAAATTGTGATCAGTAGCTTGAGACACAGATTGTACTAATAATCAAGTCTAATCGCGTGGAGTGTATGCGACAATCCACTGTCACTACTTGAAATAATATTACTCTACTTTATTCTAATTGTTTGTAAACGTTAATAATATGACCTGTGCTTCAACAGCACATCATAGAATCACAAACTGAACCATGCCCTCTGATTAATGTGGTGTAATGGAAAGTTCTCCAGTCTTTTGTTACGTGATGGGAGGGAAGTTAGTTCAGCCTATCAGGATGGTAATCCTCGAATATATTTCTGTTCGAATATAATCAAATTCCTAGAGACTGAAATGCTTGCGTCCATGAATCACCGTGATTTCAGAAAGATCCCTCGTGCTTAGCTTGCCCTTTTCTCGTATGATATAATGCGAACTACGGATGAAGCACAACAGGCACATTCCATACTTCTAGATTTCCGGAAAGCATTCGACACGGAGCCCCATTGCAGAATGTTAACGAAAGTACGAGCGTTTGGAGTATGTTCACAGATATGTGAGTGGTTCAAAGACTTATTAAGTAATAGAACCCAGAATAGTCCTCGACGGCGAATGTTCATCAGAGGAAAGGGTACAGTCAAGAGTTCCCCAGGGAAGTGTGATAGCTCCGCTGTTGTTCCCTACATACATAAATACATAAATGATTTGTCGGACAGGTTCTGTAGCAATCTGGAGTTTTGTGCTGATTATGTTGTGGTGTACGGAAAGATATCGAATGTGAGTGATTGCAGGAAGATACAAGACGATTTAGACAAAATTTCTAGTTGGTGCGATGAATAGCAATTAGCTCTAAATGTGAAAAAGTGCAATTTAATGCGGAGAGTAGGGAAAACATGTTCGATTCGGTTACAGTATTACTAGTGTCCCGATTGAATGGTTCAAATGGCTCTGAGCACTTTGGGACTTAACTTCTGAGGTCATCAGTCCCCTAGTACTTAGAACTACTTAAACCTAACTAACCTAAGGACTCACACACATCCATGCCCGAGGCAGGATTCGAACCTGCGACCGTAGCGGTCGCGCGGTTCCAAACTGTAGCGCCTAGAGCCGCTCGGCCACTCCGGCCGGCGTCCTGATTGACACGGTCGTCTAAATATCAGGGCGTAACGGTGCATATCAGAACTGTGGTATGGATAGGCGAATCGTCGACTTCGGTTTATTGGGAGAATTTTAGGAAAAAGTGGTTCACCTGTAAAGGAGACCGCATGTAGGACGCTGATGCGCTCTATTCTTGAATACTGTTCGAGTGTTTGGGATCCATACCAGGTCGTATTGAAGGAAGACATCTAAGCAGTTCAGAGTAGGGCTACTAGATTTGTCACAAAAATAAAGTGTTACGGAGATGCTTCGGGAACTAAAATGGGAATCCCTGGAGAAAAGGCGACTTTCTTTTCGAGAAACACTATTGAGAAAATGTAGAGAACCGGCATTTGTAGCTGACTTGCCGAACTATTCTAATGCCGTGAACATACACAGCGTGTAAGGACTACGAAGATAAGATACGAGAAATTAGGGCTCATACAGAGGCCAATAGTCGTTTTTCCCTCGTTCCATTTGCAAATGGAACAGGAAAGCAAATGACTAGCCTTGGTACAGGGTACCCTCTGCCACGCACCGTACGGTGGCTTCTATGTAGATGCAGATGGTGGACCTGTTCTCCCACCAGGATTTTGTGGTTTCGATCGGCGAGGGAGACAGTGCCGAATGTGCGAGCCGCCACTACAAAGTGGACGAGTCACAGCGACACTCTTTACTCATACTGGAGCGTGCCAATATGTGCGCTCTCGCCCGTTGTTTTCAGCCTTACGTCGATCCACTGTATCTTTAGAGCGGAGACGGTCATTCTTGAAGGCCACGCATTGTTGGGGCGGTGCACAGTGGAAGTGCTTGGGTGGCGGCGGCGGCCGTGCAGGCGTCGAACGTCGGACGCCGAAGGGCGTGGTTGGCGGTTGCCTGGTGTTGCCTGTCTGGCCCGAAACCCAGGTCGGGTGTCCTGCACTGCCTCGTCTAGTTCTTCGCTGCCAGACGAATTGTTTAGCTCTCTGCGGCGGCCGAGCTGTGTCGACTCCCCGTTACAGGAGTGTTGCCACACGTCGACTTACTGCGAGGGTGGCAAGCAGGTCGAGCTCTGTCGTCAGCAACATGGGTTGTCGCAACGATAACTTGATCACTGTGCCCCGAAAGCACACTGCGTCGTGGTAATCCGTCCGACTGTGACAGTGCTGTTGTAGTACGAACACTATAACATCACAATGACTTACGAGAGTAAAAAGACGAGAACTTGTAGGAGTGAAGAGGAGAGGAGGGATGAGGGGCAATAGTTCCCGCCTCCCTCTTCCACAGCTGTCAACCTACACCCGTGTTCTGAGCTTCTGCAACAGCAGAACCGACCCATTTTCATTGGGTTGTGAGAGTCGAACTCAGATACCATGATGGACCAGAAATTGGTCTCTTCTCTCATTCTAGAATTGCAAAACAACGAGCAATGCAAGCGGTGTTTGGTTGCAGATGCAGCGAAATGGCTTGCTTAGGTTGGCAGGCTAATTAACGAGGTATCTCAGGCCTGAACTCTAGCGATATCTTTAGCAACCAGAGCTCAATACGCATCCCGCCTATAACAGTCACTTTAACTTGTCCACGTAATATAAACTCATGCTCATAAATTAAGGATAATGCTGATACATGATGAAATAATGCTCTGGTGGGCGGTTTGGGGGTTTAAATCACCTCGGGGTATGACCATGCGGTGCTTTTGACCTGCTGCGCTGGCAGCAGTCCACATACGGTGTGTTGGTGCATCTCACAGTACGGTGCAGCGAGTAATTGTGCAGAAGTTTTCAGACGTTCTGATGGTGACTTTGTGTTGAAAATGCCTCAAAGAACACATAATGATGATGTTATGAGGGATAGAATATTAGGGCGACTGGAGGCTGGTCAAAGACAGCAAGTCGTAGCACAGGCCTCTTTTTGCCACAAAGTGTGATCTCAAGATTATGGCAGCGATTCCAGCTGGCAGGAAACGTGTCCAGGCGCCACAGTACGGGACGTCCACAGTGTACAGTACCACAAGAAGACCGATATGTCACCATCAGTGCCCGCAGACTGTCACGGAGTCCCGCAGGTAGCCTTGCTCGGGGCCTTACCGCAGCCACTGGAACATTTGTTTCCAGACACACAGACGACTGAAGAGAGATGGTTTATTCGCCCAGAGACCTGCAAGGTGTAGTCCACTGAGCCCTGGCCACAGGAGAGCCCGTAAAGCCTGGTGTCAATAACACGGTACATGATCATTGGAACAGTGGGCCTGGTGTCAATAACACGGTACATGGTCATTGGAACAGTGGTCCTAGGTTATGTTCATGGACGAGTCCATGTATAGTCTGAACATTGATTCTCGCCGGGTTTTCATCTGGCGTGAACCAGGAACCAGATACCAACCCCTTATTGTCCTTGAAAGGGAGCTATATGTAGGTCGTGGTTTGATGGTGTGGGGTGGGATTATGATTGGTGCACGTACATCCCTGAATGTCTTTGACAGAGGAAATGTAACAGGTCAGGTGTATCGGGACGTCATTTTGCACCAGTATGTCCGCCTTTGCAGGGGTGCAGTGGGTCCCACGTTCCTCCTGAAGAATGATAGCACATGGCCCCACGAGCTGCAATCGTGGAGGAGTACCTTGAAACAGAAGATATCAGGTGAATGGAGTGGTCTGCCTGTTCTCCAGACCTCAACCCCACCGAGCACGTCTGGGATGCCCTCGGTCGACGAGTCGCTGCACGTCTTCAAACCCCTAGGACACTTCAAGAGCTCAGACAGGCACTGGTGCAAGAAGGGGATGCTATGCCGCAGCAGCTGCTCAACCATCTGGTACAGAGTAAGCCAACCCCTTGTGCGGCCTGTGTATGGGTGCATGGTCATCATATACCATATTGATGTCCGAGTACATGTGCAGGAAACAGTGGTGTTTTGTAGCACGTGTGTTTCGGGACGGTTTCCTCAACTTATCACCAATCCCGTGGACTTACAGATCTATGTCGCGTATGATCCCTATGTGCCTGTGCTATTAGCGCCAGTTTTGTGTAGTACCACGTTGTGTGGCACCACATTCTGCAGTTATCCTTAATTGATGAGCATGAATGTATATCTGAAGGGTGTGTTTAGCTGTGAATGTTTACCACCGACTGATTCCGTTTTTTCAGATTACCAGATGGGTTTCGACACCGCTCTCACAGTCGTCTTCTAATGAAATTGCGCGCCTATGGAGTATAGCTCAGATGTTTGACTGGATTCGTGATTTGCTTTTAGGAAGGTCACGTGTTGTAG
Organism: Schistocerca serialis cubense; assembly: GCF_023864345.2. NCBI lineage: Eukaryota > Metazoa > Arthropoda > Insecta > Orthoptera > Acrididae > Schistocerca > Schistocerca serialis. Next base: position 74,960,680 of record NC_064645.1, read on the forward strand.
TAATATAACGGAAAGTCATTGGGTAAAACAGAAGTAAAATCTGGCCTTCCCCTAGGAAGTGTTTTAGGTCGTATGCTGTTTCCGATCTGCATCAACGACGTAGGATAGGATCTGAGAAGCACACTTAGAGTGTTTGCAGATGAAGCACTCATTTACCGTCTTGTAAAGTCATCAAATGATCACAACCACTTGAAAAATGATTTAGACATCTGTATGGCGTTAAAACTGTCAGTTGACTATAAATAATGAAAAATGAGAAGCCATCCAAGTGACTACTAAAATTAATCCGCTTAATTTCAGTTACACGATAGAACATACAAATCTAAAGAAGTAAATTCATATATGTACTTACGAATTACAATTACGAAGAACTTAAACTGGAACGATCACACTGATAATGTTGTGGATAAAGCAAACCGAAGATTACGATTTACTAGCAGAAAGACTGTTCAACAGTTTCTACTAAAGAGACTGCCTACACCACACTTGTGTGCCCTCCTCTGGAGTATTGCTGTGCGATGTGGAATCCGCATCAGATGGGACTGATGGAGGACATGAAAAAGTTAAATGAAGGACAGCTCGATTTGTATTACCGCGAAATAGGAGAGATGTCAATCACTAAAACAAAGGTGTTTTTCGTTAGGGCAGGGAAAATTTTGTTGGTGCCCATCTGACTAGAGAGGAAAGGTGCTCATGATAAAATAAGAGAAATCAGAGTTCGCACAGAATGATTTACGTGTTTGTTTTTTCCGCCGCCGTTCGAGAGTGGAACTGTACAGAAATAGCGTGAAGGTGGTTCGATGAACACTCTTCAAGGCATTTAATTGTGAGTTGCAGGGTAATCATATAGACTGATGCTGGAAATGAACATTTCGTGACCAAATGTATTAACACATATATATTATAGAAATGGGTATACATATGTGTGTATGTGCGCATGTTACACATTTCCTACTAAACCACTGAACCGACTTCAACTAAACTTGATATACACAATCGCTACGAACTACATACCTATGTAGTAATGAAGTCATAAACAGTGAGATGTATGAAATACTCCAGTATCATGCATGACGTTTAGATTTATTACTTCTTTGCTTCTAACTCTTGTAGGAACACGTTTTGTAAACAGTATCCACGTATGTCGCTGAATGTACCTACAAAACTATACCATTGTGTGACACATACATAAGGAGATATGACGTCATAAACAATAAGATGCATGAAAAATCGCTGTCTCTTGCATAAAATCTTAATACATTCATTCTTCACTCCTAGGCCACTCCTACGGTAGAATCAACTTACGGAAGTCCGTGACACATGGCAGCGTTTATGACAGCTTTCAATTGCCGACCAAGGTGAAGCGCAAACTGATGTTGGCGAAAACGTAGCCGTCTGTAGAGCTATGAACAGGTGTTTCCAAGACACATTTAGAAAGTCGCTTTACTTACTGATATAGAGCTAAATTTGTCTCGGAATAATTGAGACGTTGAGATCAGAAATGGGACTTACCATTTTTGCGGTATATGAGTTATTACTGTAGTTGCGTTTTCACACAATTCCGCATCTGTTGGTTCAAAAATGGGACTCGTTCAGCATTTTTTTCCGTGTCAAAACCAGTGTTGAAATTACGTTTTGGAAAGAAAGAGGCCACAGGGACAAGTCCCTATATTTCACGAAAGATCGTGAGGCGTGAGGGCAGCACTGTAGTGGTTTGCAGTAATCAGCTGTGAGATTTCAAAATGACTTCGGTGATGGAACCGTCAGACGAGTCCGAAAATGATTTACATGAATTTAGAAGGAACAAAAGTCGTCCCGAATTGTGGAAGAGGAATGTGGTTAAACGATAGAAGGTCAAGGGTTTGGAGCACACCAATCGGAATGGAAACATTGTTCCTATGAGGGAAACAGTTGCACATTGCAGGTAAATAGTCATACAATATTCATTGTTTGAATTCTCTGTACGTAATGTAGAAACAGTGTACTAAAATGTGAATATAAATTCCTTTCATGGACGCAAAGTTTCAATTTAAGTTTTAGTTGTAACACAGAAAATCGGTAAAATATGTTATTCGCCGAGTATATAGGTTAATTATACGCCAATATCTGTTTACAGATAACGGCGTAAATGTTTTGAGAAGTTCTCGTTCGCTGAGAAGGAACTATTGTTGACATAATTCAACAATATGCCCAACGAAGACGGACGGGAGGGTACTTGAGTGCTCAAATTCTTCCGTTCATTCCAAAAGCAATGAGACCATGCCCAAATTCCATTACCAATAGTGTAAGGACATCAAATTATTATTATCAGGTAACTGGCATGACAACTGTAATATTTTATCAACCATTTCGTTCCAGAATTATGTACATCTTTGATCCACCTTTTGTAAAATCCTTAAGGCAAATAGTTAAGGCATATATTTAATAGGGTTACAGTATTACGATTATGTAGATTTTTGTTTTATGATACTAATTCACTTGTATCTGCATGTTAAAGTTGGCTTCAAGGAAACTATGGTATGCAAGAAAGCTTATATTGTACTCCATGGCATAACAAAACACCGTTTGCGGAGACTGTGCCGCTCAAGTCAAGGAGGTGACTTCGCCACATGATGGTCGCGTTAGATACCACAACCATTATTCCGTTCCAGAAAATACCAGTGTCATGATAGCGGAATTCATTGATTCGTTTCCAGTAAGGGTAGCAAATCATGGACGTTGTGGTAGGAAGAAGAGATACCTCTCAAGTTCTTTATCTGTGAAAACCATGTGGAAAATGTTTCTTGAAAAATACGACCCCGAAATGTACATAATTTATAGGTTTCAAAGCAACGCTACTGACCTAGGTTTGTTCAAACCAAAAGTACGATATCGTTATTTTTATGATTATTTCAAGAATAAGCACAACTATGGCTTTGGTCGTCCTGGAGTGGATGTCTGTGGTAAATGTGAAAGGCTTACATGTAAAATTGAAGGAGAGAACCACCCTGCTATCAAGACTGCAGCGAAAACTGAGTTGATCCTCCACAAGTTTCGGGCACTCAGAAATGATCACTTTCGATTTCATGCAGAACGTGCCTCTTCCACACATAACGGTAACAGATATGTTCTATTTGCGGCAGACATAGGTATTTATATTTGGTATTCATAGATTTTCTGATAACAAAGCTTTCATTTATATGTTTGATGAAGTAATGCTAAGAAGGGTCCTAATGCAGTGGTTCCTCTCCCTATGGATTTCATAACTAAACATGTGGCCTCTATTGTGGAAACGTTGTATGGATTTTTAGATGCATGAAAGGACAGAATAGGAATCGCACAATGGTTCAATTTTGGTACACTTTAGTTCATAGTGGTAGATTTTCCAACGTTTTCCACATGTTCCCAACCCGTTGGCATTCCTAAAATGTCTGCGATAGGGACTTTACAAGGCTGGAACTACGGAAAAGGAAACAGGATACAGTGTATACTCCCCACCAATGGTTCACAGTACTACAGAAAGGAAGGAAACGCATGCATATTGAACTATGCACACAAGACGCATTTCTTGACTATGAGAAACATCTAGATCGATTTTTTTTAAGAAGTCTGTAACTGTGAAAGGACAATAATGGACTGTTACATGCTACAAACTATTTGAGTACACTGACCAGTCAAAATGCGTCTCTGTTTCACCCAGTAGCAGTGGAATGGTGAAGTGTGATTTTCGTCTGGTTAAGTCTGGGATAGTCCCTCATTTCCATAATGTACCGAGAGCATACATGTACGTCACTCCACTGAAACCTGAAAAACTGAAGGATATTGAAAGCATGATTGACATTATCCCTTTGCAGTTTCGTGAGCATTTTGATAGCATTCCAAAGCAATGCGATATTAATAAACTGACTGGTGGAGAGGACACCAATGAATCAGGTAGTGAAGTTTAGGACAGTGATCAAGAGTGACAAATTTATGAACATATATCTCTGTCAACATAAAAAGGGTTGTTTAATAAGTAAAACATGTGGAATTAACTCTCCCATGTTACATGCGCATGACCATGTGGAAATGATGCAAATAATATTTTGCTAGTAGATGTGGTATCTTGTTTCGTTATACAATATTTCAGTACAATGAATGTTGTTTAAATCAAAAATGGGATATGTCAGTCATTTTCTATTACCATTTTCTATTAGTTGCCTTCATCCTATGACTGCAGATTGTGTGTGTGTGTGTGTGTGTGTCGATCTTAGAGAAAAACTAGAAAAGTTTCAGATTCCAAAACCACTCGTGCCTGTCATTGTAAGCTTCCTGAACAATAAAAAGCAATCATTTTGCCACACGGAACAACACTGGGACCCTGAAAAACTAGCAGAGGACTCCCGCAGGGATAAGTCTTGGCTTCTTTTTGTCCATCCTCTGTGCTGTAGACATCTGCCAGTCACATCCAAATACTGCAATACGCAGACGACGTATGAATCTAATACGAATCCAGTACTCTTCGGTACCGTCATGTAAAAATTCACAACGCTCTCATTCGTCTGCGTCAGTGGTGCACAGAACGTGGGTTCGGACTCTCTAACAGCAATTCCACTCTTGTGCTGTTTACTAGCGACAGTCTTCTACTTCCCAAAGAATATAACTGGGACAATAGCCTGTTGCGGGAACAAAACGATATCTTGGAATGATCATCTATGACAAATGAAGATGGGCTTCTCATATCCGACTAGCATCACCAGATGTGAAAAAGCCTGCAATCTCATTAGAATTACGACTGGAGTATGGTGGGGGCTCTAATCGGCGGAAAGCGATGACTTATTACTGATCCCTACTAAGGGCACGCTCTTATTACGGATATGATGTGGGCTACGATTCAGCATGAGATGACAAACTCCAAAGACTCGTGTTTTACAGAATCTCAGTCTGCCTTTTCCATTTTATGGAGTTGCTTTGAGTGTTATCCCCCTCACGTCAAAGAATAATGCTATTTCAAAACGATTCTCCCACATAAAATGTTGGCTGTCAGCTACTCTATATTCATTTCGATATCAAACAAGCACCATGGAATATCATTATTATCGAAGCAAAGCGGGTAATACAGCGATCATCCTTTAATGTAAAATGCATCTGTGATATATATTGAACCTCCTAGATTGTTTTCACAACCCCTAGATCGTTTTATAATTGTTTTTCTTCCCTTTCTAGATACCGACTACATTAAATGTAAATGCTGTGAATTATGTGGCTTTTATGAATAATCATTGTGTAATATTTCAGTACATGAGAATCCTTCCACTCCTTTCATATCAGGACAGTGAAAGTATATTTTTGCTGCTTTAACTAAGTTTCAGCCGGTACGTTTGGTGAAGCAACGATCATGCGCCATTAGCGCTCTGTCGTTAATTATTCAATTAATTAAAGTGAACCTGCATTTTTAAACGAAGTCCGATAATCTGCTTTGCAAAGTATTTTTACATGTGTGTGAGAATACTAATTATCAAGCACACCGCCGACCAATATCGACTTTTGGCCTACGCTCTTTATATAGAATTTAGAACTATAACAGAATGTAATAACTTGCCGGAAATACAAGAAATAAAACCTCATATTTACATGATTAAACAATTCTGGCAAATAAAATATTGTCGCTTTATAAAATTTTAAAGTGTTTCCTTTCGCTGAATAATTTAAAATTTATAATTACATCAAAAGCTAAACAAAGTACGAAAGAAACATTTCACTTACAAGACGATCAGCTTTATGTAATCGTTCCCACGAAGTCGCTCCATTCGTATACTCCTAGGAACTGGGTACATGGAGATAATAAGATCCGTTTGATAATAAAAATAAAACGAGTACAGATACAGAAAAACCGTTTACTGGAAAAAATTACGAATCTGGAAATATCAGTTTACATAGCTCCTTCCTTTTTGGAGGCACTTGTAGTAGCGCGGCATGAGTTTTTGTACCCCTGTGGCATAGGATGTTACTACATCTGTTGCCAGTCATGGTTCACACGTTCTTTCAGCTAGCCTGCGATGTTATTTAAAAACAAAGGAATTTTTTCAGGTGGACAAACTGGCCAAGTGCGAGTAGGTGTCGCGAACTGAGGTTTCCGTACAAACATAATTATACATACAGAATGAGATTTTCACTCTGCAGCGGAGTATGCGCTGATATGAAACTTCCTGGCAGATTAAAATTGTGTGCCCGACCGAGACTCGAACTTGGGAACTTTGCCTTTCGCGAGCAAGTGCTCTACCTACTTTTTTTTTCTTTTATATATATATATATATATATATATATATATATATATATATATATATATATATATATTAAATTTTTTTTTTCGCAACCGCTCACGCTAACCACGGAACCTTTTTTTTTTTTTGCAGCTTATAAGAAAACAAATAAAAACCTCTTGTGTATGAAAATAAAAGACGACGTTCTTCATAAAATAACACAATATCCTTTGAAAACGGAAAACATAAAAGGTAGCTATATTTCCGCAACGGCCTTCTTTTTTTATTGTTTTTTATTTTTATTATTTTTATTTTTTGTTAACATAAATGAGTATACAGTCTCACCATCAGCAGCAACCGCATTTTTTTTTGTTTGGGAGCACAGGAGAAAGAAAAACAAAGAGGCTGCTGATAGAGAGCTATGTGTGAAAAGGATAAACATGTGTAAGGAGAAAAAAACTTAGAAGGGGAGGAGAAAAGAGAAGTAAAATAAAATAGGAATACTTTCCGCGCCATGCTCCACTTTGGCGCGTCATCAGAACAAAATGCATTCTATTATTGACCATTGAAGTGGAACGTAGGATCGTCCAGTCTTGGCTGGCACGGTTAGTTGAGATTCCAGCTTTGAGGTGGGTTGGTGAAAATACTCTGTAAATAGTTCGCGAAAGTGGCCCGATAGTGTCAGTGTCGGCGAAGGGTGTGGTGATGTACTTGGAGGCGTGTCCAAAAGTTCGCCGGATCGATGATGTCGTCCCGGAAGAGGTAGTTGACAGCCATGCCACTGATCCATGAGATGGCGTGCCACTTAGCCGATGGAAAGTAGGTCGTGTCGGGATATATCATCATGGTAGGAGAAACGTCATGTGGTGGTACTCGGAGGTAGAAAGTCACAATCTTCTGTACGAGGGTCCAGAGAGCTGCTGCTGGCCCACACTGAAAACGATGTAAATCTGTATCTTCGACATTGCACTTGAGGCACAGGGGTGAGTCCACCAGTGCGATGCGATGCAGTTTCTGTCTTGTAGTATACTTGCCGTTGACGAGAAGGTACCACATAGAGGTGGTGTCAGTGGTGTGATATGGTTGGTGGATCGGTTTCCAAACTGTAGGCCATGAAACCTGGGGGTGACGTGTTTCGACGGGGTTGCGGGGTAGAGACTTTCGGAGAAGGCGGTAGGTGTCGCGGGTGGTCGTCTTCCTGGTCGTGGGGAGCTCGGTGCATATGTAGCTGTACTCCAGAAAGAAACGGCCGATATGTGTTATCGGAGGTGGGATGTCTGCCAAAGACGTCGGTGGGCGTTTCGAAACAGGTGCGAGCTCGGTGGTCAACATTCCAGTAAAACTAGCATTTTGGCTTTTCCATAACCGGAGCATAGTATTGGTGTAAAGTGCCGTAGTCCTGGCTGTCACATTAACCAGACCGAGGCCACCATCCCGCTTCGGTAAGGTGAGAGCTTCATACTGGACTTTGAAGATGTGTCCAGAACAAATGAAATAGCCGAAAGCCGCCTCTAATCTGGCCGCCATTGTCGCAGTGATGGGCAGAATCTGCGCTATATGGGGTATCCGGGCTGCCAGATGGGTATTGACGAAGGTGACTCTCTGGCACATAGTCAGCGGGCGTAGTATGTGATTTTGTATGTTGGCCCGGATGCGTTGCAGCAGCGCCCGAAAATTGATCGCCGAGGTGCGGCGAATGTCTCGCGTGTACACCAACCCGAGACAACGAAGGGTGTCCACCAGTTGAAATAAGACTACGCTGTCTGCGGGAAGGCCGCGGCCGATCTTCATGGCGCATGATTTTGCCACGTTCATAGCGCTCCCTGCCCCTGCACTGTAACGGGTAATCCACTGCATCGCAGCTTGTACGTCGGCCGCTGAACGTACAACGAGGGCCAAGTCGTCCGCGTAAGCTCGGCAGCGGAACATACGATCCCGGAGTGGAATACCTGTCAAACGTCGCCGTAATCCGTAAATGAGTGGTTCCATCGCAATGGCATAAAGCACCGTCGACAAAGGGCAACCCTGCCGTACTGAGCGTTCAATCCGTATAGGTTCTGTAAGTCTGCCGTTGACGAGAAGTCTGGACGTTGCTCCACGAAAGAGCCGCATAATCACTTGCGTGAACGTCGGGGGAATTGCCATTCGGTCCATCACTGCGTTGAGGAATGCATGATTGACGCGGTCAAACGCTTGTTTGAAGTCGATGGAGATTAAAGCGCCTGGCAGTCGCGAGTGTATTGCCACAGCGATCACACGTCGATATTCACTGAGGGCTGTCTGTATATTACGATCGCCGCCTAAAGATGTTTGTTCGTGGGAAACAATGTCTCGTAAGACATGTTTGAGTCGCACTGCTAGAAGGCGTGTGAAAATCTTGAAGTCGGAATTGAGTAACGTGATCGGCCGATAACTGTCGAGTCGTGTTCCTCCTGCGGGTTTCGGGACTGGTACAAGTAAGCCTTCCATGAACATTGGTGGCGGGTTCGCCGCGCCGGACAAAAATTCCCAGTACATGTCCCTCCATCGTGGCATCATCAAATCTTGGAAGGTTCTGTAAAATTCGAGAGGTAAACCATCCGGGCCGGGAGATCGATTCAGAGACCCTTTGGCCACAGCGCCTTGGACGTCGTCGGTGGTCACTTCAGAAGTCAGGAGGGCTGCAGCTGCTGCGTTTAGAGTACCAAGTGTCTCCTGGGCAACCTCAGCAATGGCCTCAGCACCAGCAGGTACTTCTTGATAGAAAAGTCTATAGTGCGTTGTGAATACATCCGCAATGGTAGCTTGCGAAGTCAGCCGTCGTCCATCAGGTAAGTCTAAATTTGTCATTAAAGCCTGTCGGCGTCGACGAACATTTTGAATAATATGATGCATAGAAGGTTCTTCACCGTTAATCCTATCTTGGCTGCGTGCTCGTACAATAGCTCCCTCTAGACGGCATCTAGTCAAGGTTAAAATCTTTGCCTTGATGCGTTGAGCTTCTTTTAATCGATCCGGGGATGGAGGTTCACGTAGAGCGCTATAGTAGAAATCAGTTGTATGGTGATTCCACCTGGCTTTGGCTCTGCCATAGTGTGTCAATGTGCTTCGGATGGCCGGTTTGGCGCACAGCAACCACCACTGCAGTGTGGTCTCGTAACGCATAATGCGTTGAACACAGGTGTGCCACGTTTCGGTGACCTGTTGTCGACATTCAGGGTCCCGCAGTAGCGCGACATTGAGTTTCCAAGGTCCTGCACTGCGCCATATAGATTGTCGACGTAGGTTCATGGTACAGATGTAGATGTCATGATCCGAAAAGGCAGACGGCCAACGTTCCGCGTCGAGGAGAACTGATTTTAGAGCGTAAGAGATGTATATTCTATCAAGTCGGCTGGCGGAGTGGCTCGTGATGTGTGTATACCCCGGGCGGTCGCCGTGTACCACTCGCCAATTGTTGAGGAGACGAAGGCGGCGGACGAGGAAGCGAAGTTCCGGACATGTGGTGAAATGGGGGTATTGGTCTGTGCGCTCGAGAACACAGTTGAAATATCCACCTTCGATGAGATGATCGTATCGGCCGAGGAATAAAGGCGTGATATCTTCTGCGTAGAACTGGGAGCGGTCCCTTCGTTTATCAGTGGCCGATGGCGCATAGAGATTTATGATTTTGAGTCCTTCAACTGTTATGGCCACCCCTCGCGCTGTTGGGAGGTATGCGACATCGGAAACTGCAATCCCTTCTCGGAGGAGGATGGCTGCGCCTATGTGTTCAGGGGCGGCGTACGTCTCATATCCATAACACCCAGTCCAAGTTGCTGTCCTCAGTTCTTGTAACAGGGCGATGTCGGTGTCCGCTGCTCTTAGCGTGTCACGGAGCAGTTGAAGTTTAGCGTGGGAGCCGATATTATTAGTATTGATAGTAGCTATTCGGTACGCCTGATGGGAGATCCGTGCTGCCGATAGGTTCGTAGCTGGTGAAGATTGTTGTGGTGGATGCTGGAAGTCCATAGAAGTCGCAGGAGTCGCCGTAGAAACTTCCCCCATTTTAGTGTTGGTCTAACGGAGGAACAGATCTCATTTCCGCATCAGATGGAGGTGGGAAATCCGTGTCATCCGCCCATGAAAAATGTCCGACAGGTTTGATATCGGCGAGAGGTGGCAGCGCTGGCCGAGTCGGCTCAATTGCGTCGGTGACAACAGGCGTGCTATGTTCCATGGCTTCTGGGCGCGGGGCTTGCGCACGATCTCTGTTGAACGGTTCACCGTCTTGTGGATGACGCGTCTCCGTGGCCGAGGAGAAAGTGTTATCGTGTTCTCCGTCAGAGTGATGTGCCATCTCTTCGTCCTGCGGAGGGGACTCAGTGGTCGATTATGATGTCTTGCGGCGTTTTTTTCGTCGTTTGGGCGACTTCTGCTTTCGGCAATGAGTTTCGGTGTCTGAGGAAGGAAGAGATTGACGTCGTTCCGGTACAAAAGCCGCGGGTGCTATGATGCGGTCGTCATTCTCCAGAACACTCTCATTGGTATCCTTGTGATCTTCTAGCGTGGGTGTGTCCAGCTGTTGGACATGTTCACGGGCGGCATCGCACGTGTCAAGGTGCTGGGACGCCTCCGGGTGTATCGGACCAGAGAGACGCTCATGAACGGCGTCTTGTGTGGGCCGGACGTGCAGTGTCGCCGCATAGGTGACTGGATGGGTGGTCGTGGTTCTGTCGGTGTTCGTATCATCGGGCCTTAGTAGTGTGATGCGGCGTTGCAGGCATTCATTACGGACGTGGCCTTCTTTGCCACAACCGGAACATGTTCGAGGTTGTCCGTCGTAAATGACCACCGCCCGGCAGCCGCCGATAGAAATGTACGATGGAACGTGCCGTTTGAGATCGATTCGGACTTGTCTCACACCATTAAGCACCGGATACGTCGTAAACTGTGCCCATGTCTCGGCTACGTGGCTCTGGACTTTTCCGAACGGGCTTAGCGCCGCGATGACTTCATCTTCATTCACCTCGAAAGGCAGTTCGAATACACGGATCGTCCGAAGGCCAAGTCCTGCATGGTCGACATCCACAGGCCCGACGTTTCCGTCGGAGTGCCTAGATTTTAGTCCATGTCGCGTCCTTTGAATAATCTCGTTGCAGGCAGCGCCGGAAGTCATCTTAACATAAACGACGCTGGTAATGATCGATAGGTGTATGCCGATGAGCTCGTCACGGGGGATATTCACGTCTTCGCATAGGAAGCGTTCGACGGCCAGTGCTTTGGGTCGTGCGTATTCATTTGAGAAGGTGAACTTAAGAGTGTTCTTCCTGTAAGAGTTGGCCATTACAGCTTGTTCGACTGAGTAGTGCTGTGACGAGGAAGTAAAAAAAACACTCCGCGCGCGCAGCGGCGTGGACGGCCGAGCGCGGTGCGCACTGCTGCCCTGCCGAACGCAGACTACCAACTGAGCTACCCAAGCACGACTCAGGCCCGGTCCTCACACCTTTACTTCTGCCAGTATCTCGTCTCCTACCTTCCAAACTTTACAGAATGTCTCCTGGCAGAAGTAAAACTGTGAGGACCAGGCGTGAGTCTTGCTTCGATAGCTCAGATGGTAGAGCACTTGCCCGCGAAAGACAAAGGTCCCGAGTTCGAGTCCCGGTCGGGCACACAGTTTTAATGTGCCAGGAAGTTTCATGTCAGCGCATACTCCGCTGCAGAGTGAAAATCTCATGCAGCATGCCCCAGGCTGTGGCTAAGCCATGTCTCCGCAGTATCCTTTCTTTCAGGAATGCTAGTTCTGCAAGGTTCGCATGAGAGCTTCTGTAAAGTTTGGAAGGTAGGAGACGAGATACTGGCAGAACTAAAGCTGTGAGGGCCGGGAGTGAGTCGTGCTTTGGTAGCTCATATGGTAGAGCCCCTGCCCAAGAAATGCAAAGGTCCCGAGTTCGACTGTCGGTCGGGCACACAGTTTTAATTTGCCAGGAAGTTTCATAATTATACATAGTTGATCCACACTGGGCATAGAGAACCTCAACAATTTTTGCCTGTTTGTTGTTGTTGTGGTCTTCAGTCCTGAGACTGGTTTGATCCAGCTCTCCATGCTACTCTATCCTGTGCAAGCTTCTTCATCTCCCAGTACCTACTGCAGCCTACATCCTTCCGAATCTGCTTAGTGTGTTCATCTCTTGGTCTCTCTCTACGATTTTTACCCTCCACGCTGCCCTCCAGTACTAAATTGCTGATCCCTCGATGTCTCAGAACGTGTCCTACCAACCGATCTCTTCTTCTAGTCGAGTTGTGCCACAAGTTCCTCATCTCCCCAGTTCTATTCAATACCTCCTCATTAGTTATCTGATCTACCCATCTAATCTTCAGGATTCTTCAGTAGCACCACATTCGAAAGCTTCTATTCTCTTCTTGTCTAAACTATTTATCGTCCATGTTTCACTTCCATACATGGCTACACTCCACACAAATACTTTCAGAAACGATTTCCTGACATTTAAATCTATACTCGATGTTAACAAAGTTTTCTTCTTCAGAAACGCTTTCCTTGCCATTGCCAGTCTACATTTTATATCCTCTCTACTTCGACCATCATCAGTTATTTTGCTCCCCAAATAGCAAAACTTCTTTACTACTTTAAGTGTCTCATTTCCTAATCTATTTCCCTCAGCATCACCCGACTTAATTCGACTTCATTCCATTCTCCTCGTTTTACTTTTGTTGATGTTCATCTTATACCCTCCTTTCAAGACACTGTCCATTCCATTCAACTGCCCTTCCAAGTCCTTTGCTGTCTCTGACAGAATTATAATGTCATCGGCGAACCTCAAAGTTTTTATTTCTTCTCCATGGATTTTAATACCTACTCCAAACTTTTCTTTTGTTACCTTTATTGCTTGCTCGATATACAGATTGAATAACATTGGGAATAGGCTACAACCCTGTCTCACTAACTTCCCAACCACTGCTTCTCTTTCATATCCCTCTACTCTTATAACTGCCATCTGCTTTCCGTACAAATTATAAATAGCCTTTCGCTCCCTGTATTTTACCCCTGCCACCTTCAGAATTTGAAAGAGAGTATTCCAATCAACATTGTCAAAAACTTTCTCTAAGTCTACAAATGCTAGAAACGTAGGTTTGCCTTTCCTTAATCTTTCTTCTAAGGTAAGTCGTAGGGTCAGTATTGCCTCACGTGTTCCAACATATCTACGGAATCCAAACTGATCTTCCACGAGGTCGGCTTCTATCAGTTTTTCCATTCGTCTGTAAAGAATTCGCATTAGTATTTTGCAGCTGTGACTTATTAAACTGATAGTTCGGTAATTTTCACATCTGTCAACACCTGCTTTCTTTGCGATTGGAATTATTATATTCTTCTTGAAGTCTGAGGGTATTTCGCCTGTCTCATACATCTTACTCACCAGATGGTAGAGTTTTGTCAGGACTGGCTCTCCCAAGGCTGTCAGTAGTTCTAATGGAATGCTGTCTACTCCGGGGGCCTTGTTTCGACTCAGGTCTTTCAGTGCTCTGTCAAACTCTTCAAGCAGAATCATATCTCCCATTTCATCTACATCCTCTTCGTTTTCCATAATATTGTCCTCAAGTACATCGCCCTTGTATAGACCCTCTATATACTCTCTCCACCTTTCTGCTTTCCCGTCTTTGCTTAGAACTGGGTTTCCATCAAAGCTCTTGATATTCATGCAAGTTGTTCTCCTTTCTCCAAAGGTCCCTTTAATTTTCCTGTAGGCGGTATCTATCTTACCCCTGGTGATATGCTCCTCTACATGCTTACATTTGTCCTCTAGCCATCCCCGCTTAGCCATTTTGCACTTCCGGTCGATATCATTTTTGAGACGTTTGTATTCCTTTTTGCCTGCTTCATTTACTGCATTTTTATATTTTCTCGTTTCATCAATTAAATTCAATATTTCTTCTGTTGCCCGTGGGTTTCTACTAGCCCTCGTCGTTTTACCTATTTGATCCTCTGCTGCCTTCACTATTTCATCCCTCAAAGCTACCCATTCTTCTTCTACTGTATTTCTTTCCTCCATTCCTGTCAATTGTTTCCTTATGCTCTCCCTGAAACTCTGTACAACCTCTGGTTCTTGCAGTTTATCCAGGTCCCATCTCCTTAAATTCTCACCTTTTTGCAGTTTCTTCAGTTTTAATCTACAGTTCATAAGCAATAGATTGTTGTCAGAGTCCACATCTACCCCTGGAAATGTCTTACAATTTAAAACCTGGTTCCTAAATCTCTGTCTTACCATTATATAATCTATCTGATACCTTTTGCCTGTTATCGATATCAATACTGGCATGATTTTGCTCCCGGAAATTCCAAGACCGTCGTTCCTCAGACTTGCTCTGATGCATAAAAAAGGCGAGCAGGGGACTTCAGTTTATATGTGTAGAGAGATAAGATTTAATAAAACATGATAACAAGACTAGGACTTAAATTTTATGTCTCCATTCAGTAATGTGCTTGTGTTATGCTTTTGGCTTATGTGGAATGCAATGTGTGTTTAAATTGCAAAAGACATTTTGTATATAATGTAATTACAATTTAAAAAGTTTCAGATCTTCTACATTACTTTTACCTTGAAACCCCTCTTCCTGCTGAATTTCATAATTCTAGGTTAACGGGAAGCGTGTTATGGGTAAATTAATAAATGAGTTTTCGAGTGTCAAATATGTGGTTTAAATAGCAGTCTCTTTTGATTGCATTGACTTAGAAGCTTACAATTTTTGCAAGGCCAATGGGCCATTGACCTTAGTATGTGAGACAAATTTGAACTTGATAAACTCTTCTAATGAGTAAGTGTCTTAACAGACCGACAAACAAACAGACAGAAGGACAAAAAGGACAGAAACAATTATTTTTCGTGTTATAAAATTACAAATTAACAATATTCGGAATTTTTCCTTTACTTGTGCTGTGAAATCTTATTTCTTCTCAATTTTTATTATTCTAGGTAGACGGGAAGCACTCTATACGTTTCGGTGGGTGAGCCTTCGAGTATAAAAGTACGTGACACATAAGTGGTAGAATGTTTTGATTGCATTAATTTAGAAGCTTACAATTTTTATTCCGCCAGGGGACCATAGACGAAAAAAATATGACATAACTTTCAACTTGATACGTCTACTCGTTCCTGAAAAAAGGGTTGTTAAGTGTCGGACATCAAAGCGATCCTGTAACGATTCCGTTTTCACAGACTGAGCACGTGACACTAAAAAGATATTAAAGTATCTACCGGCAATGTTCAGGGAAATTCAGGAATACAGAAATACAAGCAGATGAGGAATGAAATAAATAGGAAGTGCAGGAAACCTAAGATGAAATGACTGCAAAATTTTTTTGAAGAAATCGAAAGAGAAATGAGTGTCGGAAATCAGAACAATCTTCAGTGAAATGAAAGGCAGGAGTGATAACATGAAAAGTGAAACGGGTATTCCACTGTTACATGCACAGGAGAGGTTGGGTAGGTGGTAGGACTATATTCAAGACCTCTACGATAGGTAAAATTCGTCTCATGTAATAGAAGAAGAAACAGGATTTCTGAAATCATTGTGGGGAAGTGGCAACGAACTAACTAGTCACGTTGGCGTGCAGAATGTATGAATCTGCCGATATACCATCTGACTTTCGCAAATATAGCATCTCCACGGTACCAAGGACTGTCAGAGTTGACAAGTGAGAGAATTATCATACAATCAGCTTAACAGCTCATGCATCGAAGTTGCTGACAAGAATAATACACAGAGGAGTGGACAAGCAAACGAGGATGTGTTAGGTGACGATCAGTTCGGTTTTAGGAACGATAAAGGAATCAGAGAGGCGTTTCTGACGTTGTGGATGTTACGGTTGATAATGGAAGCAAGATTAAAGCAAAAGCAAGACAAGTTCATTGAATTTGTCGGCCTGGAAAAAGCGTTCGACAGTGTCGGTTCAAAACGTTCGAAATTCTGAGGAAAATAGGAGTACGCTATAGGAAGAGTAGGTTAATATATAACTCATACATGAGCCAAGAAGGAGCAATAAAAGTGGAACACAAAGAACGAAGTGCCCGAATTAATAAGCTTGTAAGACAGGAATATAAAATGTAGACTGGCAATGACAAGGAAAGCGTTTCTGAAGAAGAAAAATTTGTTAACATCTAGTATAGATTTAAGTGACAGGAAGTCGTTTCTGAAAGTATTTGTATGGAGTGTAGCCATGTATCGAAGTGAAACATGGACGATAAATAGTTTGGAGAAGAAGAGAATAGAAGCTTTCGAAATGTGGTGCTACAGAAGAATGCTGAAGAGTAGACGGGTAGATCACATAACTAATGATGAAGTATTGAATAGAATTGGGGAGAAGAGGAGTTTGTGGCACAACTTGACAAAAAGAAGGGACCGGTTAGTAGGACTTGTTCTGAGGCATCAAGGGTTCACAAATTTAGCATTGGAGGGCAGCGTGGAGGGTAAAAATAGTAGAGGGAGTAATGAATACACTAAGCAGATTCAGAAGGATGTAGGTTGTAGTAAGTACTGGGAGATGAAGAAGCTTACACAGGATAGGGTAGCATGGAGAGCTGCATCAAACCAGTCTCAGGACTGAAGACCACAACAACAACAAGACAGGGACGTAGTCTGTCGCTCGTTCAGTCTCCACACCGAAGAAGTAATGATGGAAATAAAAGGAAGGTCCAGAAGTGGAATTAAAATTGAAAGCGAATTAATGAAATGAGTCGCTGATGACATTGCTATCCTGACTGAAAATGAGGAATAATCACATGATCTGCAGAACTGAATGAACAATCTAATGAACGCAGAGTACGGATTGAGAGTAAATCGAAGAAAGGCGAAAGTAGTGAGAAGTGACAGATATAAGACCAACGAGGAACTTCGCAACAGTAATGATGGTCACAAAGTGCATGAAGTTAAGGAATAGTACTACCTTGGCAGGAAAAGATCCGATGACGCACATAGCAAGGACGAAATCAGAAGCATACTACCACTAGCAAAAATGACATTCCTGGCCATGGGAAGTCTACTGGTATCACAGGCCTTAATTTGAGGAAGAAAGCCCGCATCTCGTGGTCGTGCGGTAGCGTTCTCGCTTCCCACGCCCGGATTCCCGGGTTGGATTCCCGGCGGGGTCAGCGATTTTCTCTGCCTCCTGATGGCTGGGTGTTGTGTGCTGTCCTTAGGTTAGTTAGGTTTAAGTAGTTCTAAGTTCTAGGGGACTTATGACCACAGCAGTTGAGTCCCATAGTGCTCAGAGCCATTTGAACCATTTTTTTGAGAAAGAAATTTCTGAGAATGTACGTTTGGAACATTGTATGGTGGTGAATCATGGACTGTGGGGAAACCGCAACAGAAGAGAATGGAAGCATTTGAGGTGTGGTGCTACGGACAAAGGTTGAAAATTAGGTGAAATGATGAGGTAAGGAAAGAAGAGTTTCTGTGCAGAATCGGCGACGAAAGGAAGATGTGGAAAACACTGAAGAGATGAAGGGACAGGATGATACGACACCTGTTACGACATCAGGGAATAACTTCCATGCTACTAGAGGGAGCTGAAGGGGGTAGAAACTGTACAGGA
Source organism: Schistocerca serialis cubense (assembly GCF_023864345.2). Lineage (NCBI taxonomy): Eukaryota > Metazoa > Arthropoda > Insecta > Orthoptera > Acrididae > Schistocerca > Schistocerca serialis. The sequence continues at coordinate 74,978,467 of NC_064645.1, forward strand.
AGACGGACACTCAACAGTAGAGGAAGACATCGGAGTAGATCCCGCACATAATTGAGGATGTATGTTGGAGGTTCTATTCTGACATGAAGACATTGGCACAGAAGAGGAGGAATTCATGGCGGGCCGCATCGAACAAGACAGCAAACTGCTGACTCAAAAGAAAAAAAAAAGCAGGAAGAAGAAGAAGAGGTGAAAAAAAGGAAGAAGAATACGTGAAGGGCACGATGTTGGTCACTATCGAGCAGGACCTTCATCTGACTGTGAAAGTCAGCGGTATCATTCCTCCGGACATGCTGCATCGGAGATGGATGGGCCTTGGATAGAGATTAGGCTCTATGCTAGTCACTGCACGGGCTCATGTCGAACTGTTTTGATTTGATGTTGCAAGGTTTTCTCCAAAACTTAAATTGACGTAAAATTTATTTTTGGGAAGGAAATACATTTGTTTTATTTTATTTTGTGTTGGGAGAAACTGAAAATAGGGCATGTCGTATGGACGCGGTGTATTGCATGGATGCGTATAGGATTATATCAATTTGAGTGCTTCAGGTGATCATTCTACAACAGATCTTTTCGTCTTTTTGTGCTCACCACGTTACATTTATTTATTTCGAATGTTTACCGTCGATTATTGCTACAACCGTCGATTATTTTTTGAGATTCCGATAGTCTGCGGCACAAGTGGTGTGAGAATAAATTGAGTAAATCATTCCAAGTCACAGTTAGTATATTATTGTTTATTTATTAACGTGAGTAAATGTTGCATCACATCTCACGTCTAATATTTATTTGCTACTAGCACAGTCACGTGCACTGTATAATTAAGTACTGTTTAATGAGCATACAATTTGTCTAACTTGTTTATCTAACGAACTACGGAATTGGCTACTGCCTAAGTGGTTCTTTAGCGTAGCACAGGAATTAAAAAGCGATCAAATGCTATTTGACTACTTTTTCAGCGTTTACCTAAACGACATTGACTATTTCAACAGGTAAAAGCCGCACAAACTCTAGCAGATATTCTGGATCGCGGTCAAAAGAACACCTCTGTCATCGTTATCAGTAGCGGGACGGGGTATAGTCACAGACTTTGATCCACAACGGGTATCCATTTCTCAGAAAGACACGTCTCCAATTAACTATTAGCAACCATCAAAGGATTCCCTACTAATAAAGTACAGTTTAAGAGAGGTCTAACCGGTTTATTGGCTGGCTTCTCCTTCCCTTCTTTCCATAATTATTAAATGCATGTATTACTAAGTATCTCACAGAAATTCAATGTTACGCTTCACTATGCTTGGTCACTCGTATGCAGTTTGTTTAAGTAAGGCTTCTAAACCGTTTTTGTTTTGACAACGGTTTGCGACAGTGGCATAGGAACCGTATTTATGCACGTAAGTATATACGCATTTAAATGTTTGTTGTAAACTCTTTTAACTTATTTCCAATTTCTTGACCACCATCTCATTTAGGATTTTTGGTACGAACATTTGCACGATATGTTCTACATCCTTGAGAATCTGTTTTGCGTCTATCTATGAAAGAAATGCTGTACAAACGAGTAAAGACTCGTAAAATCTCCAGATCAGTTACTAAGGTAAAACAAGAAACTGGTTTCAGAGAATAATCTACGGACATCCTGCAGTTTCTTACACAGTGTTCCTAAAGCTAACGTGAAGACAAGGCTACTCTGGATTTATTTCAGCTCAGGAAGAGACAACAGACGTTCTTGCTGTAACTGTAACTCATATTTGTGGGAATTGTTATTTGTTTTTTGATACTTTGCAGTACTGAAATACGCGCAAGGTGGATATTTAGGACATGCGCAGAGTTTACATACGCTTAGCCCCGCTAATCATACACAGTATCTTCGCTGTTGCAAATACCTGAGGTGTGCTTGCCTTCGAGCGGTTACCGACTCTATGGGGAGCAACTTCTTGCCGCGACCGCCGCAAAGAGCATTTCGTAAAGGGCAGAGTCTGCCAGACTGTAGGAAACGCAGACCTGCGTAGGCGATCTTAATGAAATTCTTATAGCGTGGTTTATGGCGCTTATAACTTAGCGTCACTCATTTCATTCTGTAGCATTAATACGTCTTGGAATATTAATTATTATATTAAAAATGCAGGTGAAATTGCGGGTAGATTGGACAAGTTTGCACAAAGGTTGAAGGCTCTTCAAACTTGTTACGGGAGGCTACAAGAATTCCGTTATTAAAAACTTCGACGGCGGTAATAATACATTGGCGGTTTTTTGGCCTAACAGGTAGCTGTAGGAGGAAGGAGGAAGGGGGAAAAAGATCAGCGCCACGGCGACGCCACGCAGGAACCTCCAGCCCACGCGTGCCTGGAATGTTTGCTCCAGCACTGGCCGTAAACGTCCTATACTCCTAGCGGACAGGGCACCCGCAGGATAAAGTATTAACCATCGTCAGCAGAGTGGGGAAACAAAGGACTAGATCTAAGAATTGAACAGACCCGAAAAACGATTACACTGGCTCATTACAAGCAGTTTTTAAAGCTAATAAGATTTAATTTTTTACTACAGCAACTTGTTATCATTTGTGGAAAATGCTATCTCTTTGAATGATGTTAGTCCGTTATAAGATGATACATAATCTTAATCCCAGAAAGACGCATATTACACAATTGCGAACTAAAAAAGAATTAATGTTATTATTTGTATGCTAAGTAAAACATTATGAGTAAAATTCATTTGCATTATCCTGAAATCAGGTGAAACTCAAGTCACTTTATAAATAAGTGATTTGTTTACTCCATCACTTTTTGCACATTTTGTAAGTACTGAACATATCTGTATATCTAAAAGAAATTTGAGATGATATCGGACAATCGTATCAGTTATCTGACAGGAAACCACAATTAGTACCACCATAAGTAATGACCGTCATTAGAAACAAACCTCTACACATGAATGTACTGAGATGCACTTCAGTTTCAAAGTGTCATTGTTATATGTCAGAAACGAGAATTTTACATCATAGCTACTTCTTTGAATGCTCTTATCCCATTATGTGGTATCAGATAACATTATTTTCACGAAGAAATAGGGTGTTTTATGGAATTTCAGATAAATAAAGAACAACCAAATGGCACCTATATCATACATTAATATCCACACGCTAAACATTTGTAAAATTTGTGTGTATTTCTTGAAAAAACTTTTTGATAGCCAAGATCGTATTAATCAGCATTTATTATTGATGACCGATTTCGACAGCAGAAGCTGTCATCTTCTGATCTTCCAAAAATTTTTCGTTATGAATCGTGTTCCATTCTGTATTCATCTCTAGCGATGTCTCATCATTATGGTGGAGAATATACTGCACGTCATATTTAGGTTCGTCAAAACTAAAATTATATGCGCATAAAAAGCACGTTATGGAAATGGGCACGTTCGCAATAAGTACTAAAGCATTTCATATGATTATTTCGTTTTTTGCTCTGATTTTGACTCTCTAAACTGATAGGGTAATGATGTGTAATAAGAAAAGGTTGATAAAAGTATTTGCTACAAATTCAAAGATTGCATTTAACATAGCGAAACATCCCGAAGCTGTAAGCAGTTAAATGTCCATATATCTGTATCGATTCTATCATTAATCCAAGCCATTTCCCTCTCTCCTTACCAATGCTAGTTTATGTTGTAATTAATATATATATAATATCGAGCTCGAAAGTATCCAAACGACCTGAATTGTGTTTTGTCAGAATTTCATGCGACCCACATTACGCAACTTTCTTGCAGGTCCCCTGCTCCCTTTTCGATACAGTCATTTGATTATACAAAGGGCCACTGCAGAAGGCCACTCTTACTTTCTCACGCAAAATCTTATAAGGAGAATATTAGTGTTTATAATCCACGATGGCCAAACTCAACTGAGAGAATTAGGATGTTGCGTGACGCCATAGAGATTTTGTTAGACTTGTTGTTAATATATTTATCAGTTGTTATTTTTTTACTACATTATTCTTACTGTAAGTTTCATTTTTGAAGGTCACGAGAATTGTGGTGTACGCATCGGAAAACGGAAATGTAGCATCTGTGGTATTTTGTTCTCTTCGCATTCATTTCGAAGTGAGTTATTCACCACATTCAAGATGACCAATGATCTTTGATGAATGACGTTTTTATGGTTTTCTAATGTGGTATACCTAATCACGGGCCAACTCCGTTCGACACTTCCACTCAATAATAAATGCTGGATGATAACAAAAGGAAGGAAGCTTAACCGTCCCATCAGCTATGGGCTCATTAAAGACAAAGCAGAAGCTGCGATTGGAATGGGTGCGGAAGGAAATCTACTTTGTCGATTGACAGGAAAGATCCAACATTTGCCTTAATCGATTTAATGAATTAACAGAAAAACTAAATCAGGATGGTCAGAAGGGGATTTAAACCACAATGGATTAAATTCATAAACAGAAAATAGTAGCTGGCCCTAGAAGGAAGAATCTGAAGCATCAGAAGTCCTCAAAATGTCACGTTATGCATATGAAGTTAGGGACGTGTCCATTGCAGTTGTGTTTTGGTTTCAGCACCGGAGGCGCCTTGTGGTCGCCAAGTACGAAAAGCGACGAAGAAGACGGCAACTAGTATTCCTGCTGTACGAGTACGCCCATTACACTCCGCTGATTTCAGAAAACAAACTGTCCAGAAGTTAATGAATATGAAAATGATATTTGTTCTTTCGGACATGTCTGAAGAAACACATACCATTGGTAATCTTGCAGCTCTCGATGAATGAAATTACAGTGAAATCTAGACCGGGGACAGTAGAAAATGTGTGCCGCGCCCGGGACTCCAACCCGAGATCTCTTGCTTACATGGCAGACGTTGTAAACGTCTGAGCCACCGAGGACACAGGGATAGTGCGACTGCAGGGACTTATCTCTGGCACGCTCCCCGTGAGTCCCACATTCCCAACTTGCTGTCCACACACTACATTTGTAGTGCCGCTGCCCACTATACTTATTACTACCGATTCCCGTACGAATTCGGGCAATGTGAGTGCATCCGCACTGAAGTAGTTCATTGGCCGGTAAGCCTTATCTATATGAAGATGGTATCTGTTCTTTCAGACATGTCGGACATGTCAGAAAGAACAGATACCATCTTCATATAAATAATCTTCTTCGGTGATCTTCAATGACCTTCTTCAGTGCGGATACACTCACATTGCCCGAACTCTCACGGGAATCGGTAGATTGACTGCAGCTCTGTCACATCGCTTGTGTGCCAGCTATAACACAGTGTTCAAACTTACTTAAATAACATATCTCTGTGTTTGAATACGCATGCCTATACCAGTTTTTATGGCGCTTCAGTGTATTTTAGTGGAGAGAGGGAAATATTTTGCTGATGATTAGTTTCTTTCGTGTTTTTCTGCTATAGTAAAACGAGAAACGCTACAAAACATGCTCCGTTCTAATACAATTAGTAATACATTTAGTAAAGCAAATAGTATCTGTAACATGAGCCAGCACAATAAAACGTGCATTATCAAGATATTATGCACTTTTGGCTGCAGTATTGTCTGTGTCTATGTGGAGTCTTGTGTCCAACTCAGGAAGCATTCCACTACTGCCACAAAAATTTGTATATCCTGCAATGAGAGTAAACGAAAAACAAACACAGTTAACAAATTAGTCTATGCTACACGTAATCAGCTGAACTGTGTATTAATAAAATTGAGATGTGTGTCGGTATATGCAGGAAAATTTAGTTTTTAAAAGCGTACAGGGCCATAATTTCTAAAATTTTTCACTTTTAGCTCAAGGAGTAGTTAAGATTTCCGTAATGCTTTTTGATCCGGAAGCCTACAACTAGGTAAGAGATGATGTACATGAGACAAAGTGTTTACGCTTCTAGCGCGATTAGAACTGAAGCTAATGCAGCATTCCCTCAACAAAGAAGCCAACCTTACTACACACATCAAAAAAAGTTTTCCATTACCCCTGTTCAAATGGTTCAAATGGCTCTGAGCACTATGGGACTCAACTGCTGTGGTCATCAGTCCCCCAGAACTTAGAACTACCTAAACCTAACTAACCTAAGGACATCACACACATCCATGCCCGAGGCAGGATTCGAACCTGCGACCGTAGCAGTCGCACGGTTCCTGACTGCGCGCCTAGAACCGCGATATTACCCCTGTTCCCAGAACTCCTGAAGGTAGACGTAGACTGTGGATACTGTATCACAAACACAGTACCTTTGACTGTTCAAAGATGTCACCAAACCCGCCTACAGATGTAAACATCCATGCATGAGCAGCGCCTGTTACACGGAGGGGGTCCGACAGCCGATCAAAATGCACTTTAAACTTGGATTATCTACATCTTTATCTCCAAAATAGTAGCTCTCTACAGGTGTCAAATCCAAAACCTGTATGACCATCATCAAACTATTTTAGTTAATGGGGATGATCTAAAACATATTTACGAATAATATCCAGATTCAACGACTGTTAATCGAACATCACTGTTCAGAACTGCACTGAAGTTCAGCACGTCCCATATGAAAATTGCCACGAGTATGGTATATTTTTGTAGACTCATTCCCACCTATACCTAGGCAAATACCTTCCGAAAAGACTACCCAACATTTAAGTTTTTATTGGATGTAAACTAGTTTCTTCTTTTCAGAAAAATTTATCTTGCAGTAGCACCCTGCTTTTTCTATCCTCTCTACATCGACCACTACCACTTATTTTGTAGCTTAAATAGCAAAACTCAGCTGTTACTTTCAATGTCCTTTTTCCTAATCTACTTCCCTCATTACCACCTGGTTTAATTCGATTACATTTCATTGTTCTTGTTCTACTACGGTATCAACTCTTTTCGTGACAATGTCCATGCCGTTCAGCTCCACCTCTAAGTCGTTTGCCATTACCAAGAGAATTAGAGCATCACCGGCAAAACTCAAAGCTTTTATTTTTTTTCTCTCTGAACTTTAATTTCCTTTCAAAATTTCTCCTTGGTATCTTTGGCTGGTTGTTCAATGCACACACTAAATAACGTCGGGAATAGAATACAACACTCTCGCACTGCCTTCTCAACAACAGCTACCCTTCCTGACCTTCAACCCCAATCTGGTTCTTTTTACACTTTGTAAATAATCTTTCACTCCTTGTATTTTATATCTACTACCGTCAGAACTTCAGCGTGTCTACCAGTCATTATTTTCAAATGTTTTCTCAAAATAGATGAATGCTGGAAACTTAAGTTTGTCATTCTTCAACATATTTTCTAAGATATCGTCAGTATTGCCTCTCGTGTTCCTACATTTTTCCGGAAGCCTAACTGGTCATCCCTGACTCCGCCTTCCACAACTGTTTTTTTCATAGACGTACTTCTGTAAATAATTCATGTCAGTATTTTCCCCCATAACTTACTAGACCGAAAGTTCGGTATTAGTCTCTTCCACCTTTGGCATTAGAATTATTAAGTTCTTCTTGATGTCTGAGAGTACTTCTAACATGTCATACATCTTGCATACCCCTTGGAATAGTCTGTCATGGTGTTTTCTACTGAGAATCTCAAGAATACTGAGAGAAAGTCGCCTGTTCCAAATATTTTTTTCCGCCTTATGCGATTCAGTGCTCTGTAGTTCAGTACGGTATCTAATATGTTATTCACGGACTTCGTCTATCTATCGCTAAAGCTGTTGTCAGTATTAAGCCTTGAAGCAACAATTCTTAACCGAAAGGATTCAGTTCCAACAGAAATTTCCATTCAGCGTAACGAACAGTAGACTGTGTAAATGATGGGGCGACCGTATAGTGTGTGGGGTCCTGCGTAACGATGCATTTGACGTATACTTGAGTAAGTTTTTCCCAATCAGACATTAAGAATGGGTTATTATGACGCAAGGAACATCTGCTGTTGAACTGTTTCCAGCAAAGTGGTTTCTGAGTCTGCAACACACATAAGACAGAAAAAAATTATTACAACAAATACTGAAGTGTTTCCCCCAGTTATCATTTATGGTGTTTAGGTTGCCGTCGGTGAATCTGAAAGCTATTCGTATCTATAATTTAGCTTCGACCCCAGTTACAGATACGCAAACAAAATTCATCCCTTTTCTGTGTCTTTCAAAAAGCAAAAGAAGTAGTAGACGCCCAAGATACGGCTAAGTACGGAAAGGTTTTTTCCTGCCACTAGCTACAGACATGGCAACATCCCACAATATATTTGGCAACACTGTGACCTTCGAGTTAGTTCCTAGAGTGGCGGAGAATCAGCCTGATACAGTCACCTGACTTTTTCCTGTCATTTTGACTGAATATTCTGAATTGTTATCAGATAAGGAACGGTATATGTTAGAAGATTTATGTTTTTGAGTTCAGGAAGCTCGCTCCAAGCTGAAACTACACCAGTTTCACCTTTTATATTGAGAATTATCCATCTTGGCCAATACTGGGGCGAAGAGAGAGCACTAGACGATTGTTCTCCGCTGGCTGAGTAGTGAGGTGTTATCCCTTCAAAGGGAAGACCGAAGTAGCTGTCGAGTGACATGTTGCCGTAAACCAAATTTTTACTTCTTCTGTGACAAACTTACCCTCAGGTAGATCGACAATTAGTAAAGAAATCTTTGGAAACCTTCTCTCTCCTAAGATTTCGTCCTACCTTGATTCAGTACACTGCGGATGTAAATGTGAAAAACTTCCAGATTTGCGAACCTGTCGCAGCTGCTTTTTCCGCTCTCCAGAGATAATTTAAATTTTTTTGTGCACCAAGAACTGTAGTTACTAGACGGGGCCACTGAATAATTTGTTAATTTGATTTCATTATGTATATACCCACACTGTTACTTTTCCATACCTTCGTAATAGTATTGTAACGCAACTTCATGATGACTGAGATCTGCACACAGTTAAAGCCTGTTTTTACACAAAAAGTGCACAATATCTTGCTAACTCTTGATGATCTAGGGACATTTGTGTTATAGAAGCTTTGTTTCATTACAGAATACTTTTATTGTGAGGCTAGAGTGCTAAGCTGCAGTACATTTTTACTAGCACAGTGCGTTTTCTTCGTTAGTTTATTGAACGCAACAGAGAAACATGAGAAATACGTCCTCATCAGCAATGTTGTCTTTCACACTGTGCAACATGATCGAAATTGTGGTTTCCTCGTTCGCATGTTTCGTTTTCTTCAAAGCTTTTGAGTCTTCTCTGTCTGGTCATTGAAGAGTTTTCCTTGAACTGTTTGCTTTTCTGTTTTGAAACTGTATGTTATTCTCGTCTTATGAGAAATCTTTGTGGATGTTCCTTGAACTGTTTGCTTTTCTGTTTTGAAACTGTATGTTATTCTCATCTTATGAGAAATCTTTGTGGATGTTCGTGTTTTCTAATCAGTGTCACGCTGTATTTTCTGTGGGTTACTGTATGTTAGAAGTGATGCCAAGGAAAACTGTGTTAAGTTTATAATACAAAAAAGAACGCTATTTAATCGTAATGTTAACAGTGTCAGGTGATGCCAGAGAAAGCGAAGCATTTCTGGTGAATGAGCTCCACTTTAGAGACACAAAGAAAAAACAAAAAAAGACCACTGAAGGGTAGTGCCATCGAAATAATTCCCTCTCCTCTTTACTTATGATGTTCGATTTATAGCCGGTGAGTCGGGATTTTATTCATAACTGTGCTTCAGGTCAAAATCAAAGTTACAGAAATGCGAATGAAACTCTCGAATATGCTTCACATATTTCGGCTGCCAATGAATGCGGCAGAAAAACACTTCTCTGCGTCTTCGAAGAGTAAGATCCCCGAGCACTAGCAAGCTCTGCATATCAGCCGAGCAAACGCATTCTTCCTGTCGCTAGTGCAATGGACAATTGGCAACATAGTAGAACACATTTGGCAACTACATGATCGTCGATTTACTTCCTGATGTTGTTCAGAATTGTCCCTCTAAATTCGCTCGAGATTTCGTTGTCATTTCCGATATACAGTCTTGAGCCGGACCGTTGATCGCCATCAGCAATCAAATGGCTCTGAGCACTATGGGACTCAACTGCTCGTCATAAGTCCCCTAGAACTTAGAATTACTTAAACCTAACTAACCTAAGGACATCACACACATCCATGCCCGAGGCAGGATTCGAACCTGCGACCGTAGCGGTCGTGCGGTTCCAGACTGTAGCGCCTTGAACTGCTCGGTCACTTCGGCCGGCCATCAGCAATCGGGAAGGTTTATCTTTCCTATTTACGGTTGGTGATCTTTCTCAGAGAGGTTAGTAAGCGCAAGGAGGGAGTCTTTGGACAGGTGTGAAGTAGGGCGTCTCGCCTTGGCTATCAATGCGAACGATCATGCAGTGAGTTCTGGGTTAACTTGGCACGTGACGGTGTGTATGTTGCACGGTGTGTGCTTTTACCAGGAAGTAGTGGCCTGTATGAGGAAGCAAACAAACCCGGCCTTGCTAAAGAGGAACGAGTACGCCGTACGCCGCTGCTTGTGGAGGTTTCAGTTCGAGCTATTGGCACGGTGCAACCTGCTAGTTGCAACCCGTAAGGAATTATGGAATGACGGCCTCAGTACGTTTGTGTGAGACACACAGGCGGGATTCGTTAGAGGGTATCCATTCCGGTTTTGCTAGATCAGCATTGAAAACATCAGCCTGCTGCTACGGGGTGCATTATTATTTGCTTCTGCAGACTACTACGAAAGTGTGTGCCACCTCCTCAAGATTCTTCCGCCATCGCCAGCAGTTCTAGTTAGCCGTGACACAATTTCAATTGTTTGACTGTACTTATTGTTCTGATTTCTGTGTCGTCTCGATCTGCCCCTCCATATATTAAGATATTTTACGCTCTGTTTCTTTAACAACTTCACGGAGAGAGTGTTTGCTGTGTACGATTTGTCTGAAGGTTTGGTACCTCAAGTGTTTATTGGCGGCTGAAGCCACGAACTTGTAGCTCAGTAACAAAATGTTCCCTTGTGGCGCCAACTTATTAACATGGGGCCAGCATAATTAAGTTCACATGTATGTTATTGTATTTGTCAGTACCGGCTGATAATTGAATGTTTTAGTCTGTTGTAGACTTCTGTGCATTACCACGCTAAACTGATGGTTTGCGAGCCAGGTGTACCGTATCGGCCAGGCCGTGTATGAGCGAAATGTGGAGCAGCTGGTATTAATTTAGAGTTGACAACCAAATCTTCATTTATTTTATTGCTAACTGTAATTATTACCTGTGGAAATTTGAAAGTCTGGTTATTTTGTTAAACGTTTTGCTTCTGTTTAAGGTAATATTAATTATTCAAATACCTTGTCAAATAGCGTGTGTTTAGCCAATCAGATCTGTTTCAAAATTTATTCAAGTACTAGTTAACTGAGTTTTAATTATGTTTCTTTAATTAGCCCTTCAGGCATCATTAGTTGTAGTTCCTATTTCTTAAAATCTGCGCCCTCAGGCGTAAGTGGTTGCAGTTTATAGCGTACCCAGTGAAATAATACGAAAAGACTTAAAAAACAGTATTTATAAAGAAGAGACATTAAAAATTCAATAATATACATTTTTCTCATGTATCCGTAAAATAATAATTTCTCTGTGTAAGTTTCGAGGGCAAAGAAATATAACAAAATGATCTAAAGAGACGACAAGATACGCTCTTTTGTTAATTTTTTAGTCGTTCTTATTTCTTCTCTTGTCTTGATTGCGTGTAGACGGACATCTTGCGAGTGCTGGCAAGTGTAAGCATATTTGTACTAATTAAGCAGATGATATATTGATTTAATATTATTGTTCACTTTTAATTTGTAAGAGGTGATCCCGATTTCGTGTCCGCCTTCCTTTGAATTCACCTGCATTCGAGTAATTTACAGTTCAACAATCGAAGGCGGCTGATGCAGCCAATGACGCCATTACGTGGCGATATTAACTTATAAAAAATTAGCGGAAGCAAAAAACTCCCCCGCTATTAACATAATATACATTTTCCTACACAACCGCCCGACGTTGCAGAAAATACGTAGCTTTAAGATTCTTATTTTCAGTACCACAGCCGAGAGCTAGAGCCAGGACTCCGACTGCAACGCAATGGTTGACGGAGGTAAAAAAAAATACTCTCGCGCATGTATGGGCCGCAATTGTAATTAATTACTAAAGATTTTTTTGCTTTAAAGTGAACTTACTAGTCTAACATTCATTAACGTAACAAATAATGTAAGATTGATATTGTTAAAAAGGAGAACTTCACAAAAATTTAATGAAATATTATGATTAAGGCCCACCACGTAAGTCGGCAACGATAAACATTACCAATAAATAATACATTAAATTATGACGGCCGGCGGACGCGAGACTGGCGCAGCAACTTTGAGGCCCGATCAATATGATTCAATTGTAATGAATGTAATTATGTATGTGCCTAATTATTGTAAAATATTAATGCTTATGTGAATTCTTTTACAACAACAAAACCACACCCTGGGGAGATCTGGAGAAGAAAAAGTGTAGAAAGGAAAAGGATTACGTGAAAGAGAAATAACAAAGGTAAGGCCTATTGTGCAAGCATCCCATGTAGCTCTGTGCGGAATATCGAACACCTGTGCACGTGAGTTACCTTCTGTGAAAAAAATAGTAAGTAAAGTGTAAATTAAATTGTGTGTATTTGTGTGTTCATGTGTTTGTTTTTGGAGGGGATAACTATTCTACATCTACATCTACATTGATACTCCGCAAGCCACCCAACGGTGTGTGGCGGAGGGCACTTTACGTGCCACTGTCATTACCTCCCTTTCCTGTTCCAGTCGCGTATGGTTCGCGGGAAGAACGACTGTCTGAAAGCCTCCGTGCGCGCTCTAATCTCTCTAATTTTACATTCGTGATCTCCTCGGGAAGTATAAGTAGGGGGAAGCAATATATTCGATACCTCATCCAGAAACGCACCCTCTCGAAACCTGGCGAGCAAGCTACACCGCGATGCAGAGCGCCTCTCTTGCAGAGTCTGCCACTTGAGTTTATTATACATCTCCGTAACGCTATCACGGTTACCAAATAACCCAGTGACGAAACGCGCCGCTCTTCTTTGGATATTCTCTATCTCCTCCGTCAACCCGACCTGGTACGGATCCCACACTGATGAGCAATACTCAAGTATAGGTCGAACGAGTGTTTTGTAAGCCACCTCCTTTGTTGATGGACTACATTTTCGAAGCACTCTCCCAATGAATCTCAACCTGGTACCCGCCTTACCAACAATTAGTTTTATATGATCATTCCACTTCAAATCGTTCCGTACGCATACTCCCAGATATTTTACAGAAGTAACTGCTACCAGTGTTTGTTCCGCTATCATATAATCATACAATAAAGGATCCTTCTTTCTATGTATTCGCAATACATTACATTTGTCTATGTTAAGGGTCAGTTGCCACTCCCTGCACCAAGTGCCTATCCGCTGCAGATCTTCCTGTATTTCGCTACAATTTTCTAATGCAGCAACTTCTCTGTATACTACAGCGTCATCCGCGAAAAGCCGCATGGAACTTCCGACACTATCTACTAAGTCATTTATATATATTGTGAAAAGCAATGGTCCCATAACACTCCCCTGTGGCACGCCAGAGGTTACTTTAACGTCTGTAGACGTCTCTCCATTGATAACAACATGCTGTGTTCTGTTTGCTAAAAACTCTTCAATCCAACCACACAGCTGGTCTGATATTCCGTAGGCTCTTACTTTGTTTATCAGGTGACAGTGCGGAACTGTATCGAACGCCTTCCGGAAGTCAAGAAAAATAGCATCTACCTGGGAGCCTGTATCTAATATTTTCTGGGTCTCATGAACAAATAAGGCGAATTGGGTCTCACACGATCGCTGTTTCCGGAATCCATGTTGATTCCTACATAGTAGATTCTGGGTTTCCAGAAATGACATGATACGCGAGCAAAAAACATGTTCTAAAATTCTACAAGAGATCGACGTAAGAGATATAGGTCTATAGTTTTGCGCATCTGCTCGACGACCCTTCTTGAAGACTGGGACTATCTGTGCTCTTTTCCAATCATTTGGAACCCTCCGTTCCTCTAGAGACTTGCGGTACACGGCTGTTAGAAGGGGGGCAAGTTCTTTCGCGTACTCTGTGTAGAATCGAATTGGTACCCCGTCAGGTCCAGTGGACTTTCCTCTATTGAGTGATTCCAGTTGCTTTTCTATTCCTTGGACACTTATTTCGATGTCAGCCATTTTTTCGTTTGTGCGAGGATTTAGAGAAGGAACTGCAGTGCGGTCTTCCTCTGTGAAACAGCTTTGGAAAAAGGTGTTTAGTATTTCAGCTTTACGCGTGTCATCCTCTGTTTCAATGCCGTCATCATCCCGTAGTGTCTGGATATGCTGTTTCGAGCCACTTACTGATTTAACGTACGACCAGAACTTCCTAGGATTTTCTGTCAAGTCGGTACATAGAATTTTACTTTCGAATTCAATGAACGCTTCACGCATAGCCCTCCTTACGCTAACTTTGACATCGTTTAGCTTCTGTTTGTCTGAGAGGTTTTGGCTGCGTTTAAACTTGGAGTGGAGCTCTCTTTGCTTTCGCAGTAGTTTCCTAACATTGTTGTTGTACCACGGTGGGTTTTTCCCGTCCCTCACAGTTTTACTCGGCACGTACCTGTCTAAAACGCATTTTACGATTGCCTTGAACTTTTTCCATAAACACTCAACATTGTCAGTGTCGGAACAGAAATTTTCGTTTTGATCTGTTAGGTAGTCTGAAATCTGCCTTCTATTACTCTTGCTAAACAGATAAACCTTCCTCCCTTTTTTTATATTCCTATTAACTTCCATATTCAGGGATGCTGCAACGGCCTTATGATCACTGATTCCCTGTTCTGTACATACAGATTCGAAAAGTTCGGGTCTGTTTGTTATCAGTAGGTCCAATATGTTATCTCCACGAGTCGGTTCTCTGTTTAATTGCTCGAGGTAATTTTCGGATAGTGCACTCAGTATAATGTCACTCGATGCTCTGTCCCTACCACCCGTCCTAAACATCTGAGTGTCCCAGTCTATATCTGGTAAATTGAAATCTCCACCTAAGACTATAACATGCTGAGAAAATTTATGTGAAATGTATTCCAAATTTTTTCTCAGTTGTTCTGCCACTAATGCTGCTGAGTCGGGAGGTCGGTAAAAGGAGCCAATTATTAACCTAGTTCGGTTGTTTAGTGTAACCTCCACCCATAATAATTCACAGGAACTATCCACTTCTACTTCACTACTGGATAAACTACTACTAACAGCGATGAACACTCCACCACCGGTTGCATGCAATCTATCCTTTCTAAACACCGTCTGTACCTTTGTAAAAATTTCGGCAGAATTTATCTCTGGCTTAAGCCAGCTTTCTGTACCTATAACGATTTCAGCTTCGGTGCTTTCTATCAGCGCTTGAAGTTCCGGTACTTTACCAACGCAGCTTCGACAGTTGACAATTACAATACCGATTGCTGCTTGGTCCCCGCATGTCCTGACTTTGCCCCGCACCCGTTGAGGCTGTTGCCCTTTCTGTACTTGCCCAAGGCCATCTAACCTAAAAAACCGCCCAGCCCACGCCACACAACCCCTGCTACCCGTGTAGCCGCTTGTTGCGTGTAGTGGACTCCTGACCTATCCAGCGGAACCCGAAACCCCACCACCCTATGGCGCAAGTCGAGGAATCTGCAGCCCACACGGTCGCAGAACCGTCTCAGCCTCTGATTCAGACCCTCCACTCGGCTCTGTACCAAAGGTCCGCAGTCAGTCCTGTCGACGATGCTGCAGATGGTGAGCTCTGCTTTCATCCCGCTAGCGAGACTGGCAGTCTTCACCAAATCAGATAGCCGCCGGAAGCCAGAGAGGATTTCCTCCGATCCATAGCGACACACATCATTGGTGCCAGTGTGTCAGTGTTAAGGATTTGTCAGTGGCTTAAAGTGATTTTATTAGGGGTAAGATAGGACAACCTGAAGCATCCGTACCAGACGAATAAAGTTCTGTTAACGTGGAAAGTGAGGATCAATTCCAAACCGTAAATGAATCCCAAGCTACCACCTCGGATAACATAATTTCCGGAGTGGGGGGCGAGGATCTGCGGAGAGTGAATGACGCTCCACAGCAGAATGGGAATAGAGTAACAACAACTCCACTGCCTGGGCAGGGGCGCCAATCGAGTGCTAGATTAAGCAGGGCACCAGTGTGCTCACCGATTGCAGACCCATTTGCAGAATTTCTGCGCAGGTTAGAAGAAAGAGATAGGGAGAGACTTCAGAAACTGGTTCAGATGCTCTATGAGCAAGAGAAACAAAGAGAACATAAAGAAAGGGAAAAAGAAAGGATGTCAGAACAGAGGGAAAAAGAAAGAGACGAAAAACTGGCTCAGATGCTGCATGAGCAGGAGAAAAAATTAACGCAAAAGCTCCGTGATCAAGGCCACCAAAGAGACGAAAAACTGGCTCAAATGCTAAATGATCAAGGGAAAGAATTTACTCAAAAGCTCAGTGAGCAAGAGCTGCGCAGTGAAGCGAAACTAGAGAGTATCCAAAGCGAACTTGCCGAGATGCGGGACGCTTGCAAAGAAATACCCGATCTTGTGCCAAGCTTAGCCGGAGAGATGCAAAAATTACAGATATCGCAGGCTAGGCTTGAAGATAATGTCCAGACCTTAACCACCCGCGTGGATAATGTGGAGATAGACGCACGGAAAAGTATTGATACATATCTGGATGTGCAAGCTCATAAAGTCGAAAAAGACTTTAATGAATGGCTAGAAGTACAGGATCGCAAGATATCTGCAAAGATTGAAAGCGACGTAAAAACAGCAGTAGAACAAGCGACTGCGGCCGCGAGTGTAAATATTGACGCTAGCACTGCCGCACTACGTGCCGAATTAACACAGATCAAATCCCGTGTGACTGCAGAGTTGCCGAATTGGCAACAGGAGGTCGCGCGGA
Organism: Schistocerca serialis cubense; assembly: GCF_023864345.2. Classification (NCBI taxonomy): domain Eukaryota; kingdom Metazoa; phylum Arthropoda; class Insecta; order Orthoptera; family Acrididae; genus Schistocerca; species Schistocerca serialis. The sequence goes on from NC_064645.1 coordinate 74,995,427, forward strand.
GACTGTGTTGGAAAGCAATGTAAACAGTGGCGAACAGATGAATCCGACTCCGGGTACTGATTACTATAATAACGCTGACGGTATGCAGGGTGCGAGTGCGCAACCGCAACCTAATGCGAATTACGGGCACGAACAATATGCAATACCGTGCAGCGCACATCACGAAGTAATGAATGCCACAAAAGGTAGTAATCAGATGTGCAAAAAGGAGGACAATGTGATAAAACACAGGACATTCCAACCCTTCAACAGCGAAAAACGAAATGTCCACCCTGTGGTATTCATTAAGAGCTTCAGAAATGTGTTTCCCAGGACATTGACGGAAAGACAAAGAATACAGTTCGTGGTCTCCTTTATTCAAGGTGACGCGGCACTGTGGGCCACCGACGTGTCCGAAAAATGTCTAACGATGCAACAGTTTCAAAGTGCATTCTTGCAAAAATGCTGGTCCAATAGCGCCCAAGAAAGACTACACAATGAATTATACAGTCCAGAAATGTACAATCCTAAGGTGGGAACGTTACGCAAATATTTTGAAAAGTATGTAAACAAAACCAGGTACTGGGACGGCCCCATGTCCGATCGTGACATAATCAGATTAATAAAAATGAAGTTGCCCAGTGAAATTAAGATATTTCATCAATATGTCGGAATATGATATAGAACAATTCATGGAAATAGTGGATTCTGTTGACTTATTTATTGAAGACATGAAAACCGAAAACAAGCGGAACCATGCAAGCTGTAATCAACAAAAAGCCGATTACAATGGCAGCAACAGTAATGGTAGTAATTCAGTACCAAATGGTAGCGGGAATAGGCAAGAGCACCGGTAACGGAATCGAGGCACAAACAATGGCCATGGTTATAACGGCAACTAAGGTGACCACATTTTCTTCGGACAAAAGTGGAACTTTCATACATTTTCTTGGCCAAAAAGTGGGACAATTTTAGTCTCGTTAAATATCACTTTTAATGCTAACATTTCAACATTTCTTCTTCCTCTGCAAATACAGCCTTCACTGATATTTGTGTGTGTGTGTGTGTGTGTGTGTGTGTGTGTGTGTGTGTGTGTGTGTGTGTGTACAAAACCAAACGAAGAATGGAAAGACTGGAAAGAAGTACATTTCAAGTTTTCAGAAATTTACTTATTAAGAAATGTAACATTTATAACACAGAATGTAGAAGGACATACAGTAAAAATCACTGCAAAAAAAGTTATTAGTGAACACAAGGAATTTATGGCTTTGTGGATTCCACACTGCAATCATAGTTCTTCGGAGATGAAATTTCATTCAGCAACTCAGGTGTGCCTAATAGGTATGAATAGAAGTCAGTGCAACTGTATTTACTGATGTTTAAACAGGTCAGTAAAATACACTTAACGCTTCTCACCGTAAATCTTTTCCTCTCGTCTGTCCACTGTGAAGATAGTAAGCTGAAAACTCTTTCAATATTTGCATTGTGGGCAGGGAGTGAAAAGAAGCACTGCGCTATATTAAGCAATTCTCTGAACTGTTCGTTACACTAGCAAGATCTGAAAAACCTACACCATTTGTCATGTGCCATCAACTGATTCCACTGTTCACTGTTTGTTTCCACTTGTTGTTTTACAAATGACTGTATATGAACTATTTCATCAAATAAGAGGCTGTCATTTACCGGAATACCCTTTTCATTTAGCCACATTAAAGTCTTTTCAACTACTGACCATTCTGGTGGTTCTGTTAGCATAATCCATGAGAATACAGAAAACTCAGCTATTCCCTGTAACCATGAGGATAAATAGTCTACTGAAGCATCAGAAAACGTTGATACTGCTATGTCAAATTTCTTAACAGACTGGTCATCAGAATCATTCATCAGTTTTTTTACACTTACAAGGGGAGGCCGCCAATTGTGAAATTCAGATTCGATTCATACTGCGCATAACAAAAGTTCATGGCCAGAGGTGTAATGTGGCAAAGCACCAAGATGCACTTCTCAGCCGTTGTCGAGAAAATCGAGTTAAAAGAAACCGTTGCGGTGAAATACTCTCTACGATTAACAATTTTCTACAGCGTCGTGGCGCAGCGGTAAGCGCTCGGGTTCGTAATCCGAAGGTCGCCGGATCGAATCTCGCGCCATGCAACCTTTTTTATATATATATATATATATATATATATATATATATATATATATATATTTCCTTGAATTTAGGCTTGTCAAATCTTTATTTAAGACTGCTAATACTTCATATATTCAATTATTCTGTTTCTCAATGCTCCGAATGGATTGTTGGAAGACACTCATTTGTGAATGTATAAAAAGTAAATAACATTCGTTTATAGGATCACTGAAAAAAAACTCTTTAAGATTGCAGGGCACTTTGAGTTAGACTGTGACAAAAAGTAAGATCTCAAGGGTTCATACATTTTCAAGATCCTTTCTATGGCTGGCAACAATGAAAGCCACCTTGCTTTGGAAAAGGAAAGTAAATTTCTGTAAGTGACACCAACAAATTCACAGAATTCGGTGAGTTCTGCAACACGAATAGAAAACAATATGAAAATGGTTGTACAACTTCATGACAATGTAGTCAATGTCAACACGTAAAACGTCACAAGCACTTTGAAGCGTGCTATGAACAACATGTGCTGGACAACCTATGCCAATAATGTTAGAGTTTTTTAATTTTTCTTTCAGATGTGTGAAAACATTATTACCCTCTTACTTCATTGACCCCCCAAAATTACAGTTAGTATTACTGCACCAAATGCAACACAGTTTGAGATGATAATGACTGTATAACATGAGAAAGATAATTGGAAATTGTTTCGGACTTTTCGTTCTGCCAGTCATCAAGATCTAGCAATTTCGTCTGCAGTCCACCCTCACTTATAGAAAAATACTGAACTATCACAGGAAAAATTTTCTGGTGCCCATAGTTGCTAGCATCAGTAGATATTGAAAAGTATTTTGCACTGTTTACAGCAGCTATTACCTGTTTCTGGGAATGCGGAGCTATAACATTGTTGATAATTGCTTCCCACTTTGTTCTTCCACACGCAACATTTTCTGCAATCTTAGAACCAGGAAAAATTTTTTTGTTTAGTTGAACACTGCAGTCATTAGGACGATAACTTTGGTGGTGTTTAACAACATGGAATGACAGGGTTCCTTCTGCTGCAGCTACGTTTTTCTGTTACTGTGTATTTGAAGTTACAAAACATCTCGTCATTTTTTGCGAGGAACCTGCCGATAGACGATTCTTCCTGTGTTTCTCTGATTCCATATGATGCTTGAGATGTGCAGCACCACCATGAGACACGGATACAGCACAGTTACATACGTTACATTTTGCTGAACAGTCGTTGTCTGTAGCAGTGAAGCAAGGAAATTTCCTCTGAAGCTCTTCCGAAAACTTTGGTTTTCGTTTCGGCATCGCCACGACGTGCTAGCACTTCACGAAACTGATACTGAGTGCTGACAACAATGGCAAGCAAAAGCAAAGAAAATAAGAGTACGCAGCAATTATAGTGCTTATGCTGTACATTATCAGGGGGTACCAACGTATGGAATGTCAGTTTGAATTGATAGTTTATAAAATCGACATTCAGAAAATATTTTAACCACTTTGTAAATATCTGAAAATTATCCTTGAAAATCGGAATAAATTGCTTGTTTTTTAAAAAAAATCGGGACAATTTTTTTAGCCTCAAAAAAACGGGACAATCCCGATTAATCGGGACGTATGGTCACCCTAACGGAAACGGTTATAATCGTTAAAATTGGAAGAGACGTCATGATGGACACGTGACTAGTGGATATACTGGTAACGGCAATCCGCAATGGCGGAACAACCGAAACCAGTGGCGTGGTTGTAATGAACCGACACCACAGTGGCAACAAAACACAGCGCCACAATGGAACGTCAACCCAGGTCCATCACAGAACATGTCAGGAAGTTACAACCGACCACCGCAAAACCAGAGCCACACACAGTATCAAAATACACTATCGGGGAGGCAGGGCGGCCCACCCAACAGTAGCAACAACAACAACAACCAGAACCACAATGTGAGGTTAGTGGAAGTGACAGACAACTGTCAACTCACTAATGCTCATCCGTTAAACGAAAGACAGCCACAATACGCTCTCCGTTGTTGGCTGCAGGATGGTGTAGTGAGGGCACATTCACGGATGACAGTCATAAACTTTGTATGCTGAGACACAATGAGGGAATAAAAATAGAAAAGGAACTTGTAGACATACCGCAGAAATGTAACCGAACCGACAAAAGTGTTGTGCAGGCTATATTGCAAGCAGATATGTACGGAGCACCAATACAGAAAATAGTCGATACCGGTGCGTCAACCAATGTCATGAGTGCAAATTTTTTCAAGTACTTGAGTCAAAATAATAGAATACCAGTATTGCCAGTGAAGAATTGTCGTGTAACAGGTGCAATAGGTGCACAATCTCATATCATAAAGCACCAGGTGCAAGTCGAGTTTACGGTAGGAAATGAAGCAATGGAAAGCTCGTTCCTAGTAGTTAGGGGATTAGGTGTTGCTTGCTCCTGGGGATGGAACTTTTACGCCAGAGGGACGCAAAAATCGACCTCTTGTGCGGGGAAGTAAGCCTTATGAATGAGGGTACACGTGTAGTTTTGCCATTGTTGAGGACACGGGAAGTGCACGGTAAATATTGCCGGAGCTTTCAAACGAGATTCGAAGGAATACAGGTAATGAATTTATATTCTGACTTAAGTACAAGACAAGTATATTTTAAAGATTTTATTACTGAAGACAGAGAGGAAAAAAGGAAACTGATAGCCATGAAAGTCAGGGAGTCAGAACATTTGACTGAAGCAAAACAAAACGAATTGACTCAGCTACTTACAGATTATGAGAATGTGTTTTCTGAAAAACCCTTATTACCGAGTGCTACACCAAATAACGTCGAAGTGGTACCTCACGATACTTTCTGTCACGCAAACTACACCATCCCGTGGTCAAATAAGGAGGCAGTTGCGAAGGAAACAAGAAAAAACACTAAGACTTAAAGAAGTTAGCGCAGTAGAGCAACTTTTACATATATGGGCAGTAGGTTAAGTTTAGAGTGTATATTTTTCTGTGTGTAAAATTTTAGTGTAACAGGTAAAGACAATGAGGCACACAGGATCAGTACGATTCAGTTTTGTAGATGTTAATGAATAACAGTAATTTTAAAAATATTTTACAAATTTCATTTTTTTAAAATGCTTTAAAACTAGTATTTCAAAAAATTCAATAGCATGCTAGGATGAAAGAATTTTTCTTTAGTATCACATGAATGTTTTTGAACTGTAGTAGTAGTGAAACTTATGAAATTCAATATTATAGTGTACATGTTATTCCATTTATTTATGTCCACACCGATCCTGAAATATGATCAATCATAATTTACTATACAACATGAGTGCAGGGTGTACATCAGCCAAGGTACCTCATGTGTTGTGGACAAGGTACAAAGCAAATCAGTAAACGCGACTAACGCTAAGCACTGTTAAAATATAATACCATCTGCTAAGGCAAAGATTTGCACGAATTTATAGTGTAAACAAAAGTCTCAAATCTAACACTAATCTAGGAACTTGCACGCTAAGCCTACATTACCGAATGTGTAAAATAATGCGAGAGGCAAAGTTTTGTAAGATCGAGCCTGGCTCTGGAGGGCAAGTACGCAACGAGTAGGCAGACATGACACGGGGACTTGCCTCAGATGAGACGAAAATACAATTGTATAGTAAAAAGTCTGAAGGCAAGTACGACTCTGTAAATGGAAAATTGAACGAGGTAATTGTTGTGGGTTGGCAGGAGAGCCAACACCGTTCCTAGAGGAAGACGAAAGGCACGCGTTTTAGCTCACGCAGGCTGGCGTGAGGTCTGGAACAGGACAAGGAAATTGGACTTTAGAAAAAACGGACGTAGCTGGTGGAATACTTAACTTTAATCCACTAATGGTGAACGTCGCTCTTGACTGTACATTAATCACAAGATCAATAGCTACTGATAATGGTGCCTTGCTAGGTCGTAGCAAATGACGTAGCTGAAGGCTATGCTAACTATCGTCTCGGCAAATGAGAGCGTATTTTATCAGTGAACCATCGCTAGCAAAGTCGGTTGTACAACTGGGGCGAGTGCTAGGAAGTCTCTCTAGACCTGCCGTGTGGCGGCGCCCGGTCTGCAATCACTGATAGTGGCGACACGCGGGTCCAACGTATACTAATGGACCGCGGCCGATTCAAAGGCTACCACCTAGCAAATGTGGTGTCTGGCGGTGACACCACAGTAATTAGTGCGAGAGACTGGTAAAATCCAGCACGAGCCAAAATCCAGTTCAGGCTGAATGAAATACATTAGTGTTTGTGAACTAATCGAAACAGTTCCTTTCAGCAGTGTGAAAAACTGTGAAGTTGAAACTGTGATACGGACAGTGAAGTGCTAGTATTGAACGTTCAACAACGGTGAACACGCCAAACGCCAATATTACGCAAGAAAACTGTGAATTTGCTTATAAATGTGAACTGTTAACGTGAAGTGAACCCAGAGTCAATATTTTTGGGACAGACTGTAATTTCAGTGAGTACAACAATGCGAGATTTGAACGCGCTGCGTGGACTGTTGCAGAACGGCGACCGCAGAAACGGCGAATTTTTGCGCTAAGCTCGTATTGGGACACTCACCAGTGCCTGCGAGTGCGGCGAAAACAAATAATTTTGTCAAGACAAAAACTGACGTGTGATGGAAACAGTATTGCATCAAAACTGCATTCACGGGAGAAGGTGAACTGTTAACGTGAAGTGAACCCAGAGTCAATATTTTTGGGACAGACTGTAATTTCAGTGAGTACAACAATGCGAGATTTGAACGCGCTGCGTGGACTGTTGCAGAACGGCGGCCGCAGAAACGGCGAATGTTTGCGCTAAGCTCGTATTGGGACACTCACCAGTGCCTGCGAGTGCGGCGAAAACAAATAATTTTGTCAAGACAAAAACTGACGTGTGATGGAAACAGTATTGCATCAAAACTGCATTCACGGGAGAAGGTCCATGTCATGTATTCTGCAAGACAGTGCTAGCTTGACACTCGGAAACTGGCGAAAACTTAACAACAACTGCCGCACTAATAAATGCTTCTTTCCCACTAGCGTAACCATCTGCAGCGGGAGGGGAATATTACGTTGGTTGCGTGTATGTTTCATGTACTACGTCGGAGATGCGTAGCAGAGCTGACTCCTGCCAACAAGCGCGGGGGGCGGATATCATCCCACTCCGCCACGCCCGGATGAGACAGAAGCGCATCGCCAACGGTGCAGCAGATCAGCTGATTCTGACGTTCCGCGACGGCGGGAGACACGCTGGCGTCGAGCGGGCGTTGACCCCTCCGCAGCCGCCGCGAAATAGAGCACCGAACACACCAACTTGCGCCGCCGCGAGCTAAACGTCGCGGCGTAGATCATTAACGACACCGCAATCAATAACGACAATATAATAATTGTTATAATGACCTCTTTTCTTTGCATAGTGCAGGGAAAAATTATTCGTAACGTATGCACATCCTGTACTCCAATGACATCCCAGAAAGAATTAAGTGAAAGTAACCAAAGCAGTTAGTCTGTCGCTCCGCCGAGGTTTTTCCCAGGGTTTCCCTACGGCCGCGCCAAATGGGGAGCGAACAGTTGACACCCCTGGGACTTCAGAAATTACAGACTAACTCGTGATTGTATACCTTTGAACAATGCAGAAGCTGCAACCCCAAAAAGAAGCAGCCAAAATGAATGTAACAATGTAAAAGATCATAACGTAACTGTCAGACTAATTGAATCCTATGTCCTTTTCTTTTGTACATGACTAGATTCGTAACCAATTGTATATTATATTGTTATGTAAATAACTTCATCTGTATTACTTTGTGTGCAACAAACATTATTAAGTACAATGACTAAAACATAGGATGTGACATATGTAGACTGTGAAAGAAAAATCTGCATGTGGACACTGTGGACATGAAATAGGAAATATTTATGTCAAAAAACACGAACATTTTTTACGACATAAATATTTCGGCGCGCAATTTAGCGTCCCCAGTAAAATAATTTGAAAAGACTTAAAAAACAGTATTTATAAAGAAGAGACATTTAAAAATTGAATAATATACATTTTTCTCATGTATCCGCAAAATAATAATTTCTCTGTGTAAGTTTCGAGGGCAAAGAAATATAACAAAACGATGTAAAGAGACGACAGGATACGCTGTTTTGTTAATTTTTTAGTCGTCTTCACTTCTTCTCTTGTCTTGGTTGCGAGTAGACGGACATCTTGCGAGTGCTGGCAAATGAAAGCATATTTGTACTAATTAAGCAGATAATATATTGATTTAATATTACTGTTCACTTTTAATTTGTAAGGGGTGATCCCTATTTCATGTCCGCCTTCCTTTGAATTAACCTGCATTCGAGTAATTTACAGTTCAACAATCGAAGGCGGCCGATGCAGCCAACGACGCCATTACGTGGCGATATTAACTTATAAAAAATTAGCGGAAGCGAAAAACTCCCCCGCTATTAACATAATATACATTTTCCTCCACAGCCGCCCGACGTTGCAGAAAATACGTAGCTTTAAGATTCTTATTTTCAGCACCACAGCCGAGAGCTAAAGCCAGGACTCCGACTACAATGCAGTGGTTGACGGAGGAAAAAAAAATACTCTCGCGCATGTGTGGGCCGCAATTGTAATTAATTACTAAAGATTTTTTGCTTTAAAGTGAACTTACTAGCCGAGGAAATTAATATGAAAAGATCATTTCATTGTTCAACTTATATGCTCATGTTTTAAGATTCAGCGAGTCTAACATTCATTAACGTAACAAATAATTTAAGATTAATATTGTTAAAAAGGAGGACTTCACAAAAGCATTTAATTGTATATCAAAATTTAATGAAATATTTTGATTAAGGCCCACCACGTAAGTCGGCAACAATAAACATTACCAATAAATAATAAATTAAATTACGACGGCCAACAGACGCGAGAAGTTTGCTATTCGTTGTTGGAATCAGCCCTTCAGGTGCTATTGGTTGTTAGTTGTAATTCTTTTTTAAATCAGCCCTTCAGCCGTTGATGTTTGTGGTAGTGTCAATTTCTTTAAATCAGCCCTTCAGGAGTTATTGGTTGTGTTTGCTGTTCATCACAATCAGTTTTTGTGGGGTTTTGCTTTGGGAATTTGTTGTATTTCCGTCTTAGTTTGTTTTTCATACTAGCTCTTCATGCTCTGTGTGAAAATTTTGCCTGGCTAGGTTATTAGAGTTTTTAAAATCTCACAAATTGTTAAAGGTCACTAGCTCGTACTGTTAAGGCTAACTTAATGTTAAATGAAGTCTTTGTTACCTAACCGTTAACTCTGTGCAAATGAACAAAAACAGACCCAGTCCTTCCTTTGGTTATTTGGTCGCGTGGCACCGAGCTGGATACCCGTCTGCGCCTGATTCTCACTTAACATTTGAACTTTGATGTCTCAGATTCATTACTTGATTCCGGAAAGCTTATTCCACACAGAATATATAACAAATCTCATATTTAACATTAACAGTTCTTTGCATTAATGAAGAATCCACAGAAAGTGCACACATAGAAGTAGTGGTTCGCTCCCTAAATGCTAACGTGGCTCTTTTGTGCAGGGCACGCTGCATTAGCTCTAGGTTGTGACCGTGCTGGAAGCCTAAACATTTTATCTGCTTGTTACATCATCTCTTACCGAGTTATAGGCTTCCAGATAGAGAACCGTTAAGGGTATCTTAAATACACCATCTTAAGTCTCATTGCAAATTTAATTTAGTATCCCCTTGATCTGCGGGTGAAAAATGTATGACATTACGACCTTGTACCCTTTTTAATTATTTTCCCTCGTATACTGATACACATTTCAACTTTTTGAATACACAATTCAATTGATTACATGTAGCATTTGTTATCTGGGTTTCTTTTGGCATTTACTCTCACCGCAAGGTGCACATATATTTGTGATAATCACGCAATGTTTCTTGGGTAGGACACAGGACTTCATGTAGTCTAAGACAATGCGGGGTCAAAAGTGCGTAATATCTGGATAATGCATGTTTTGTGCAAGCTCGTGTTACAGTTACTATGTTTTATTAAATTAAACTTTTGTTATTAGGGAACCTTGTAAGCTGTAATTCATTTGTAATAGAACATATCGTTTTTTATAGCGTTTCTCGTTGTAATATAACAGAAAAACATATGAAAGTAATCAACAATGTATTCCCCACTCCCCAATTGCTGGACTGTAATCCCGGATGCTAGTCCAGTAAACTTTTCCTCATATAATTTCAATGTGAAAGTTGCTTCTTTATATTTCATTTATTGTAATAAATTTGCATTTACAAGCATGATGACAGAGTAATCTCCAATAGCATGTTTTTTTTATATTTGTATTATCATAGCATTAACCTGTATGTAGACTGACAGCCGTGACCTTTTGCAGTAACAATTGCGCATAGTCTAACGACTGTACAAGAAAGAGAGCAGAGGACTTACAAGACAGTTGTTATATGGGTTGCGTAGAAAACAGGCGAAACACAATTCAGGGCGTTCGGATACTACGAGCTTTTAGTAGCAGGAAAAATCGGACGAGGTTGGCCCCGTATTTGCCAGCCACGAACGACCAGACACAATTGGTATCCGTTCGTGAGTTAGTTTTTAATTATGTGCCCAAAACCTCTTGAGATACCCAACCGTATCATTTCTCGGCTGTATTCAACAATTTGCAATCAAGATACGTGGGTCTGCTCGGTTTCCGTTTCGGAACGACATTTTCCAGCCTACTCATTGGCCTAATACCATGAAGCTCTACGCATGAAGAACAAGAGGGTTGATTTATAATACTTAAATTGTTTTATGAACCAGGGAGCCTTCCTGTGACGTACGACAATGTGTCCGTCTTAGTAAAATTAGTCATCTTCGTTGTGGGCTCCTCAGCTCAAATATTACTCCCCTGCTTCTCCGACAAGAGAGTTACGGAGGTTCCCAGTGTGTATTACTACAGAACATGAATAAAGCTGTTTCATTAGTTCAGGCATTTGATTCCGTTTTCGGTTTATTTCAAGAAAATACACCCAATTTGACTGGAGTCTATATTAGACTTGAAAAATCCTTTTATACTCTATACCGCATAAATTAATGATTTTTATCGATGACCGGTTTCGGCATTTAAACTACCATCTTCTGAACACAATACATTTTATTGCTTACTATAAGACGCCCTTGAAGCAGAGTCAGCTTAAAGAACTTCCTAACACCTGGAAGCACATTTCACTCCTTTCTACTGCGATGCGCAAACTGATGTAGGCGAAAAGAACGGCCGTCTTTAGTTCTGTGAAGAAGAGTTGCAAAATCGAAGCTCCTCGACGTGTAACTAGAGATATTGATTATAATCAAGTTTTGAGGTAATCAAACGTTACAGAGAATTTCTATGTTGCATGCTACGTTTTTTTTTTTTTTAATTTGGATACTAAACTTACATATTTGTGCATTACTCATATCTCTTTGTATGACTGTTTGATAAATGCAAACATGTTTCCACCAATAAATGAAAATCAATTTTTTTATATTACTCTACAGAAACAGTCAAGTTTTTTGTTTTGTTTCCGTTCCTAATAGATAACTGGTAAACTGAATACCTGGGCAACAAAAGGTTAGTCAACTAGTAATACATAAACAGTAGAACTTAAAGTAAGTGACAACTCGAAAGTTGCTTTGTAAGTAAAAGTTCTGCTTATGTTATTACGTTAAATTATAGCCTGTGTAGGCCCTAACACTTCATTTTAATCATAAATAATTCTCAATACCGCCTACGGAATTACAGTACCTACATACTACTTCTATTCTTTGGTAGTGAAATTTCTGACTCTTCACATATCTTACGGAACAACATGAATGCTTATTTTTTTTATTTTTTAGTTCTTTTTAGGCCTCTAGAGCACCCTCTAGTACGATGAAAGTTAGCCTCTGATGTCTTGATACGTGCGCTATCTTTCTGTCGCTTCTCCTCCTCAGTGTTTTCCATATAATTCTTTCCACAACGATTCTGTGGAGAACCATCTCATTCCTTACCTTATCAGTTCAGCTAAATTTAACATTCGTCAGTAGTACCACACATCAAAGGTTTCGACTCTCTTCTGTTTCGCTTTTCCAGCAGTCCATGTTTCATTACATGCAATCATGTGCTGCAAACACACATCCGCAGAAATTTCTTCCTTAAATTAAAACCTTTGTTTGATACTTCTCTTAGCCGGGAACGCCCATTTTGCTAATGTTAGTCAGCTTTCTATGTTCTCCTTGCTCTGTCTGTCATTGGTTATTCTGCTGCCTAAATAGCAGAATTCATTAAGTTCCTCTACGTCGTGATCCTCCGTGCTGACGTTAATTTTCCGCTGTTCTGTATTCTGCTACTTCCCGTTACTTTTGGTTTTCGTCTATTTATTCGCAGTCAGTGCTCATACTATAGTAACAGATACATACATGTAACACTAGTTGCAAGGTAATGTAAATTATAGTAGATGTTGAGATTAAAGGCCGTATTAATCTATAAAATTTTGTTTCATGATGTAGATCGAAACTTGGTGCTTTAAGAATTAAATAGTAAACAACAACACACTACAGCTAAGCTAATGCTATTTCTAGCCAGTTTATGAGCAGATTTAACAAAGAAAGATGGAAGGCTTCTCTATTTTTTGAATATAATTTAGTATGGAATTAGAACCTGTACAAAGAAGGAAGAAAGACGGGAATGTATGAAAGCAGATCAGAAAAAACGTTCGATATACAGTCAGTGGGTGCGAAACTCAGATATGAAACGAAAAGAAAAATGGAATTAAATCTCAAGAAACTGAAAGCTGTCATAAATATTCATTAAAGAATGAGATGTTAAATTATGTTCTTGCGTCGTCCTGCGGCTCGAGTTGGTGCTGTTTGTAGGTTTCTGCCCTCTGTTGGACGCCAGACCGTATCATTTAGTTGGCATGGTTGCGGTTGTTTGTCTTCTTCTCGTGCTGACTGGCGCCACCTGGTTTCGCAAGCGTTGCCTGTCCGCTAGTGGCAGCAGCGGCGGTTATCGATATGTAGTAACTGTGGCCCTATCTTTTGGGGGACGTCGTGGTTGTTCATGGTCGAGTAAGTGTGCAGTTCGGTTTGGGACTCAGGAGGAGCCAGATTGGCGCAGTACGAGAATGCGCCGCCACCGATGGTGGCGCCCATGGACTGCCGGATCGAAGGCCTGTGGTCACGAGGGTGCACGACCTCGTCGTAGACCGGATCCTGCAAGCTTTGAGTGCATTTGGATTCAACTAGAGAAACCTCCACCATTGTGCGATCTTGAGGTTCTCCAGTGACTTGGGTTCGTGTTGCTGTTCGTAATGTTGCCGAGGCGAAGAGCAGTGAGTGGAGTGCTTGGGGAAGGTAGATCTGATTAGCTTTCCTGGACTTCTAATTACTATTTATTGTGTTCAGTTCGTTATATTTGTTAAGTCCGACGAGCGGTATTTTTCTTGCCTCGTGGCCGCTAATGTCCCAGTTACCTGCCCTGGTGATTAGTGTATGTAACCGCAGTGAACATTTCCTCGTCTTGCCGCTGCTGTCCTGTGAGGCGTGTAGTTTTGACATTTTCTGGTTGTAGGTTGGTTGGCGATTCTTCTACTCTGGTGGTAGAGATTCCTTTCTCGATCCGGGCGCTCTAAGCACAGTATTCCGCGGGCTGACCGCCGGTTCCCGCTATGGCGTATTTTTACATCGTTGCATTTGTTTATTGGACGTCAGGGCGCCTCAGCAAGAGGTTATCGATATGTAGTTAGACTGCCACTAGTCTGAGTTACCATCTTGTGAAGTGAATGCAACTCTTGGCTGTCTATCTCATCGCTCCCGAAAGTGTTTTTTTGCCGGACCTACTCAGAGGTCGATTCCTGGTGCACTGTCTGTGACTGGCCCTTGTATGTTATTATTGTATTTGCTGTTTCATTGTATTTCTAAATTTTTTATATAATTGCCATTCTTGGCGTTGCAGCTGGTTTAAATGGTTGTGCTACCAAGTTTACCATCATTTTGTCTCACCCGTTTGGTAATCAGTTGCCTGCCTTTTTAAATTAACCTTACCATTGCATTGCTCTTTTACGATATGTTTGTTAATTTTTTTAATGATTGCCGTTCTTGGCATTAAAGGCCTTTAGCTGTGACTGTGGTTACATGCCTTAAAATTCTAATTGGGGTCACATTGGCTTGTTTTTAAAACAGTACTTGCTGTGTCTGCATTTTATGCTCACTTGGTAAATTGTAACGCACTGAAAGCACTATTAATTACACAGGTGTTTATTCCTTCATTAATAATATGTGATATCTTTGTTTATTGCTGAGTCTGGAATTACCGTTTTAAAATAAGTGTGTGTAATTGCAAAAGGGAACCAACAGTAACTGGTTACAGCCCCGTCCACAGTCGTAACCGAATCCTGCCTTCCTTGACTACCAGGTTTCAGTTCTACTTATGCATGTCTAGCCTAGCCCAGAAGCTGTAATGGACACAAATAACGCATCTACTTGGAGTCTAACCGAATCCTGCCTTCCTTAATTACCAGGTTTCAGTTCTACTTATGCATGTCTAGCTCAGCCCAGAAGCTGTAATGGACACAAATAACGCATCTACTTGGAGTCTAACCGAATCCTGCCTTCCTTAATTACCAGGTTTCAGTTCTACTTATGTATGTATAGCTTAGCCCAGAAGCTATAATGGACACAAATAACGCATCTACTTGGAGTCTAACCGAATTCTGCCTTCCTTAATTACCAGGTTTCAGTTCTACTTATGCATGTCTAGCCTAACCCAGAAGCTGTAATGGACACAAATAACGCATCTACTTGGAGTCTAACCGAATCCTGCCTTCCTTGACTACCATGTTTCAGTTCTACTTCTGCATGTCTAGCCTAGCCCAGAAGCTGTAATGGACACAAATAACGCATCTACTTCGAGTCTAACCGAATTCTGCCTTCCTTAATTATCAGGTTTCAGTTCTACTTATGCATGTCTAGCCTAGCCCAGAAGCTGTAATGGACACAAATAACGCATCTACTTGGAGTCTTATTGGTGTCTAACAGTAGATAAACACTGCGAAAATATTATAATTAAGAAAAATGCACTTTAGGTTTGGTAGTGTATAGATCCTCACGAACTCAATTCTTGCTCCTGAAAGATCACCAGTGGCATTTACTCGACATGACAGATGACGTTAGAAAACAGATAGGTAGCTTTTCATAAGAGATGCTGGAAGCTGTGACCACGGGGATCCAGACCCCGTTAACTTCTTGTAACGCCGTTACCACCAACTTGTTGCAATTCTGCGGGTGTGATTTTGTTGATTTCTCCAGTAGCGTCCCGTTTAAGACTGACTGTTGTGAGAGGATTGTCAGCACACACTTTGCTTTTTAGTGTGCCCCGTAAATAAGACTCACACAATGTTAAGTTCGGGGACCATAGGGACCAGAGACTTCTACTGGACGTCTGTCTTCGGGGAACACGTTGGTGGTGAGGGCCACGCTTTGGTTGGAAATGTGAGCGGTTGCTCCACCTTGTTGGAATATTGGATACAGCTTCTCCGCAACTGTTAATTACTCTTAGAAAGAGTGAGGGATCTCTAAGTATCTGGCACTGTTTAATGTTAAATTGAAAAATAAGGTGCCAATAATGTGCACGGCGGACAACGTACGCCAAACCCTATCTTCCTTGAGTGGAGAGGTTCATCACGCAGAACATCTGCGTTGTCCTGCGGCCGTCGTCTGCAATTCTGGAAGCTTACGTAATGTGACAAATGAAACCAGGCCTCACTTGACACGAAGTAAAGCAAGGGACCAAGTAACCTTAGCAGTTGATGTTAACAGCCAGATACAATGATGAACTCTTTTCTCCCCTGATTCCCACATCTCAACCCTTGCATCACACTCACGCGATAGGTTGTAATTTCATATCTTTTAGTATTTGATGTACAAGATACACCAACCTGCTGCTATAACTTCCTATCATTTCACTGTTATAATGACCCGATTCTGTAGTTGCCAAAGTCCCAAACAACATTATTCAAATGGGTCATAATTTGTAAAACTCAAACTCCTCTCTCTCAAATCGCACCCTATGGGGAGATAGGGAGAGTTTTAGTTTTAGAGAATCAAAATTTGCGAAGTAAATAAGTATTTTTTATTTATCCGTAACCATTTTCCACGTAAAAATGACAACATGGATTTTCTTGAATTACAGCGCCAACTACCAAGAATCAAAACAAATGTTTTTTATGTAGAATCTGATTCTGCAATAAAAAATGGCGGTTCACATTTGAAATTTTAAAGTTGCCTGCCGCCCCACCTCCAGGGCGCTGGGGTGGCGGGCAAATTTTAGCACCAGCAGATGTCCCCCTCGAAAATGATCAATGTTGGATTCTACACATTTACGTGTGAAGCTTATTATTCGAGTTGTTCTGGTTTGTGAACCTAAAATTTACACTCTGTATATTATGCAGTCTTCATTTGTACTGGAGTAGGCGGTACTCCGTTCAGATCCAGTTTTTGCTCCCATTATTCTTCTTAATGCTTGGTTACATTCCTTACACGATGACAACTGAAAAAATATTTCTCACTATAGACATACTATTCATTGGAAGTGAAGCTGTAATATCTCGATAATACAGATATTTACACAGACATACGAAAATTTTTTTTGAAAACCTTTTTTACTTTGATAGCTGATCTTTATAGATTTTTATGAGCTGAATCCAAATCTAACCTTAGTTTTCTTGTATCACCCATAGTTTCCGAGCAATATGCTTTTTATTATATATTATAAAAATTCTATGCTATACGGTAAACAGGGAAATTAATGAAACGCTTTGTTACAACATAAGCGTGGTCTGGATTTACAGTAAGTTACTTAAAACAATGATATGTGTTAATAGGGATTTCACTTGTCAGCTGGAATTGGTTTGTATTTTCTTTCTCTATCTTCTTTGAAGCTTCTTGTGTAGCTTGCTGAAATTCTCGGTGAAGTGACCAACAGTTGTCCCCCGTCACGTTGGTGCTCCAGCGGCCTTGGTAGCGTTTTTCCATCACTTCAATGCCCTGGTGAAAACGCTCTCCTTGCTCCTTATTATCATCTCCCACATTCTCCGGGAAGTAATCGAGGTGACTGTTCAAGAAGTGAACTTTCAGGCTCATTAAACATCCGAAAGTTTTAAATTTCTTTACCATTGTAGCTATAATAGAAAAATATTCTGGGTCATTTTCATGTCCTAAGAACTTGGTAACAACTTGCTTGAACGACACCCATGCTTCTTTCTCATTTAACATCAAACCAAACATCAATTTTCCGATGTCCGGTCTGACAAAGACGCCTACTTTTAGTTTAGCTTCTGAAAGGTGTGGTACCTTTTGCCAGAGATACATAAAACGTGGTCCATCTTTAGGCAAAGCCCTTACAAAGTGTTTCATTAGGCCTAACTTTATATGTAGATGTGGTAGGAGTACGTTGTTTGGATCTACAATGTTTTTGCGTAGAATGTTCTTCTGACCAGGTTTTAAAGACTCCCTCACTGGCCAGTTCTTTCTGCACCAGTGTTGATCCATAGCCCTACTGTTCCATTCACACAAGAAACATGGCAATTTGGTAAAGCCGCCTTGCTGACCAAGGAGCATGCATTTTACTTTTAGATCGCCACATATCATCCAAACATGAGCAGAATAGCCTATTTTGTATAGCACTATTACTAGGTTTTCATAGCTTTCTTTCACGTGTACAGAATGTGCAAAAGGTATAGATGCATACATGTTACAATTGTGTAATAAAACAGCCTTTAAACTAGTTTTGGATGAATCAATAAACAGCCTCCAGTCTTCCTTCTTGTATTCAGTACCAAACTCATTCATCAGACCGGGAATGTCTGAGCAGTACACTAAATAACCTTCTTGAAAATAACTTGGAAAATTGCTGATCCCAACGGCCGATGAGTTCTTTTCTTTTAATCTAAAGCCAAACAATTCAGCTCTTTCTTTCGTTAAGTCCAGATCCCTAACCAAATCGTTAAGCTCTGTCTGAGTATACAATTTGGGCTGTAGACTTTCTGTATTACGATTGAATTCATCACCATCCGGTACATCTAAATCAGATTGTTCATCAGAAAATACTTCTGTTGGAATAGAATTTAAATTAGCTCGTCGCTCAGGAACCGGCAAATCTACACCATGCCCTACTGGTCGTATGGCGGACGGAAGGTTAGGGTAGCTTATTACGTTCTTATTTTTCGAATTATGACCAGTAATATTAACACTGCAAAAGTAGCAATCATCATAATTATTTCTTGGCTCCCTCCATATCAAAGGAACAGCAAATCTAAACGCTTTTTTCTGCCTTTTGGAATATTTTCTCAGATCTTCAACACACACATGCAGCGCCCAAGATTTATCTTTACCACCAAGTTTAGATCCAAAGTATGGGAGATAAACCTTCTTCACGCCGTCTGTAACGTTTCTTTGGTGTTTTTAATCATAAATTCACCACACATGTCACAAAAACTGTCAGCAGAAGTTTTACAACCACGATTAGACGTTGTACTGAGGACATGTACAGGAAACGGGAAAGTGAGGTTGGGTTGACAGCCAACAAAACACCATCTGTTAACACAAAAATAGAATCGACATTTTATTTTTTTTTGCCAGTAAATGATTTTCAGCAGTGCTACCAACGTCATTTACATTCATTCCACCTCCTTTTTAAATTATTTTAACTGAATAAAAGCTGTTAAATTCCTTAAAAAATCACTTAATTTAATAAATTTAACCCCCCCCCCCCCCAATGAACCATAGGCCTTGCCGTTGGTGGGGAGGCTTGCGTGCCTCAGCGATACAGATAGCCGTACCGTAGGTGCAACCACAACGGAGGGGTATCTGCTGAGAGGCCATCCAAACTTATGGTTCCTGAAGAGCGGGAGCAGCCTTTTCAGTAGTTGCAGACGCAACAGTCTAGATGATTGACTGATCTGGCCTTGTAACATTAACCAAAACGGCCTTGCTGTGCTGGTACTGCGAACGGCTGAAAGCAAGGGGAAACTACGGCCGTAATATTTCCTGAGGGCATGCAGCTTTACTGTATGGATACGTGATGATGGCTTCCTCTTGGGTAAAATAGTCCCCCATTCGGATCTCCGGGCGGGGACTATTCAGGAGGACGTCGTTATCAGGAGGAAGGAAACTGGCGTTCTACGGATCGGAGCATGGAATGTCAGATCCCTTAATCGGGCAGGTATATTAGAAAATTTAAATAGGGAAATGGATAGGTTAAAGTTAGATATAGTGGGAAATAGCGAAGTTCAGTGGCAGGAGGAACAAGACTTTTGGTCAGGTGGATACAGGGTTATAAAAACAAAATGAAATAGGGGTAATGCAGGGGTAGGTTTAATAATTAATAAAAAATAGGAGTGCGGGTAAGCTACTACAAATAGCATAGTGAACGCATTATTGTGGCCAAGATAGACACGGAACCCACGCCTACTACAGTAATACAAGTTTATATGCCAACTAGCTCTGCAGATGATGAAGAAATTCAAGAAATGTATGATGAGATAAAAGAAATTATTCAGATAGTGAAGGGAGACGAAAATTTAATAGTCATGGGTGACTGGAATTCGATAGTAGGAAAAGGAAGAGAAGGAAACGTAGTAGGTGAATATGGATTGGTGGTAAGAAATGAAAGAGGAAGCCGCCTGGTAGAATTTTGCACAGAGCACAACTCAATCACAGCTAACACTTGGTTCAAGAATCATAAAATGAGGTTGTATACATGGAAGAAGCCTGGAGATGCTGCCAGGTTTCAGATAGATTATATAATGGTAAGACAGAGATTTAGGAACCAGGTTTTAAATTGTAAGACATTTCCAGGGGCAGATGTGGATTCTGACCACAATCTATTGGTTATGAACTGTAGATTAAAACTGAAGAAACTGCAAAAAGGTGGGAATTTGAGGAGATGGGACCTGGATAAACTCAAAGAACCTCAGGTTGTAGAGAGTTTCAGGAAGAGCATAAGGGAACAATTGACAAGAATGGGGAAAAGAAATACAGTAGAAGAAGAATGTGTAGCTTTGAGGGATGAAATGGTGAAGGCAGCAGAGGATCAAGTAGGTAAGAAGACGAGGGCTAGTAGAAATCCTTGGGTGACAGAAGAAATACTCAATTTAATTGATGAAAGGGGAAAATATAAAAATGCAGTAAATGAAGCAGGCAAAAAGGAATACAAACGTCTCAAAAATTAGATCGACAGGAAGTGCAAAATGGCGAAGCAGGGATGGCTAGAGGACAAATGTAAGGATGTAGAGGCTTATCTCACGAGGGGTAAGATAGATAATGCCCACAGGAATATTAAAGAGACCTTTGGAGAAAAGAGAACCACATGTATGAATATCAAGGGCTCAGATGGAAACCCAGTTCTAAGCAAAGAAGGGAAAGCTGAAAGGTGGATGGAGTATATAGAGGGACTATACAAGGGCGATGTTCTTGAGGACAATATTATGGAAATGACACAGGATGTAGATGAAGATGATATGGGAGATATGATACTGCGTGAAGAATTTGATAGAGCACTGAAAGACCTAAATCGAAACAAGGCCCCAGGAGTAGACAACGTTTCATTAGAACTACTGACAGCCTTGGGAGAGCCAGTAATGACAAAACTCTACCATCTGGTGTGCAAAATGTATGAGACAGGTGAAATAATAATTCCAATCCCAAAGAAAGCAGGCGTTGACAGATGTGAAAATTACCGAACTATCAGTTTAATAAGTCACGGCTGCAAAACACTAACGCGAATTCTGTACGGACGAATGGAAAAACTGGTAGAAGCCGACCTCGGGGAAGATCAGTTTGGATTCCGTAAAAATATGGGAACACGTGAGGCAATACTGACCCTACGACTTATCTTAGAACCTAGATTAAGAAAAGGCAAACCTACGTTTCTAGCATTTGTAGACTTAGAGAAAGCTTTTGACATTGTTGACTGGAATACACTCGTTCAAATTCTGAAGGTGGCAGGGGTAAAATACAGGGATCGAAAGGCTATTTACAATTTGTACAGAAACCAGATGGCAGTTATAAGAGTCGAGGGGTATGAAAGGGAACCAGTGGTTGAGAAGGGAGTGAGACAGGGTTTTAGTTTTAGCCTCTCCCCGATGTTATTCAATCTGTATATTGAGCAAGCAGTAAAGGAAACAAAAGAAAAATTCGGAGTAGGTATTAAAATCCATGGAGAAGAAATAAAAACTTTAAGGTTCACCGATGACATTGTAATTCTGTCAGAGACAGAAAAAGGACTTGGAAGAGCAGTTGAACGGAATGGACAGTGTCTTGAAGGGAGGATATAAGATGAGCATCAACAAAAGCAAAACGATGGTAATGGAATGTAGTCGAATTAAGTCGGGCGATGCTGAGGGACTTAGATTAGAAAATGGGACACTTAATGTAGCAAAGGAGTTTTGCTATTTGGGGAGCAAAATAAGTGATGATGGTCGAAGTAGAGAGGATATAAAATGTAGACTGGCAATGGTAAGGAAAGCGTTTCTGAAGAAGAGAAATTTGTTAACATCGAGTATAGATTTAAGTATCAGGAAGTCGTTTCTGAAAGTATTTGTATGGAGTATAGCCATGTATGGAAGTAAAACATGGACGATAAATTGTTTAGACAAGAAGAGAATAGAAGTTTTCGAAATGTGGTGCTACAGAAGAATGCTCAAGATAAGATGGTTGGTTCACGTAACTAATGAGGAAGTATTGAATTGGATTGGGGAGAAGAGGAGTTTGTGGCACAACTTGACTAGAAGAAGGGATCGGTTGGTAGGACATGTTTTGAGGCATCGAGGGATCACAAATTTAGCATTGGAGGGCACCGTGGAGGGTAAAAATCGTAGAGGGAGACCAAGAGATGAATACACTAAGCAGATTCAGAAGGATGTAGGTTGCAGTAGGTACTGGGAGATGAAGAAGCTTGCACAGGATAGAGTAGCATGGAGAGCTGCATCAAACCAGTCTCAGGACTGAAGGCCACAACAACAACATAGCTGTAAAATGTGAAGAAACGGTGGCTGATACAGTTCTTTAAGTATCATATTTGGATTTCCCACCCTAAACACATAAAAATAAGGTATTTTCAGCAAAAAGTTTTTTCCATCATTGGCTTGTGTTATTAGACATAGGTACAAGGAAAGTACCTAAGAAGAAACTTGTGGTAACTGAATAAATACTTCAGCTGAAAGTGAGGATAAGAAGTCATACAGAAATGAAGGTGAAGATAAGAAGTCATACAGAAATGAAATAATTAGGAAGTATCGAGCAGCCAATGCGAAATATTTGCATGAAAAATGTGAAGCAATAAAAAAAAAAGAAAAATGTTTGTCGCAAGGACTGTGTCAGCATTTACAAAAGTCAGAATAACGTTATGTGACATAGAAAGCAAAGGTGGTTCAAGGGGAATCCCAGTGTAAAACGCAGAGAAAAGAGTGGGTAGGTGGAGAGTGTACATAGAAGATCTCTACGAGGACTTGTCTGAGGACATAATAGAAGAAGAAATTGGAGTCGGTAAGGGGATCCAGTATTAGGGTCAGAATTCAAAAGAGCTCCGTAAAACAAGATCAAATAAAGTCAGTCGGACACACAAGATTCCACTGGAATGGCTGAAATCATCGGGAAAATAGCCGTCAAGTAACTACTGAAGTTAATGTGTAAAATCTATAAGACTCACGACCATCCATCACAGTTTCAGAAAAAAATCATCGACACAGCTCTGAAGACAGCAAGAGAGGGTGGGTGCGAAAAGTATTACACAGTCAGCTTACTAAAGATAGATCAAAATACGCTCACAGGATTTGTCGATCTAGGAAAAGCGTTCAACAATGTGAAATGGTGCTAGATGCTTCGATATTCTGAGAAAATTGGATTTGAGCTACGGGGTATGACGGGTAATACACAATATGTACAAGAACCAAGAGGGAACAAAAAGACTGGAAAACTACGTAGCGAGTGCTCGGGTTACAAAAAAGACGTAACACAGGGACATAGTCTTTAGCCCATACTGTTCAGTCTACTTATAAAGAAGCAATGACAGAAACAGAGTGGGATCAAAATTCAGAGTGAAAGGACATCAACGACAAGATTCGTTGATGACACTTCTACCCTCGGTGAAACTGAAGAAGAGTTACAGAACCTGTTGAATGGAATTAATAGTCTAATGAGTAAGGAATGTGTCTTGAGAGTAAAAATGAAAAAATACAGAAATAATGAGAAGTATTAGAAATGAGAACAGCGAGGAACTTTAATATATAGTTCTTATGACGATGATGATAATCATGTTTGGTTTGTGGGGCGCTCAACTGCTCAGTTATCAGCGCCCGTACAAATTCCCAGTCTTTACTCAGTCCAGTCTCGGCACTTTCATGAATGATGATGAAGTGATGAGGACAACACATACACTCAGTTCCCGGGCTG
Organism: Schistocerca serialis cubense; assembly: GCF_023864345.2. Classification (NCBI taxonomy): domain Eukaryota; kingdom Metazoa; phylum Arthropoda; class Insecta; order Orthoptera; family Acrididae; genus Schistocerca; species Schistocerca serialis. The sequence goes on from NC_064645.1 coordinate 75,019,023, forward strand.
AGAAAATCCCCAACCAAGTCGGGAATCGAACTAGGGACCCCGTGATCCAGAGGCAGCAACGCAAGTCACTAGACCACGAGCTGGGGACATATCGTTCTTAGTGTAAATGCAATTAAATATAATAAATGAACGTTGTTACGTCTATTAATGAGTAAATGTTGCTGTGGAAATTGTGTCTGTGCAGAAAGAGTGAATCATGCGCTCAGAGGAAATTTATAAATTCATTTGCTTGGAGAGGAACTTATCTTGACATCTGTCGATTTTCTAAATTTGCTCATTTAATAAAATACCCAATACAGCTACCAAATAGTGACTGGTTCACTGTAAAAGACGCATGATAGCGCGATTTAGTTCTTGTATCGGATTGGCTATGATGCTTCTCAGGCAATGAGACGGCAGTACGTTCACACGCATTTGGTAGGCTAGAAAAATCTATTGCAGCAGTGGAAGTGGAATTCGGAACTCAGCCTTCATCATATTCCAACACACGTTTTTGTAATAATTGTATAGAATTATGATTTATTGATTTAAATTTGACCATGGGGTGCCGCAATGTGAACGCGAACAAGTGAGAAAGACTAAAGCGCGAAATACCGGCTCTTCTATGTAACCTGTGACTTTTGAATTAACCCAAATGCGCATGGTGTGTTATTCAGGTTGTGAACACGAACTGAACATTCGAAGTGATCAGTTTGTGTGACATCAAAGCGAGCATTCCGTCACAGATAATCCGTTTTGTAAACGTCCAGTTTGGTTACATACCATAACCCTAAGTAAGAGTGACTGCTATTGCTTGTGAGTGAGAGACTGTAAATTTACGATAATTCAGATGCTTGGCGAGGGACTTATCTTGAAATTTGTCGATTTTCTAATTTAGTTAGAAAACTTTCCTTTGACTCAATAGCTTGCAAAAACCTGAAACTGAAACTTTTAATGCAACGAGTATATACATGTAGTCCTACTACATCTTCACCAGTATATAGACATTATTTACTTTCTAACAGGGCAGCCGTATTGACTGGACAGCAGGAGAAGGAATCACCGCAAGATGAGCATACATTTTCAGTAGGGAGAACAAATAACCACGCCGTAGCATCCTTGCGCCCACACCTTCTGAATTATCCGAAAACTCCTCATTTCTCTTTTTCTCACACAGTCACCCCCCCCCCCTCCCCCTATCCAGAAAAAGAGTCTGTCCAATAGATCCACGTAGCCACATAGCTTAACATGTTCATTCGCTAAACTCTTGTCTACTCCGTAATCAATACGTATTCAGCCTACTAACTTTAATTTCAATACTAAGACACAGAGCCTAAATGCCCTTCTAAACACTGACTTGCCGAATTTGTAAATAACGTATCTTAATTTTGGTTTAATAGATGTTACTTAATTCACGGTCATTTAAGATCGATGTGTAACTTTCGAAAATACGAGTGAGGTCGAAGAAAATCTCTGCTGATACACAAAAATCTTTGAACATTACCTTAAGTCACACTGTTTGGTTTGTTTTTATTCTGTAAACCAACCGGGAATTTTTACTTGTTGAAAAGTATGCGTACTGATGTGTAAGTAACGTAACTAGTGAATGGAAAGTGTGATTTCTGCATCAGGAATAATCATACACAGTCAAGTAAGTTTGTAATGACACCATGGCACCCGTACGGTTTTATAACATAAAGGAACTGAAAATACACTCTAAGACAATAAGAAGCCGACGCATGATGAATAATTTACCCTATTACCTGATTACCTGAACACCAACAGGACGGAAATCGGTAGATGTGATGTACATGTACACGTATATAAATGATCATGATCTCAGAAAAATTGGATGATTTATTCAAGAGTAAGAACTTCACAAATTGAGCAATCCAGTAATGCGTTGGTCCACACAAGCAGTTATTGATTGATGGAATTGTTGGATGTCGTTCTGAGGAATATTGTCCCATATTATGTCCAACTGGCATCTTAGATCTTCAAAATAAGGATCTGGTGCCGTGCCCATAATGCTCAAAACGTTCCCAATTGGGGAAACATCCGGCGACCTCGATGGCCAAGCTAATGTTTGACCAGCACGAATAGTAGTAGAAACTCTTACAGCTTGCCGGCAGGCAATGCCTTCCTGAAATCTAAGTCCTCAATGCCTTGCGTGAAGGGCAATATAAATGTGCTTAGAATGTCGCCGACGTAGTACTGTGCTACAAGGGTTCCGTCGATAACTACCAAAGGGGTTCTGCTGTGAAATACAATGACTCCCCAGACCGTCACTCCTGGATGTCAGGCATTTGACGGACGACAGTAGGGATGGTAGCCCACTGTCACCAGACACGTCTTCTCTGGTCGTCCGGGCTCAGAAGTATTACTCATCACTGAAGGCAATTCTACTCCAGTCTATGCGATTCCAGGCCGTAGACCTGTCTGGAGCGCCCAGGACAGCATTGGGATAGCAACCTGACTGTGGATGATGGCCGCCCGCACAGGGGTAGTTTCTACTTCTTGCGTACGTGCTTGTACAGCCCTACCATGGCGAGTAACCTGTCGGATCCCGCTCCAACTGAGATCGTTCGAAGCACTAGGGGCAGGGCCCTTCAACCAGGCCGGGACTTTGACGATCTAAGGCGCCAATTGGACTGAATCTGGTACGATATCCCGCAGTGGACGCTCCAAAAACTTTAGCAACACTAAGGCGAATAACTGCTTGCACAAAGGGCAGAGGCGAACCAACGCGTTGCTGACTTTCTCAAACGTAGACCTGAGTGTTGCTTATTTGCTCAGTTTGTGAAACTCTTTCTCTTGAATAAATCATCGAGTTTTTCTGAAACTATAACCATTTGTTTGTCTGCAGATGTTTATCACATATACCGATTTCCGTCGCAGTCGGATAGTTGCCTTGTGGTTCGCCGCTCTCTATTTTTTGCCCTTGGAGTGTCTCTCGCCACATTTAGTGTTTGCCTGTACTATTTTCTGTCTTGTCACATCTACCCAGTGACCACAATGCTATGAAGTACTACGAACAACTGTACGATCTGATGATGGTTCGCTTTACCGCATCAGTCCGGTAATAGAAAAATAACGTTCTGCCACCTGCACCTTATGACTGAATTACATCCCTTCCGTAATAATGTATAGATACCAACATTACATGTGGCTGATGCAGCAAGTCATGTATGAATCCACGAGTGGACTCATGTGCGAGGGACTGAAACGCTAATAAAAATGCCTGTACACCTGCGGGAACTCTGCTTCACGTACCGTGTATACTATAATCACTGGCCATTTCTAGGTAGCACTAGCAGCTATTGCTCTTATCAATCTAACATTGTGACACTCTGGGATTAATACAACAAATTAATACATGCGAACTTTTGTATGTTCAATTTATTAACCTTACACTTTATCTATATGTTTGTAGATACTGTTATTAACAACAACACATTTGTAAGGTAATTCACTGGGAGACAGAGAGAGAGAGAGAGAACTTTGCAACAATTTAGTTTGCATAACATGATAGCTGGTCTCTTTTTCCACGAAGCTGGCACCTCGAGAAATAACTGACTGTGACACTAGTTATTGCAGTTTATTCATATTATTCAGTTCTAGAGCAATTGTATGAGGCGAAAATGTGGGTGCATAAGACTTAAATACTATGTTGCTGTGTTTTTGCAATTTCTATGTTAATATGCAATATACAATATTATAGGACGGGAAGAGGGCGTAGATGTTGAGATAGGAGATATGAAGGCTTATTTCTATAATGGTACAAGTCCATTTTTGTTTATTCTGAGATACAGAGTCCTAAAATTAAATTAGCGCTGAAAATCTGCAGTTGAGATACCAGAAATATACGAGCATATATACTTGAATATTTCCGGTATATATACAAGTATATATACTTGAATATCTCTGGTATTCCAACTGCAGATTTTTCTACGCTATTTAACTTTAGGACTCTGTATCGCAGAATGAACAAAAATGGACTTATACCAGTATTGAAATAAGCCACTCATATAATACTGCTAGAAGAATTTGACAGAGCACTGAAAGACCTAAGTCCAAAGAAGACCCATGGAAGAAACGAAGTTCAGTCAGAACTACTAATAGCCGTGGGAGAGCCATTCGTGACAGAACTACTCCATCTTGTATACAAGATGTAGGAGACAGGCGAGATACCCTCAGACTTATAGAAGAATGTAATGATGCCAGTTCCAAAGAAATTCGGTGCTGACAGGTGTGGATATTACCAAACTACCAGTTTACTATGTCATGGTTGCAAAATGGCACAAATTCTTTGCAGAAGAATGAAACAACTGGTAGAAGCCTACCTCGGTGAAGATCAGTTTAGAGTCCGGAAAAACATAGGATCACGGGATACAATACTGACTCTACTGACTTCTCTTAGGAGTAGGTTAAGGAAAGGCAAACCTACACACATGGCATTTCTAGACATAGATAAAACTGTTTACAATGTTGTCTGGAATACTGATACTAATGATGGTCGAAGTAGAGACTATATAAAATGTAGAATGGTAATGGTAAGAAGAGCGTTTCTGAACATCGAATATAGACTTAAGTATTAGCAAATCTGTTCTGAAAGTATTTGTCTGGACTGTAGCCAAGAATGGAAGTGAAGCGTCGACGGTGAACAGTTTAGACGAGAAGAGAATACAGGCTTTTGATACGTGGTGCTACAAAAGAATGCAGATGATGAGATGCTATAGCGTCCCCAGTGAAATAATACGAAAAGACTTAAAAACAGTATTTATAAAGAAGAGACATTTAAAAACTGAATAATATACATTTTTAACTTGTACCCGTAAAATAATAATTTCTCTGTGTAAGTTTCGAGGACAAAGAAATATAACAAAATGATCTAAAGAGACGACAAGATACGCTCTTTTGTTAATTTTTTAGTCGTTTTTATTTCTTCTCTTGTCTTGGTTGCGTGTAGACGGACATCATGCGAGAGCTATCAAATGTAAGCATATTTGTAGTAATTACGCAAATAATATATTGATTTAATATTATTGTGCACTTTTAATTTGTAAGAGATGATCGCGATTTCATGTCCACCTTCCTTGAATTAACCTGCATTCGAGTAATTTACAGTTCAACAATCGCAGCGGCCGATGCAGCCAACGACGCCATTACGTGGCTATATTAACTTATAAAAAATTTAGCGGAAGCGAAAAACTCACCCGCTATTAACATAATATACATTCTTCTCCACAGCCGCCCGACGCTGCAGAAAATACGTAGCTTGAAGATTCTTATTTTCAGTACCACAGCCGAGAGCTAGAGCCAGGACTCCGACTACAATGCAATGGTTAACGGAGGTAAGAAGAAATACTCTTGCGCGTGTGTGGGCAGCAATTGTAATTAATAACTAAAGTTTTTTTTTGCTTTAAAGTGAACTGACTAGCCGAGGAAATTAATATGAAAAGTTTATTCCATTGTTCAACTTATATGCTCATGTTTTAAGATTCAGCGAGTCTAACATTCATTAACGTAACAAATAATTGTTAAAATGGAGAACTTCACGAAAGCATTTAATTGTAAATCAAAATTGCATGAAATATTTTGATTAAGGCCCACCACGTAAGTCGGCAACAATCCACAAATAGTATATTAAATTACGATGGCCGACGGATGCGAGAATGCGTAGATCGCGTAACTAGCTGGGAGGTACTGAATGGAATTGGAGCGAGAAGAAAAATATGGCACGATCTGATTAGGAGGGATCGGTTGATAGGACACATTCCGAGACATCAAGGGACCACCAATACAGCACTGGAGTGAAGGGGCCGGGGGCGTGGGTAACGGTAGAGGGAGAACAATGGATGAATAAAGTAAGCGGATTCAGGAGCATGTAGCTCGCAGTAGGTATTCGGAGACGAAGATACTTGTACAGGACAGAGCAGCAGGGAGAGCTGTATCAAATAAACACAAAGAATTCCATTGCCGCACATTAGAGTTTAGACCCATTATGTCTCTGGCAGCTAACTCTCAAAATATGGAGAGTAAACGTTCAAGATGTAAGAGGAGAGAATTATTTTATACTAACGAGCATATGCTTATGAGCATTTTATTGAGACAGCCGGTAGGTTGTATAAAGGACGCAACTATCGCTAGGTTGAATGGAGTGGCTCTCTAGACAAACTGGTAGTGGTTGTAATGGTACTTTATTTACGTGACCATTACGGCACTCCAACCCCAGTTCTCGATACCAGTAATGTCGTACTACTTTTCTGTGAAGTAACAGACATATTTTTGTGACAATATTCACATTTGGTTTTATAAATGAATAAGTACTCCGATGTATTGATATATTACAGTGATATGGTGTATTCATTTCTGTGAGACTGTCATCGTCTGTGATTTACTTGTAACCGTTCTAGCGCGAATGCGCACAGAGCAGTCTTTGTTTCACTTTGCAGAAGTTAAGTTGTTATTTCGCTTTGTAAAAGAACAGTCAAGTCTTGTGTTTGGTTAAAGTGGAAATTAAATATACGAAGATTGATACAAAACTGTTTTCTTGATGATGTGACAATTAAGAAGAAGTATATGTGAATTTACAAAAAGTTTAATAAAAATGTGACTCGTGAACACCAAGTCAAAATTTATTTCTACCATACCATTGTTCTGATATGGGATTGTTTGAACGTTAAGAATTTCCTGAAAAACGCATTTGTTAGGTCTTCAAATATTGCTAAAATACAGATCTGGACCTTCTCGCAGTCAAAGTGAAATCACCCTAGAATCAACAAGATGAGCCATAACAACTTCGACGAAATCTACGTGGGAATCCATTCAAGATAAGTGCCGAAATTAATGACTTTTTTACAGTGACTTCATTATTTCCATTCTGACGATACCATCCACAGTGAATAACTTTGTTGTTGCCCAATAAAGTGAACATATGCTGCGTGAGGAACATTATTAACCTGATTTCTAACCTGCTTTGCAAGTGGTGGTATTGTTAGATGGTCCAATTAAAAATATACTGTCGTAACAATGGAAAGCTGTGGATCATGTAGAATTGCTAGCAGGGACGGTCATTTGACTTTCCGTTGCTGACTTAGGCCATGGCAGTGAAGTTGTGCGTGTGTGTTTAGTGGTCTTCAGTTGTGTGGAATCAGCATCAAATGTGAGTCGATGTGGAAACGCGGCGGAAGGGCAGCAAGGACGTACATGGCGGCCACACCGTGACTGAAACAACCCGATCTGTTGTTGGTGAGTAAAAGTGGCGTGTCAACGCATCTATGATGAATTATGCAGCACTCGCTGGTGTGTAACACGGCTTTTGAAGAGTGCTCATGAAATATCATAACTGACAAGGACTGGAGGCGAGTGACACGCCTTTCAAATATCTGACTGAAATTCGGCAGGAATTATTGCTGACAGTGACTGCAAGTACATCTCACAAGGAGCCCACAGGGCAATCCTGATTTTGTAATTTTTTATATTTGTGCTACCTGATATTCAGAAGTCGAATATCAATCAACGAAAGCACTTCAATGCAACCATAAAAATTTTGAGATTTTCCTACTGCCTTTAATACCATCGTGAAAGGCAGATTTATCGACAGACAGTGTGGCCTTTTGGTCCGATGGTCACCTGCCAAAATAAGCGGCCTCAGTTCGATTCCTGACTTTGATGAACTTTTAAACAAAGCCGCATGTCTTACAAGCGTTCCTGTGAAGCTTAAAATACAGAGAAATGAAAAACACATTACTTGCAATTATTTTTAATTTCAACAGTCTTTTACAGAAATTCAGTAATTAAGAATTTAAAATGAGAACTGAATTTTTGTGTGCAATATGTAATTATAACTCAGAAGATTTAAATTTTCCATTAAAATATTTTTTGTGTACGTGTTAATTAGCATACATTTAATACATTTATTTATGTAAACGGTGGGGTAGGAATTCGGAGTGAAAGGAAATAGCGTATTTTACAAACTATAAGACGCACATTTTTCTTTGAAAACGTGAACTGAAATCACTTGTGTTTCGGTAACAGTACAACATTTTTGTTAGTAGCCGGTTTCGTAATGGACAAAAATAAAAGGTATTCATATGATGAGGGCTATAACTGAAAATTTACAGCGTATGCAGAAGAACATGGAAATAGAGCAGCCGAGTGGAATTTCCGCACTCCACCAACAGAAAAAACAATCACGATTCTCGGGCTAGTAAAGAACTCAGAAAAAAGAGGAAGACTAAATGTGCAAATAGAGGAATGAATGCAAAATGGCCAAAACTATAAGATGACGTATTGAAATGGATTCAAGGACTCTGTCTCTATCGCATTGGAATTAATACAAAAATGATTCAAATACACGTTCGTAAGCTAGCGCTATAGTGGAACTTAACAGACCTTAAGGGTTGAGTTAGTTGGTGCTACAGCTTTATCAAGGGTCATGGACCTAGCATGCCGACGAAAACTAAAATATCTTAGAAAATGCCACAAGAGTATGAAGAGAAAGTACAACCTTTCCATCGCTTTATTACTCAACATAGAAGGAAAACCAGTACTCAACTAAGCCAAATAACGAATATGGGCTAAACTCATCTGACAATCGATGTGCCGAGCAACTGAACCGTTGCTAAAACTGCAACTATAAAAACAAATACACATGAAAATATGCGCTTCACTATGTTGTGCTGACGGTACTAAACTTAATCCAATGATCATTTTCAAGCGCAAAACAATGCCAAAACCTTCTGAAATACCGCCAGGTATTGTTGTTCGCGTACATGATGGTGGCTGAATGGACGAGGCTGGTATGGAATTATGAATTAACGGAGTGTGGTAGAGAAGGAAATGCGCTTTATTGAAGAAGATTTGTCTTCTTCTGCTTGATCACTTTAGCAGTCATTTGAAAAACTCTATGAAAGTGAAGCTGAGATAAGGAAATATAGAACTCGGTATTACTCCAGGAGGTCTTACTTTACAATTGCAACCTCTTGATGTCTCGATAAATAAACCATTTAAACTGTATATGAGAGACGAATGGAACAAATGAATGGTGGTTGAAACCCAACACGAATTCACACCAAACGTATCTTTAAAACGACTTACAACCAAACAGGTGTGTCAGCCGATAGAACAGTAATGGTACAGAGTGAGAGAAGACACTATTGTTAAACCTTTCAAGAAGTGAGTTGTAAGTAACGCTCTAGACTGTTGTGCCGTCGAAGCATCCTTGTTTCGCCTTCCGAAGATGAAGGCCAAAGAAGTAACACAAGATGTGTCGAGAGCTCTACGGAAATCGAAACCTCCAAAAACCAACATATCGGCGCTGGAAAGGAAATCTCTTAATGATCTCAGGAGAAACAGTAGCATCGTTGTGACGAAATCGGATAAGGGGAATGGTACCGTTGTTTTGGACGCTGTGGATTATCACAGGAAGATGGAACAACTGCTAGCTGATCCTGTGTATCGCAATGTATAAAGCGAGCCAACGAACAGAATCATTCGGAAAGTGAAAAACCGATATCAGACTCCACACTGGACAGCTCTATTACAAAGAATCTAACACATCGAATACCTATCTCACCTAGGAAGTATGGACTGCCCAAGATACATAAAGAAGCGGCTCCTTTGAGACCTACCCTCAGTGGGATTGACTCGCCGACTTGTTTTATAGCCCGCCATTTATCTGATAGACTGAGACATCTTGTTGATAAAGCAAATAATTTTGTCAAAGATTCTAAACATTTTTAGACGTTATACGCAGACTGAGGATATCTGCAGGTGACATTCTTGTTAGCTTCGATGTGGCATCCTTATTTAGTAACGTCCCAGTATCAGATACAATGTAGGTCGTAAGGGAGAAAGTTGCTCCAGATGTCTGTGGCATAATTGAATTATATCTTCGTTTGAGATATTTTAAATATAATAGTAAATTCTATGAACAAGCTGACGGCCTTGCTATGGGCTCACCCATTTCGCCATTTGCAGCTAACATTTTTATGGAACATTTTGAGGAAGAGGCATTAAGTAGTGCTCCTTTGAAGCCTTCTTGTTGGCTCCGCTAAGTGGACGATACATCTGTTGTATGGTCACACAGCGAAGAAAAACTTCATGCGCTCCACAATTTCTTAAATGGAAATCGCCCCAAAACCAAATTTACCATGGAGGATGAGAGTGAGGTCGATCTCCCGAGCCTAGATGGGTCGGTATACAGATAATATGATCACACTGTGGGTCACAGAGTGTATAGAAAGCCGACTAACACAAACAAGTATTTAAATGCCACAGATGATCTGATCACACTCCAGGTCACAGAGTGTATAGACAGCCGACTACCACAAACAGGTATTTAAATGCCACAGATGATCTGATCACACTCCAGGTCACAGAGTGTATAGAAAGCCGACTAACACAAACAGGTATTTAAATGCCACAGATGATCTGATCACACTCCAGGTTACAGAGTGTATAGAAAGCCGACTAACACCAACAGGTATTTAAATGCCACAGATGATCTGATCACACTCCAGGTCACAGAGTGTATAGAAGGCCGACTAACACAAACAGGTATTTAAATGCCACAGATGATCTGATCACACTCCGGGTCACAGAGTGTATGGAAAGCCGACTAACACAAACAAGTATTTAAATGCCACAGATGATCTGATCACACTCCAGGTCACAGTGTGTATAGAAAGCCGACTAACACAAACAGGTATTTAAATGCCACAGATGATCTGATCACACTCTGGGTCACAGAGTGTATAGAAAGCCGACTAACACAAACAGGTATTTAAATGCCACAGATGATCTGATCACACTCCAGGTTACAGAGTGTATAGAAAGCCGACTACCACAAACAGGTATTTAAATGCCACAGATGATCTGATCACACTCCAGGTTACAGAGTGTATAGAAAGCCGACTAACACAAACAGGTATTTAAATGCCACAGATGATCTGATCACACTCCAGGTCACAGAGTGTATAGAAAGCCGACTAACACAAACAGGTATTTAAATGCCACAGATGATCTGATCACACTCCAGGTTACAGAGTGTATAGAAAGCCGACTAACACCAACAGGTATTTAAATGCCACAGATGATCTGATCACACTCCAGGTCACAGAGTGTATAGAAGGCCGACTAACACAAACAGGTATTTAAATGCCACAGATGATCTGATCACACTCCGGGTCACAGAGTGTATGGAAAGCCGACTAACACAAACAAGTATTTAAATGCCACAGATGATCTGATCACACTCCAGGTCACAGTGTGTATAGAAAGCCTACTAACACAAACAGGTATTTAAATGCCACAGATGATCTGATCACACTCTGGGTCACAGAGTGTATAGAAAGCCGACTAACACAAACAGGTATTTAAATGCCACAGATGATCTGATCACACTCCAGGTCACAGAGTGTATAGAAAGCCGACTAACACAAACAGGTATTTAAATGCCACAGATGATCTGATCACACTCCAGGTTACAGAGTGTATAGAAAGCCGACTAACACAAACAGGTATTTAAATGCCACAGATGATCTGATAACACTGCAGGTCACAGAGTGGATAGAAAGCTGACTAACACAAACAGGTATTTAAATGCCACAGATGATCCGATCACACTCCAGGTCATAGAGTGTATAGAAAGCCGACTAACACAAACAGGTATTTAAATGCCACAGATGATCTGATCACACTCCAGGTCACAGAGTGTCTAGAAAGCCGACTAACACAAACAGGTATTTAAATGCCACAGATGATCTGATCACACTCCAGGTCACAGAGTGCGTAGAAAGCCGACTAACACAAACAGGTATTTAAATGCCACAGATGATCTGATCACACTCCAGGTCACAGAGTGTATAGCGAGCCGACTAACACAAACAGGTATTTAAATGCCACAGATGATCTGATCACACTCCAGGTCACAGAGTGTATAGAAAGCCGACTAACACAAACAGGTATTTAAATGCCACAGATGATCTGATCACACTCCAGGTCACAGAGTGTATAGAAAGCCAACTAACACAAACAGGTATTTAAATGCCACAGATGATCTGATCACACTCCAGGTCACAGAGTGTCTAGAAAGCCGACTAACACAAACAGGTATTTAAATGCCACAGATGATCTGATCACACTCCAGGTCACAGAGTGCGTAGAAAGCCGACTAACACAAACAGGTATATAAATGCCACAGATGATCTGATCACACTCCAGGTCACAGAGTGTATAGAGAGCCGACTAACACAAACAGGTATTTAAATGGCACAGATGATCTGATCACACTCCAGGTCACAGAGTGTATAGAAAGCCGACTAACACAAACAGGTATTTAAATGCCACAGATGATCTGATCACACTCCAGGTCACAGAGTGTATAGAAAGCCGACTAACACAAACAGGTATTTAAATGCCACAGATGATCTGATCACACTCCAGGTCACAGAGTGTATAGAAAGGCGACTAACACAAACAGGTATTTAAATGCCACAGATGATCTGATCACACTCCAGGTCACAGAGTGTATAGAAAGCCGGCTAACACAAACAGGTATTTAAATGCCACAGATGATCTGATCACACTCCAGGTCACAGAGTGTATAGAGAGCCGACTAACACAAACAGGTATTTAAATGCCACAGATGATCTGGTCACACTACCGGTCACAGAGTGTATGGAAAGCCGACTAACACAAACAGGTATTTAAATGCCACAGATGATCTGATCACACTCCAGGTCACAGAGTGTATAGAAAGCCGACTAACACAAACAGGTATTAAAATGCCACAGATGATCTGATAACACTCCAGGTCACAGAGTGTATAGAAAGCTGACTAACACAAACAGGTATTTAAATGCCACAGATGATCTGATCACACTCCAGGTCACAGAGTGTATAGAAAGCCGACTAACACAAACAGGTATTTAAATGCCACAGATGATCTGATCACACTCCAGGTCACAGAGTGTATAGAAAGCCGACTAACACAAACAGGTATTTAAATGCCACAGATGATCTGATCACACTCCAGGTCACAGAGTGTATAGAAAGCCGACTAACACAAACAGGTATTTAAATGCCACAGATGATCTGATCAAACTCCAGGTCACAGAGTGTATAGAAAGCCGACTAACACAAACAGATATTTAAATGCCACAGATGATCTGATCACACTCCAGGTGACAGAGTGTATAGAGAACCAACTAACACAAACAGGTATTTAAATGCCACAGATGATCTGATCACACTCCAGGTCACAGAGTGTATAGAAAGCCGACTAACACAAACAGGTATTTAAATGCCACAGATGATCTGATCACACTCCAGGTCACAGAGTGTATAGAAAGCCGACTACCACAAACAGGTATTTAAATGCCACAGATGATCTGATCACACTGCAGGTCACAGAGTGTATAGAGAGCCGACTAACACAAACAGGTATTTAAATGCCACAGATGATCTGTTCACACTCCAGGCCACAGAGTGTATAGAAAGCCGACTAACACAAACAGGTATTTAATGCCACAGATGATCTGATAACACTCCAGGTCACAGAGTGTATAGAAAGCTGACTAACACAAACAGGTATTTAAATGCCACAGATGACCCGATCACCTTCCAGGTCACAGAGTGTATAGAAAGCCGACTAACACAAACAGGTATTTAAATGCCACAGATGATCTGATCACACTCCAGGTCACAGAGTGTCTAGAAAGCCGACTAACACAAACAGGTATTTAAGTGCCACAGATGATCTGATCACACTCCAGGTCACAGAGTGTATAGAAAGCCGACTAACACAAACAGGTATTTAAATGCCACAGATGATCTGATCACACTCCAGGTCACAGAGTGTATAGAAAGCCGACTAACACCAACAGGTATTTAAATGCCACAGATGATCTGATCACACTCCGGGTCATGGAGTGTATAGAAAGCCGACTAACACAAACAGGTATTTAAATGCCACAGATGATCTGATCACACTCCAGGTCACAGAGTGTATAGAAAGCCGACTAACACAAACAGGTATTTAAATGCCACAGATGATCTGATCACACTCCAGGCCACAGAGTGTATAGAAAGCCGACTAACACAAACAGGTATTTAAATGCCACAGATGATCTGATAACACTCCAGGTCACAGAGTGTATAGAAAGCTGACTAACACAAACAGGTATTTAAATGCCACAGATGACCCGATCACCCTCCAGGTCACAGAGTGTATAGACAGCCGACTACCACAAACAGGTATTTAAATGCCACAGATGATCTGATCACACTCCAGGTCACAGAGTGTATAGAAAGCCGACTAACACAAACAGGTATTTAAATGCCACAGATGATCTGATCACACTCCAGGTTACAGAGTGTATAGAAAGCCGACTAACACAAACAGGTATTTAAATGCCACAGATGATCTGATCACACTCCAGGTCACAGAGTGTATAGAAAGCCGACTAACACAAACAGGTATTTAAATGCCACAGATGATCTGATCACACTCCGGGTCACAAAGTGTATGGAAAGCCGACTAACACAAACAAGTATTTAAATGCCACAGATGATCTGATCACACTCCAGGTCACAGTGTGTATAGAAAGCCGACTAACACAAACAGGTATTTAAATGCCACACATGATCTGATCACACTCTGGGTCACAGAGTGTATAGAAAGCCGACTAACACAAACAGGTATTTAAATGCCACAGATGATCTGATCACACTCCAGGTCACAGAGTGTATAGAAAGCCGACTAACACAAACAGGTATTTAAATGCCACAGATGATCTAATCACACTCCAGGTTACAGAGTGTATAGAAAGCCGACTAACACAAACAGGTATTTAAATGCCACAGATGATCTGATAACACTGCAGGTCACAGAGTGGATAGAAAGCTGAGTAACACAAACAGGTATTTAAATGCCACAGATGATCCGATCACACTCCAGGTCATAGAGTGTATAGGAAGCCGACTAACACAAACAGGTATTTAAATGCCACAGATGATCTGATCACACTCCAGGTCACAGAGTGTATAGAAAGCCGACTAACACAAACAGGTATTTAAATGCCACAGATGATCTGATCACACTCCAGGTCACAGAGTGCGTAAAAAGCCGACTAACACAAACAGGTATTTAAATGCCACAGATGATCTGATCACACTCCAGGTCACAGAGTGTATAGCGAGCTGACTAACACAAACAGGTATTTAAATGCCACAGATGATCTGATGACACTCCAGGTCACAGAGTGTATAGAAAGCCGACTAACGCAAACAGGTATTTAAATGCCACAGATGATCTGATCACACTCCAGGTCACAGAGTGTATAGAAAGCCGACTAACACAAACAGGTATTTAAATGCCACAGATGATCTGATCACACTCCAGGTCACAGAATGTCTAGAAAGCCGACTAACACAAACAGGTATTAAAATGCCACAGATGATCTGATCACACTCCAGGTCACAGAGTGCGTAGAAAGCCGACTAACACAAACAGGTATATAAATGCCACAGATGATCTGATCACACTCCAGGTCACAGAGTGTATAGAGAGCCGACTAACACAAACAGGTATTTAAATGCCACAGATGATCTGATCACACTCCAGGTCACAGAGTGTATAGAAAGCCGACTAACACAAACAGGTATTTAAATGCCACAGATGATCTGATCACACTCCAGGTCACAGAGTGTATAGAAAGGCGACTAACACAAACAAGTATTTAAATGCCACAGATGATCTGATCACACTCCAGGTCACAGAGTGTATAGAAAGCCGACTAACACAAACAGGTATTTAAATGCCACAGATGATCTGATCACACTCCAGGTCACAGAGTGTATAGAGAGCCGACTAACACAAACAGGTATTTAAATGCCACAGATGATCTGGTCACACTCCAGGTCACAGAGTGTATAGAAAGCCGACTAACACAAACAGGTATTTAAATGCCACAGATGATCTGATCACACTCCAGGTCACAGAGTGTATAGAAAGCCGACTAACACAAACAGGTATTTAAATGCCACAGATGATCTGATAACACTCCAGGTCACAGAGTGTATAGAAAGCTGACTAACACAAACAGGTATTTAAATGCCACAGATGATCTGATCACACTCCAGGTCACAGAGTGTGTAGAAAGCCGACTAACACAAACAGGTATTTAAATGCCACAGATGATCTGATCACACTCCAGGTCACAGAGTGTATAGAAAGCCGACTAACACAAACAGGTATTTAAATGCCACAGATGATCTGATCAAACTCCAGGTCACAGAGTGTATAGAAAGCCGACTAACACAAACAGGTATTTAAATGCCACAGATGATCTGATCACACTCCAGGTGAGAGAGTGTATAGAGAGCCGACTAACACAAACAGGTATTTAAATGCCACAGATGATCTGATCACATTCCAGGTCACAGAGTGTATAGAAAGCCGACTAACACAAACAGGTATTTAAATGCCACAGATGATCTGATCACACTCCAGGTCACAGAGTGTATAGAAAGCCGACTAACACTAACAGGTATTTAAATGCCACAGATGATCTGATCACACTCCAGGTCACAGAGTGTATAGAGAGCCGACTAACACAAACAGGTATTTAAATGCCATAGATGATCTGATCACACTCCAGGCCACAGAGTGTATAGAGAGCCGACTAACACAAACAGGTATTTAAATGCCATAGATGATCTGATAACACTCCAGGTCACAGAGTGTATAGAAAGCTGACTAACACAAACAGGTATTTAAATGCCACAGATGACCCGATCACCCTCCAGGTCACAGAGTGTATAGAAAGCCGACTAACACAAACAGGTATTTAAATGCCACAGATGATCTGATCACACTCCAGGTCACAGAGTGTCTAGAAAGCCGACTAACACAAACAGGTATTTAAATGCCACAGATGATCTGATCACACTCCAGGTTACAGAGTGTATAGAAAGCCGACTAACACAAACAGGTATTTAAATGCCACAGATGATCTGATCACACTCCAGGTTACAGAGTGTATAGAAAGCCGACTAACACAAACAGGTATTTAAATGCCACAGATGATCTGATCACACTCCAGGTCACAGAGTGTATAGAAAACCGACTAACACCAACAGGTATTTAAATGCAACAGATGATCTGATCACACTCCGGGTCACAGAGTGTATAGAAAACCGACTAACACAAAGAGGTATTTAAATGCCACAGATGATCTGATCACACTCCAGGTCACAGAGTGTATAGAAAGCCGACTAACACAAACAGGTATTTAAATGCCACAGATGATCTGATCACACTCCAGGCCACAGAGTGTATAGAAAGCCGACTAACACAAACAGGTATTTAAATGCCACAGATGATCTGATAACACTCCAGGTCACAGAGTGTATATAAAGCTGACTAACACAAACAGGTATTTAAATGCCACGGATGACCCGATCACCCTCCAGGTCACAGAGTGTATAGAAAGCCGACTAACACAAACAGGTATTTAAATGCCACAGATGATCTGATCACACTCCAGGTCACAGAGTGTCTAGAAAGCCGACTAACACAAACAGGTATTTAAATGCCACAGATGATCTGATCACACTCCAGGTCACAGAGTGTATAGAAAGGTGACTAACACAAACAGGTGTTTAAATGCCACAGATGATCTGATCACACTCCAGGTCACAGAGTGTATAGAAAGGCGACTAACACAAACAGGTATTTAAATGCCACAGATGATCTGATCACACTCCATATCACAGAGTGTGTAGAAAGGCGACTTAACACACACAGGTATTTAAATGCCACATATGATCTGATCACCCTCCAGGTCACAGAGTGTATAGAAAGCCGACTAACACAAACAGGTATTTAAATGCCACAGATGATCTGATCACACTCCAGGTCACAGACTGTCTAGAAAGCCGACTAACACAAACAGGTATTTAAATGCCACAGATGATCTGATCACACTCCAGGTCACAGAGTGTATAGAAAGCCGACTAACACAAACAGGTATTTAAATGCCACAGATGATCTGATCACACTCCAGGTCACAGAGTGTATAGAAAGCCGACTAACACCAACAGGTATTTAAATGCCACAGATGATCTGATCACACTCCGGGTCACAGAGTGTATAGAAAGCCGACTAACACAAACAGGTATTTAAATGCCACAGATGATCTGATCACACTCCAGGTCACAGAGTGTATAGAAAGCCGACTAACACAAACAGGTATTTAAATGCCACAGATGATCTGATCACACTCCAGGTCACAGAGTGTATAGAAAGCCGACTAACACCAACAGGTATTTAAATGCCACAGATGATCTGATCACACTCCGGGTCACAGAGTGGATAGAAAGCCGACTAACACAAACAGGTATTTAAATGCCACAGATGATCTGATCACACTCCAGGTCACAGAGTGTATAGAAAGCCGACTAACACAAACAGGTATTTAAATGCCACAGATGATCTGATCACACTCCAGGTCACAGAGTGTCTAGAAAGCCGACTAACACAAGCAGGTATTTAAATGCCATAGATGATCTGATCACACTCCAGGTCACAGAGTGTATAGAAAGCCGACTAACACAAACAGGTATTTAAATGCCACAGATGATCTGATCACACTCCAGGTCACAGAGTGTATAGAAAGCCGACTAACACCAACAGGTATTTAAATGCCACAGAGGACCTGATCACACTCCAGGTCACAGAGTGTATAGAGAGCCGACTAACACAAACAGGTATTTAAATGCCACAGATGATCTGATCACACTCCAGGTCACAGAGTGTATTGAAAGCCAACTAACACAAACAGGTATTTAAATGCCACAGATGATCTGATCACACTCCAGGTCACAGAGTGTATAGAAAGCCGACTAACACCAACAGGTATTTAAATGCCACAGAAGATCTGATCACACTCCAGGTCACAGAGTGTATAGAGAGCCGACTAACACAAACAGGTATTTAAATGCCACAGATGATCTGATCACACTCCAGGTCACAGAGTGTATAGAAAGCCGACTAATACAGACAGGTATTTAAATGCACAGATGATCTGATCACACTCCAGGTCACAGAGTGTATAGAAAGCCGACTAACACAAACAGGTATTTAAATGCCACAGATGATCTGATCACACTCCAGGTCACAGAGTGTACAGAATTCCGACTAACACAAACAGGTATTTAAATGCCACAGATGATCTGATCACACTCCAGGTCACAGAGTGTATAGAAAGCCGACGAACACAGATAGGTATTTAAATGCACAGATGATCTGATCACACTCCAGGTCACAGAGTGTATAGAAAGCTGACTAACACAAACAGGTATTTAAATGCCACAGATGATCTGATCACACTCCAGGTCACAGAGTGTATAGAAAGCCGACTAACACAAACAGGTATTTAAATGCAACAGACGATCTGATAACACTCCAGGTCACAGAGTGTATAAAGCCGACTAATCCAAACAGGTATATAAATGCCACAGATGATCCGATCACACTCCAGGTCACAGAGTGTATAGACAGCCGACTAACACAAACAGGTATTTAAATGCCACAGATGATCTGATCACACTCCAGGTCACAGAGTGTATAGAAAGCCGACTAACACAAACAGGTATTTAAATGCCACAGATGATCTGATCACACTCGAGGTCACAGAAAGTATAGAAAGCCGACTAACACAAACTGGTATTTAAATGCCACAGATGATCTGATCACACTCCAGGTCACAGAGTGTATAGAAAGCCGACTAACACAAACAGGTATTTAAATGCCACAGATGATCTGATCACACTCCATGTCACAGAGTGTGTAGAAAGGTGACTTAACACACACAGGTATTTAAATGCACAGATGATCTTTTCACACTCCAGGTCACAGAGTGTATAGAAAGCCGACTAACACAAACAGGTATTTAAATGCCACAGATGATCCGGTCACACTCCAGGTCACAGAGTGTATAGAAAGCTGACTAACAGAAACAGGTATTTAAATGCCACAGATGATCCGATCACACTCCAGGTCACAGAGTGTATAGAAAGCCGACTAACACAAACAGGTATTTAAATGCCACAGATGATCTGATCACACTGCAGGTCACAGAGTGTATAGAAAGCCGACTAACACAAACAGGTATTTAAATGCCACAGATGATCTGATCACACTCCAGGTCACAGAGTGTATAGAAAGCCGACTAACACAAACAGGTATTTAAATGCCACAGATGATCTGATAACACTCCAGGTCACAGAGTGTATAGAAAGCTGACTAACACAAACAGGTATTTAAATGCCAC
The DNA here is from genome assembly GCF_023864345.2 of Schistocerca serialis cubense. NCBI lineage: Eukaryota > Metazoa > Arthropoda > Insecta > Orthoptera > Acrididae > Schistocerca > Schistocerca serialis. The sequence continues at coordinate 75,039,344 of NC_064645.1, forward strand.
AGATGATCCGATCACACTCCAGGTCACAGAGTGTATAGAAAGCCGACTAACACAAACAGGTATTTAAATGCCACAGATGATCTGATCACACTCCAGGTCACAGAGTGTCTAGAAAGCCGACTAACACAAACAGGTATTTAAATGCTACAGATAATCTGATCACACTCCAGGTCACAGAGTGTATAGAAAGCCGACTAACACAAACAGGTATTTAAATGCCACAGATGATCTGATCACACTCTAGGTCACAGAGTGTGTAGAAAGGTGACTTAACACACACAGGTATTTAAATGCACAGATGATCTTTTCACATTCCAGGTCACAGAGTGTATAGAAAGCCGACTAACACAAACAGGTATTTAAATGCCACAGATGATCTGGTCACACTCCAGGTCACAGAGTGTATAGAAAGCTGACTAACACAAACAGGTATTTAAATGCCACAGATGATCCAATCACACTCCAGGTCACAGAGTGTATAGAAAGCCGACTAACACAAACAGGTATTTAAATGCCACAGATGATCTGATCACACTCTAGGTCACAGAGTGTATAGAAAGGCGACTAACACAGACAGGTATTTAAATGCCACAGATGATCTGATCACACTCCAGGTCACAGAGTGTATAGAAAGGCGACTAAGACAAACAGATATATAAATGCCACAGATGATCCGATCACACTCCATGTCACAGAGTGTGTAGAAAGGCGACTTAACACACACAGGTATTTAAATGCCACATATGATCTGATCACCCTCCAGGTCACAGAGTGTATAGAAAGCCGACTAACACAAACAGGTATTTAAATGCCACAGATGATCTGATCACACTCCAGGTCACAGAGTGTCTAGAAAGCCGACTAACACAAACAGGTATTTAAATGCCACAGATGATCTGATCACACTCCAGGTCACAGAGTGTATAGAAAGCCGACTAACACAAACAGGTATTTAAATGCCACAGATGATCTGATCACACTCCAGGTCACAGAGTGTATAGAAAGCCGACTAACACCAACAGGTATTTAAATGCCACAGATGATCTGATCACACTCCAGGTCACAGAGTGTATAGAAAGCCGACTAACACCAACAGGTATTTAAATGCCACAGAGGACCTGATCACACTCCAGGTCACAGAGTGTATAGAGAGCCGACTAACACAAACAGGTATTTAAATGCCACAGATGATCTGATCACACTCCAGGTCACAGAGTGTATTGAAAGCCAACTAACACAAACAGGTATTTAAATGCCACAGATGATCTGATCACACTCCAGGTCACAGAGTGTATAGAAAGCCGACTAACACCAACAGGTATTTAAATGCCACAGAAGATCTGATCACACTCCAGGTCACAGAGTGTATAGAGAGCCGACTAACACAAACAGGTATTTAAATGCCACAGATGATCTGATCACACTCCAGGTCACAGAGTGTATAGAAAGCCGACTAACACAGACAGGTATTTAAATGCACAGATGATCTGATCACACTCCAGGTCACAGAGTGTATAGAAAGCCGACTAACACAAACAGGTATTTAAATGCCACAGATGATCTGATCACACTCCAGGTCACAGAGTGTACAGAATTCCGACTAACACAAACAGGTATTTAAATGCCACAGATGATCTGATCACACTCCAGGTCACAGAGTGTATAGAAAGCCGACGAACACAGATAGGTATTTAAATGCACAGATGATCTGATCACACTCCAGGTCACAGAGTGTATAGAAAGCTGACTAACACAAACAGGTATTTAAATGCCACAGATGATCTGATCACACTCCAGGTCACAGAGTGTATAGAAAGCCGACTAACACAAACAGGTATTTAAATGCAACAGACGATCTGATAACACTCCAGGTCACAGAGTGTATAAAGCCGACTAACCTAAACAGGTATATAAATGTCACAGATGATCCGATCACACTCCAGGTCACAGAGTGTATAGACAGCCGACTAACACAAACAGGTATTTAAATGCCACAGATGATCTGATCACACTCCAGGTCACAGAGTGTATAGAAAGCCGATTAACACAAACAGGTATTTAAATGCCACAGATGATCTGATCACACTCGAGGTCACAGAAAGTATAGAAAGCCGACTAACACAAACTGGTATTTAAATGCCACAGATGATCTGATCACACTCCAGGTCACAGAGTGTATAGAAAGCCGACTAACACAAACAGGTATTTAAATGCCACAGATGATCTGATCACACTCCATGTCACAGAGTGTGTAGAAAGGTGACTTAACACACACAGGTATTTAAATGCACAGATGATCTTTTCACACTCCAGGTCACAGAGTGTATAGAAAGCCGACTAACACAAACAGGTATTTAAATGCCACAGATGATCCGGTCACACTCCAGGTCACAGAGTGTATAGAAAGCTGACTAACACAAACAGGTATTTAAATGCCACAGATGATCCGATCACACTCCAGGTCACAGAGTGTATAGAAAGCCGACTAACACAAACAGGTATTTAAATGCCACAGATGATCTGATCACACTGCAGGTCACAGAGTGTATAGAAAGCCGACTAACACAAACAGGTATTTAAATGCCACAGATGATCTGATCACACTCCAGGTCACAGAGTGTATAGAAAGCCGACTAACACAAACAGGTATTTAAATGCCACAGATGATCTGATAACACTCCAGGTCACAGAGTGTATAGAAAGCTGACTAACACAAACAGGTATTTAAATGCCACAGATGATCCGATCACACTCCAGGTCACAGAGTGTATAGAAAGCCGACTAACACAAACAGGTATTTAAATGCCACAGATGATCTGATCACACTCCAGGTCACAGAGTGTCTAGAAAGCCGACTAACACAAACAGGTATTTAAATGCTACAGATAATCTGATCACACTCCAGGTCACAGAGTGTATAGAAAGCCGACTAACACAAACAGGTATTTAAATGCCACAGATGATCTGATCACACTCTAGGTCACAGAGTGTGTAGAAAGGTGACTTAACACACACAGGTATTTAAATGCACAGATGATCTTTTCACATTCCAGGTCACAGAGTGTATAGAAAGCCGACTAACACAAACAGGTATTTAAATGCCACAGATGATCTGGTCACACTCCAGGTCACAGAGTGTATAGAAAGCTGACTAACACAAACAGGTATTTAAATGCCACAGATGATCCAATCACACTCCAGGTCACAGAGTGTATAGAAAGCCGACTAACACAAACAGGTATTTAAATGCCACAGATGATCTGATCACACTCTAGGTCACAGAGTGTATAGAAAGGCGACTAACACAGACAGGTATTTAAATGCCACAGATGATCTGATCACACTCCAGGTCACAGAGTGTATAGAAAGGCGACTAAGACAAACAGATATATAAATGCCACAGATGATCCGATCACACTCCATGTCACAGAGTGTGTAGAAAGGTGACTTAACACACACAGGTATTTAAATGCCACAGATGATCTGATCACACTCCAGGTCACAGAGTGTATAGAAAGCCTACTAACACAAACAGGTATTTAAATGCCACAGATGATCTGATCACACTCCAGGTCACAGAGTGTATAGAAAGCCGACTAACACAAACAGGTATTTAAATGCCACAGATGATCTGATCACACTCCATATCACAGAGTGTGTAGAAAGGCGACTTAACACACACAGGTATTTAAATGCCACATATGATCTGATCACACTCCAGGTCACAGAGTGTATAGAAAACCGACTAACACAAACAGGTATTTAAATGCCACAGATGATCTGATCACACTCCATATCACAGAATGTGTAGAAAGGTGACTTAACACACACAGGTATTTAAATGCACAGATGATCTGATCACACTCCAGGTCACAGAGTGTATAGAAAGCCGACTAACACAAACAGGTATTTAAATGTCACAGATGATCTGATCACACTCCAGGTCACAGAGTGTATAGAAAGCCGACTAACACAAACAGGTATTTAAATGCCACAGATGATCTGATCACACTCTAGGTCACAGAGTGTATAGAAAGGTGACTAACACAAACAGGTGTTTAAATGCCACAGATGATCTGATCACACTCCAGGTCACAGAGTGTATAGAAAGGCGACTAACACAAACAGGTATTTAAATGCCAAAGATGATTCGATCACACTCCATGTCACAGAGTGTATAGAAAGCCGACTAACACAAACAGGTATTTAAATGTCACAGATGGTCTGATCACACTTCAGGTCACAGAGTGTATAGAAAGCCGACTAACAAAAACAGGTATTTAAATGCCACAGATGATCTGATCACACTCCATGTCACAGAGTGTATAGAAAGCCGACTAACACAAACAGGTATTTAAATGCCACTTCCCACCACCATCCAGCCCAGTAGCAAGCAGTGCTCAACACTCTGTCCTCACGTGCCTCCCGTATCTGCGATAACGAAAATTTGGAATGGGAGTTATATTTTTAAAGAGGACAGTGAAAGAAAATGGCTATGATAGTTGTTCAATCGATGAGGCTTTTAGGCCGAATATTAGTCACACTAATAAGAATTGTGAGGAAACGCCTTCTCACTCAGTTAGGTTAACGTTCGTTTCAGGGGTCACTGACCGCTTAAGCCGAATTCTAAAGAAAAATGATATTCATACACCTTTCTTCAAAACAAAATAAAAGATTTTTTCCGATGGAAAATGGATGTACCTGATTGCCTCCACAATGCACGCGTTTGTCAAGCGACATGTGGCTGTGGCAAAGTGCATACAAGCGAAACGTGAAGAACATTTAAAGAATGCATTGAGGAACACGAACGACAAACGCGGCTAAAACAAAGTGTAAAATCGGCACCAGCAGAACAGCATGACAACTGTGGCTCTGACATCGATTTTGCTAACGTACGTGTGCTGGCTAAGGAAAGAAAGATTTGTATAAGAAAGGTCCGAAAGCGGTTGAAATTTCCAAGTATGCACCTAATTTCAAAGAGAGGACGGCTAGAGGCTTCCGGCATCGTAGCTCCCCGCCATCAAGGATGTGAATATACGGCCCCAGTGTGCGAGCAAGGCCGGCCGTCGTGGTCGAGCGGTTCTAGGCGCTTCAGTCAGCAACCGCGAAGCTGCTACGGTCGCAGGTTCCAATACTGCCTCGGGCATGGATGTGTCCTTAGGTTAGTTAGTTTTAAGCAGTTCTAAGTCTAGGGGACTGATGACCTCGGATATTAAGTCCCATAGTGCTTCGATCCATTTTTTGTGCGAGCAACATAAATAACGCGTTGCCATTCACCTTGGCGGACAATAATATTTTGGGTAAACATTCCCCCTCTCTTGCTCTGTCTGTTTCGCATCTAGCCAATGATGACGGCAAACCAATAGTAGTAGGAGGAATTTCAACCAATAACCCATCTCCAGCATAAGTGTGGAATAGTGCCTTTCTGTCCAATGATGATGGGCCACCAATAGTATCCACAAGAGTTTAGCCAATAACGCCCCTTCTTCTTGACCAACGCGGGAATATTAGCCTATAACGATGGCCCACAAATGGTAGCCACAATAATTTTAACCAATATTACCATTTTTCCACCACAAACGCAGGATAACTCTCCTTTATAAGAGAACGCGAAGCTAGTCTGTGACACTGTTCTAGCATTAGTGGACCCAGACGATCCTGAAGGAGATCCCAGCAGAGGATCGAAACGTCTACATCTACATGGATACTCTGCAAATCACATTTATGTGCCTGACAGAGGGATCATCGAACGTCGATTATGTTAGAGGAAATGTGACACGGACTAATAACCCGGAAGATTTTAACTTCAGTAAATAAACTGGACGTTTTCTAGCTGAACTGGTCCACCAGTGGCACGGTGAGGCGTTATACACGTAGTGTGTGGAGGATACAGATTACGCCGCAGGTGGGTGGTTGATGCTTTAGGAGTGCCTTTCATCACATGAGATGGGCTCTGTTTTTCAGTTTACTATGAACATGAAGCAAGATGCTTTTTCACCTTTCTCTGTTCGCAAGTCTTATCCTTTATCTTCAATCTGTATGCTGTGAACTCTCCAAACAAACTCAAAACAAGACTCGCCCGAACAGGCCTTGAAACCTCACGATGGATGTCTACCGACCGACTGCCGTGTCATCCTCCGCCCACAGGTGTAACGCCGGCCGGAGTGGCCGAGCGGTTAAAGGCGTTACAGTCTGGAACCGCACGACCACTACGGTCGCAGGTTCGAATCCTGCCTCGGACATGGCTGTTTGTGATGTCCTTAGGTTAGTTAGGTTTAAGTAGTTCTAAGTTCTAGGGGACTTACGACCACAGCAGTTGAGTCCCATAGTGCACAGAGCCATTTGAACAGGTGTAACTGAATGCGGTTATGGATGGACATGTGGTCAGTATAACGGTCTCCTGGCCGTTGTCAGTTTTCGTGACTGGAATCGCAGCTTCTCATTCAAGCAGCTCCTCAATTGTCCTCACAAGGTTTGAGTGGAATGCATCCCGCTTTCCAACAACGCTCGGCAGACCTGGACAACCACCCATCCTAGTGCTGTCCAAACCCGACAGTGCTTTCTGGTGATCTGTCTGAAGCCGTTGTCGCCACTGCGACAAGACCGTTAGCTCTGTGAAGACTCCAGGCTTTCAAACTGACAGCATCCGTGTTCATAGGGATCCACGCACAGTTTCTTGGTTTCACGAACAATCAGGCACCCTATCACACCTCCAGTTGACTTTTGTATCATCGACCTTGGTCCCATAAAAAATTTGTGAGATTATTTGTAATGATAAGTGTATCGTAACATGAGCATCACCACCTTGGTAGCTTTCTTGTACGGAATCATCAATGTGTATCTTCAGCCGAGCATTGCATACCTATACGAACTCATGGATCCTCAACTTCGGCGAACTGAAACCATTATGCAGGGAGGCGGAGAGGGTGGTTGGGGGGGAGGAGGAGGAGGAGGAGGAGGAGGAGGAGGAGGAGGAGGGGAGTAATTATACGTCCAGGATTCTTACTTTCAAGTGAACAGGATATAGTAAGACCATGGAATGGCCATAGTCACGACAATCAACCACATTCTGACCAACGAGCGAGATATCAGTTGGCGCCATAGAGACATTATCGTGGTTAATCAACACATTGGATCACCGAGGTTGGGCAGAAATTGGGATTCGTTGTGTAACGTTCCAAGAGTACGTCAGATAGGGGAAATCCGCACAAGGTGGCGTCAGTTGACTTGGGGAACAACGACTTTGATAAGTTCCGCCTCGGTAATCACTGACTGAAGCATTAGATAGACATTCCACAATGTAACAGATACAGTATGGTATTTACAGAATGTTTCAATATTTTCTTCACATGTTATTATAGGTAAGGCAGACCACTCCATATGAGTACAAAACAAAAGGTTGTACCGACTTAAGGGCAATGCGTTGAATATTCAGACGTATGCAAAGTAATTTTTAACGTTATTGCTGCAACACTATGACACCGACATGGAAGTACATACTTTTTTTTCTATGGTACTGAAAAGAACGTTCAAAGAGGCCATTAACGACATAACGTGCGTGGTACCTGATAAAATAGTAACAACATAGCACCGCCGCAAACCACTGTTACGCTGTCGGCGGAAGTCCCAGAGACGTCTCACTGTTGTATCAAACGTAAGCATACGTGTGTCCCTAGTACGGACCATCCATGTATTGTTATGGCGGTCATATGTTATTGTTGTTGTTGTTGTTGTGGTCGTCAGTCCTGAGACTGGTTTGATGCAGCTCTCCATGCTACTCGACCCTGTGCAAGCTTCTTCATCTCCCAGTACCTACTACAACCTACATCCCTCTGAATCTGCTTAGTGTATTCATCTCTTGGTCTCCCTCTACGATTTTTACCCTCCACACTGCCCTCCAAAACTAAATTGGTGATCCCTTGATGCCGCAGAATGTGTCCTACCAACCGATCCTTTCTTCTACTCAAGTTGTGCCACAAACTCCTCTTCGCCCAATTCTCTTCAATACCTTCCTGTTAGTTATGTGATCTACCCATCTAATCTTCAGCATTGTTCTGTAGCACCACATTTCGAAAGCTTCTATTCTCTTCTTGTCCACACTATTTATCGTCCATGTTTCACTTCCATGCATGGCTACACTCCATACAAGTACTTTCAGAAACGACTTCCTGACACTTAAATCTATACTCGATGTTAACAAATTTCTCTTCTTGAGAAACGCTTTACTTCCCATTGCCAGTCTACATTTTATATCCTCTCTACTTCGACAATCATCAATTATTTTGCTCCACAAATAGCAAAACTCCTTAACTACTTTACGTGTCTCATTTCCTAATCTAATACCCTCAGCATCACCCGACTTAATTCGACTACATTCCATTATCATCGTTTTGCTTTTGTTGATGTTCATCTTATATCCTCCTTTCAAGACACTATCCATTCTGTTTAACCGCTCTTCCAAGTCCTTTCACTTCCATACATGGCTACACTCCATACAAATACTTTCAGAAACGACTTCCTGACACTTAAATCTATACTCGATGTTAAGAAATTTCTCTTCTTCGGAAACTGTAAGACGATGGAATGGCCTTACACGGCCCTCTGTCAGGCACATAAATGTGATTTGCAGAGTATCCATGTAGATGTAGACGTTTCGACCCTCTGCTGGGAACTTCTTCAGGATCATCCGGGTCCACTAATGCTAGAACAGTGTCACAGACTAGCGTCGCGTTCTCTTATAAAGGAGAGTTATCCTGCGTTTGTGGTGGAAAAATGATAATATTGGTTAAAGTTATTGTGGCTACCATGGAATGGCCTGTAAGACCATGGAATGGTTGACGCTTGAGTACCACTCCTCCGCTGTTCGATCGTGTGTATCGGAGAGCACCGAATTCCGTAGGGATCCAAAGGGAACGTTGATGGACCTTAGGTACAGAAGAGACTGGAACAGCACATCACGTCCACATGCTAACACCTTTTTATTGGTCTTTTTCACTGACCCACATGTACATTACCATGAGGTGTGAGGTACACGTACACACGTGGTTTCCGTTTTCAATTACGGAGTGGAATAGAGTGTGTCCCGACATGTCAGGCCAATAGATGTTTAATGAGGTGACCATCATTTGCTGCACACAATTGCAATCTCTGGCGTAATGAATGTCGCACACGCCGCAGTACATCTGGTGTAATGTCGCCGCAGGCTGCCACAATACGTTGCTTCATATCCTCTGGGGTTGTAAGCACATCACGGTACACATTCTCCTTTAACGTACCCCACAGAAAGAAGTCCACAGGTGTAAGATCAGGAGAACGGGCTCGCCAATTTGTGCGTCCTCCACCGCGATGGTCTAGCGGTTCTAGGCGCTCAGTCCGGAACCGCGCGACTGCTACGGTCGCAGGTTCGAATCCTGCCACGGGCATGGATGTGTGTGATGTCCTTAGGTTAGTTAGGTTTAATTAGTTCTAAGTTCTAGGGGACTAATGACCACAGATGTTAAGTCCCATAGTGCTCAGAGCCATTTGAACCATTTTTGCGTCCTCCACGTCCTATGAAACGCCCGTCTAACATCCTGTCAAGGGTCAGCCTAGTGTTAACTGCGGAATGTGCAGGTGCACCATCATGCTGATACCGCATACGTCGACGCGTTTTCAGTGGGGCATTTTCGAGCAACGTTGGCAGATCATTCTGTAGAAACGCGATGTATGTTGCAGCTGTTTGGGCCACTGCAACTAAGTGAGGACCAATGAGGTGGTCGCCAATGATTCCGCACCATACATTTACAGTCCACGGTCGTTGTCGCTCTACCTGTCTGAGCCAGCGAGGATTGTCCACGGACCAGTAATGCATGTTCCGTAGATTCACTCCCCAGTGGTTTGTGAAATCCGCTTCATCGGTAAACAGGTAGAACTGCAACGCATTCTCTGTTAATGCCCATTGACAGAATTGCAATCGATGATTAAAGTCATCACCATGTAATTGCTGATGTAGCGATACATGAAACGGGTGAAAGCGGTGACGATGCAGTATGCGCATGACACTACTTTGACTCAGTCCACCGGCTCTCGCAATGTCCCGTGTACTCATGTGTGGGTTCATGGCAACAGCAGCTAACACACCAACTGCACCCGCTTCTCTTGTGACGGGCCTGTTACGGGCCCGTTTGCGTGCTACGACCATGCCTGTTGCATACAGTTGGCGGTAGATGTCCGGCACGTTGGATGCTCTCTGTCCGGGTACCGTTCTGCATACACCCTGCAGGCTTCAGCTGCATTTCGTCGACACTCGCCATAGATGAGTATCTTCTCCGCCTTTTCAGAGTTCGAATACACCATGAACACAGTTCCTACAACACTACACTATCACAGACGTCTGGTAACACGGTGTACTACAGTTGGTCTGCGTGCGGAGACGAATGCAGAATAACAATAGCAGCAAGCGCTACATGCGGACACTGCGACAGCTAGACCAAACCACAACAGTGCACTACAGCCACACTCGTAAACACGGTCGTCATCGTAAACGTGTCCCTGCAGATGCTGCTCGCCGACCGTGGCCCGTGTTTGTTACAACACGCAACTGAACGTCGGAGGTTTCAAGAGCCAATTTTAGGTTAAAATATCTCCGGATGTAATTAACATTTTACAATGCAACAAACGGCACTGATTACGTATTTGTTCATATGTTCAGATGTGCTAACAAAACTAACGTGGTTCCACTTAAAAAACCGTAGGTGTGTGTTAAAAAACATACTTCCGTGCATTTTTGTATGGTTTGTATTAAACAATTACACTAGCCCCTCTCCTCACGTTCGGTCTGTGGAATCGGTTCGTCAGTATTTGATGTGGTTTACGAAATATATCCAGCGGTAACGTTAGGTGACTCACCCTGTATATATTGATTTCTAGACACTTGCGCTATAATTCTGCACAAGCGTCGTCTTACATAACTGATGTGGAACAAAGGTAACGGTGATCCTATGAAGAGATGAGGTGGCTTTTACAGGATCGACTGGCATGGACGGCTGCGTCGCACTAGTCTTGGGACTAAAGACCACGACAGCAACATATCCGCGTGTCGTGGTGTTTCTTCATTAGTTATCCAGTGTGTCAGTGAGGAATTTTCAACTAAACTCCGCTCGTAGGCCAGGCCGCTGCACCGTGACCGCGCCCCAAAGTACCTCCCTCCCCCCCCCTCCCCCTCCCACACAGTACAACAGACGGCGCCGAACTGTCCGCGGTTGGACCTTCCTGTTTCGATTCATACAACCGTAAGCCCTTCCTACATGGAAACCCTTTCACTCGCCAAGTTGACCTGCTTCTAGTTGCGATGGGCGCCCACACCTACGCGACACTGAGGTCACATCGTGTTCCCTTTCCTTGTAATTCCACAGCACGGTGAAAGCCAACGCAAATGTTACCTCGGGTAAAGCCACTCACAGGCCTAACTTTCCGACAGAAGGCTACAACATTTCTCAGTTTAGAATTCAAATTTGGGATAACCTCCAGATTTCAAACTTTGGGAAACCTTTCCTTAACTGAAACACTTCCGTAAATTGAGAAAGGAAGGCAAATACAGGAAAGGAAAGGGAATGAAATATTGATGTCAGATGCATCAGGAATTTGTGCGGAATCAGCAACAATGAGTGAAAACGTGTGCCGGACCGGGATTCGAAACCGTTATCTCCTCCTTACTAGGCAGCTGCATTACGCGCTACGCCATTTTTTTTTTTTTTTTTTTGTTATCAGAGTGAGTAGGTACTATTATGAAACTGCAGTAGACCATACTCAAATCATGATGTAGTATAAGCTGCAAATGGGAGAAAAAATTATAACAAAACAATAATAGAAGGAGGGAGAAAGGAAAAAAACGGAACATAGCCGAAAAACCATCACCAACCTCTCACGATATGCGTAAACAATTTTTATAGTCTTTATATTTAGTTTATAATTATATTAGTTTTTATACAGAATCTAAAAGCAGAAAGGCAACGAATCAGATTTTATTCTAAATAGCAAACTAACAAAAAGTGCAATACGATATAGATGTGTATATATACTGTGGTGTCACCACAAGACACCACACTTGCTAGGTGGTAGCCTTTTAAATCGGCCGCGGTCCATTAGTATACGCAGGACCCGTGTGTCGCCACTATCAGTGATTGCAGACCGAGCGCCGCCACACGGCAGGTCTAGAGAGACTTACTAGCACTCGCCCCAGTTGTACAGCCGACTTTGCTAGGAAAGGTTCACTGAGAATTACGCTCTCAATTGCCGAGACGATAGTTAGCATAGCCTTCAGCTAAGTCAATTGCTACGACCTAGCAAGGCGCCATTTATCCTTTGCTATGTATCTAATGAAGCATGTACAGTAACCAGACCAATGTTCACCAATTGTGGATTAAAGTTAAGTATTCCAGCAGCTACGTACTTATCTTTATAGCATTCATTACGTATCCTGCTTCAGACCTCACGCCAGCCTGCGTGAGTTTAAGCGCGTGCCTTTCGGTTACCCGTCACTGTGGATTGGCTGTCTTGCCAGTCCACAACATATACTTCATCTGCACACATTTTACAATAGAACTGAAGAGATAGTGAGTCAAAACAGTAAACAAAACGAGCAGGTAAACTAGGAGTGAATAAGCCGAAGCAAATCAGATGGGAAACATACATAACAAGGAAATCACCAATCATCAGAAAAATGAAATTAAGCAACACTTTGTCGACGGAAAACTAGACTCAATACGTTGGCGAAGAAGTCTCTATATCGAGGCATTCACAAGCATCTCCAAAAGGCAGTGATTATGTACTGCATGAAGTTCATGTGATCTTCCCCCTTACTTTCCGCAACATAATGAACTAAGTGTCCCAGTAACCACATAACGGTAAGGGTTTTCGACGGTGGAAAGAAGGAAGAATCTGGTCGCAGATATGATGTCCGTAGTGTATAAGGTCTCAGAAGATCAATTGCGTCCTCATCCAAGACCAATTTGCCGTATGACCTCCACAAGCAAAGCGATGTCGTATCGTATCTGTAGCCGTACAACGACTAAATAAGTCCACGTCGCTAAGCCCAATAGAGAAAAGTTGCTCGGTCGTTGGAATCAAGTTATTTACTACTTTATACCAAGAGGACGCTACGCCCATCGGCAAAATCGGAAGAATGATATTACACCAAACTGTCGTACAGGTTGTTTGCGGCGATCCTCCTTCAGTGAAGTTCTGGCAGGGAACTGCTTTCCAACGAACCTGAAGGAATTTCATGGCGAGGACGGGTCTCCATAAAATTTCAGCCCCTAAATAGCTCACCGCAAGCCAGAAGTCACGAACGTGTTTTAACTTATAATTTATGCGACCAACATCAATAGGAGTTTCAAGACTAACAGGATGGACATAGATAAATAAACGAGACGTGAATATGTGAGTTTCTTGAGTTATCATCAAAACAGTACGTCGCACATTTAGCATCTGAGTCTTCCTTCGTCAGCCGGGCCCAAACCCCCAACGGAACCAGGCTTCGTGACTACCTCGTACCGTAAGCAAAAAATATATCATTTCTATAAGAAACGACCAGACAGCTCCTCTCGTTTCTTCGCCATCATCGAGGGAAGTGGATGAACTTGGGCCACATAATAACCTTTGCATAAGACATATGTATCCAGTATTCGTACTTTCTGGAGCAGAGTAAGAGAACACGTTTCATGTTCTAGTATCGCTCCAGTTCAGCGTCGCCATTTTGAGTGGACAACGATCAATGATGATACAGAGAGACGCATGCCGATCCACCACAGTAGCCCATGGAACAACTGCCTCATCAAAACCTCGCAAAGTATGAAGCCTTTAAGTAGTGCAATCATCATCGATTGCAGCCTTCAGTCGAGGTATCTCCGCAGAATTGGACCATCACGTCATCCGCGCATGCACGAACAGCTGTAGTACCTCCGGAAAGGGTCCAACCCTTTTGCTGGGATACTAGCATCCGAAGTAGGGGTTCCAGAGGCAACATAGTCATTGTCAGCGGGCTTCCTTCAGGCCTCCTCGACAGATATTTACCTGGGGCGTCAGTTGGCCATTAGTAACCACCGAAGCAGAAATACCCGTAAACAAA